>NW_023270839.1:10822094-11154275 GCF_011800145.1 Mirounga leonina
CGGGGCTCGATGCGGGGCTCGATGCGGGGCTCGATGCGGGGCTCGATCCCAGGACCCTGGGATCATGACCTGAGCCGAAGGCAGATGCTTAACGACTGAGCCACCCAGGCGCCCTGACCTGTGAGTCTTAGTTTCTTCTTCACTTCCAATTTTGGTTTAAGTCAGATGTTCCTTCTTTGTGCTCTGGGGGGACGCCGCACTTCCCCTCTCGTGGGACATAGTATAATTGAGTTACTACATTTTTACCTATTTACTTGTCAGCAGCTTCTCAGGCAGGATCAGTCTGTTTAACTCACCATTTTATCCCCACCTCCCAGCTTGGTATGTCCTAAATAAGAAATGTTGACACAAAAAGATGGAAAAATATTCCATGCTCATGGATTGGAAGAATAAACATTGTTAAAATATCTATGCTACCCAGAGCAATCTATACCTTCAATGCCATCCCGATCAAAATTCCAATGACATTTTTCAAAGTCCTGGAACAAACAATCCTAAAATCTGTATGGAACCAGAAAAGACCCCGAATCGCCAAGGAGATGTTGAAAAAGAAAAACAAAGCTGGGGGCATCACGTTGCCCGATCTCAAGCTATATTACAAAGCTGTGATCACCAAGACAGCATGGTACTGGTACAAAAACAGACATACAGACCAATGGAACAGAATAGAGAACCCAGATATGGACCCTCAACTCTATGGTCAAATAATCTTTGACAAAGCAGGAAAAAACATGCAATGGAAAAAAGACAGTCTCTTCAATAAATGGTGCTGGGAAAATTGGACAGCCACATGCAGAAGAATGAAACTTGACCATTCTCTAACACCATTCACAAAGATAAACTCAAAGTGGATGAAAGACCTCAATGTGAGACAGGAATCCATCAAAATCCTAGAGGAGAACATAGGCAGTAACCTCTTTGACATCGGCCAGAGCAACTTCTTTCAAGATACATCTCCAAAAGCTAGTGAAACAAAAGCAAAAATGAACTTTTGGGACTTCATCAAGATAAAAAGCTTCTGCACAGCAAAGGAAACAGTCAACAAAACAAAGAGGCAACCCACAGAATGGGAGAAGATATTTGCAAAGGACACTACAGATAAAGGGCTGGTATCCAAAACCTATAAAGAACTTCTCAAACTCAACACCCAAAAAACAAATAATCAAGTCAAAAAGTGGGCAGAAGAGATGAACAGACACTTCTCTGATGAAGACATACAAATGGCTAACAGACACATGAAAAAATATTCATCATCATTAGCCATCAGGGAAATCCAAATCAAAACCACACTGAGATACCACCTTACACCAGTTAGAATGGCAAAAATGGACAGGGAAAGAAACAACAAATGTTGGAGAGGTTGTGGAGAAAGGGGAACCCTCTTACACTGTTGGTGGGAATGCAAGTTGGTACAGCCACTTTGGAAAACAGTGTGGAGGTTCCTCAAAAATTTAAAAATAGAGCTACCCTATGACCCAGCAATTGCACTACTGGGTGTTTACCCCAAAGACACAGATGTAGTGAAAAGAAGGGCCATATGCACCCCAATGTTCATAGCAGCAATGTCCGCAATAGCCAAACTGTGGAAAGAGCCGAGATGCCCTTCAACGGATGAATGGATAAAGAAGATGTGGTCCATGTATACAATGGAATATTACTCAGCCATCAGAAAGGATGAATACCCAACTTTTACATCAACATGGGATGGGACTGGAGGAGATTATGCTAAGTGAAATAAGTCAAGCAGAAAAAGTCAATTATCACGTGGTTTCACTTATTTGTGGAACATAAGGAATAGCATGGAGGACATTAGGAGAAGGAAGGGGAAAATGGGAGGGGGGAATTGGAGGGAGAGATGAACCATGAGAGACTATGGACCTGAGAAACAAGCAGGGTTTTAGAGGGGAGGGGGGAGGGGGGATTGGTTAGCCCGGTGATGGGTATTAAGGAGGGCACGTACTGCATGGAGCACTGGGTGTTATACGAAAACAATGGATCGTGGATCACTACATCAAAAACTAATGATGTATTGTATGGTGACTAACATAACATAATAAAATTTTTTAAAAAAAGAAATGTTGGATTACAAATTTGTTGAATAAATGCGTAAACAGAGGAGCAAAGGGCCACTGGGTGTTTTTACTAAACTAGAATATTCAGATAAGACCCAGGTGCTTGTACTTATCAGCCACCCATTCTTGGCTGTAGCCACCAGCTCGCACCTGTTTTTCTATCAAGGGACGAGTCACTCAGTAATAGAACTCCTGTAACAGGACCCCGCTGTGCTGTCAGTGAGCACATCTGCAAACCCTCTGTTACTACCATTGGGATTTGCTGCCTTACACATGGATCATTGATTGTGAGACTGCCTATTTTGTTGCAGGTTTAATGTCAGGTGCTTGCTCAATAAGGTACCCAACACAGTATCTTTTGGGGTTTCATTGTTTGATAGATGTGTGCAGATCATAATGATAAAACCCAGGGGGCTGTGAGCAGCTCATCAGGATCTAGCCTGAAGGTTATTGCCCTCACCATGCTGGCCACTCCTCTGACCGGTTCCTCGAGAGGAATGTGAGTAGGGAGCTCAGCAGCTCTGGTGTCAGTGCTGTCCGCCTCTGTTCAGGGACTTCACCGTTAGCTTCGGAGCCTTTCTCCGCCCTTACCTCCCCTCACCCCTCCCCATACAAAATCGTAGTATCCAGGAAATGAAAAGTTATCCTTATAGAAGAAGATTAGAGATCTTTGAGAACCAGAGTTGGGTAAATCTGGGATAGGGGGATTGAACTGCTCTATTGGAAGTAGAGTTGTTGAAGATTATTTATCTGAAAACTGGTCATATTCATTTTTTTAAAGATTTTACTTATTTGACAGAGGGAGACAGCACAAGCTGGAGGAGAGGGAGAGGGAGAAGCAGGCTCCCTGCTGAGCAGGGAGCCCATCTCAGGGTTTGATCCCAGGACCTGGGATCATGACCTGAGCCAATGGCTTAACCAACTGAGCCACCCAGGCACCCCTGTTCATATTTTAATTTAATGGGTCAGAGCACTCCAGCAGAAAGATCAACGTTTGTTTGCTGATTACTATTATCACTTTTCTGTCTGGTGTGAGGACATATGCTTGTCACAAAGACTAATTTCTTTTTTGTTTTAGAAAAGCGTTCTGATTTGGAGGGAGAACTTTGGTCTGAGTATAAAATCAGTCCTCCAAATCTGAGATTTCCATAGCTCGTGTGTCTGCTGTGTGGTCTGGAATATGACACAGGCAGCCCGTTCAAGGCATTATTTTTTTCTCTAAAATCCTATCCCTGTGATAATAGGAAAGTTTATTTCTTTTTTTTAAAATTTTTTATTGTTATGTTAATCCCCATACATTACATCATTAGTTTTAGATGTAGTGTTCCATGATTCATTGTTTGTGCATAACACCCAGTGCTCCATGCAGAACGTGCCCTCCTCAATACCCATCACCAGGCTAACCCAACCTCCCACCCCCCTCCCCTCTAGAACCCTCAGTTTGTTTTTCAGAGTCCATCGTCTCTCATGGTTCGTTGGAAAGTTTATTTCTAAGTGATATAAACAAATGAAGAAGGGAAAGGACTAGATAAAATGACTTACTTTAAAATAGATAAAACATTGATTTTTATCTATGTTTCACCCTCCCCCGGAACAAATATATGGTCACAGCTCATTAAATCGATCCTATTTCGAATCCTGCGTTAATCACAGCAAGGTCACACTGAAATCATCTAGTGATTAGTCATCATAATAGTACTTCCATTTATTGAGTGCCTTCCACATACCTGTAGATGGGCTAGATGCCCCACTTATATTAGTTCATTTAATTTTCATAACAACCCTGTGAAATAGGTACTCTAAAACCTGTTTTTTTCCACCTGAGGAAATTGAGGCGTGACAAAGTGACCACTTGGCCAAGGTCTCCCTGGTAGTAATTGACACAGCCAAGATTCAGATGCTGGTTCAACCCCAGAGCCTGTTTGTGTATTCTTAACCCCTACACTTTTAAGAGTTGAGTTGGAGCTAAAGCGAAATGCGTTAGTAAACTGGTACACGGACATAATAATTTCTGTTTCTGGGCTAACAATTAATAGCCACACAGAGAGCATTCTGCTGGAAAATAAAAGTCAGCATTTATATTATACTTGGTTTTCTAGGAGCTTTACTAGAAGGTACTTTGTTTAATGCAAATGTTTCTGCTGAGCTAGGTCAGCAGCTTTCAAAATTGGGGTGCATCAGAATCACCTGGGGAGCTTATAAACCTGGAAATACCCAGGGCCTCATCCCAGACCCACTGAGTCAGTATCTCCGTGGGTGGAGACGGGCATCTGGTGTTTAATAAGCTTCCCAGGTGATTCTGACACATAGAATGTTGAGAATCACTGAGGTCTGTGAATGGTAGGAGGGCTTTTTTCAGGAAAGATAATCCTCAGGTTTGTAGATTTACTGAGGGCCTCACAGGAAGCGTGGGGATGGCTAAATTATAACACATAAATTTCAAACCATCATCCTGTCTAAATTTATAGAATAATTATCAATTGGCAACATCTGTGGTATGATCGCTCCTAATGGAACTGATCGTCACCTCATTTTTCCTTTCCCCGTTGAAAGATTGTTTGTTAATGATAATAGCTAGCACTCTGTTTTGTGTGTGTTCGTCTTTCTTACTCGGCATGTGAGCAATGGTAATTATATTTCCTGTAACCACTATTAATAAAATCTCAAGCAGTTTAAAACAACAACTGTTCAGACTCCAGATAAAGAATCACAAAATCCCAAGATTAAAGTCCTCATGTGCAGCCATATGTTACTTGATTCTCCTTCGCGGCATCTCTGCCCAGTGGCTAAGTGGCCTGTTCCTGCTAGATAGCTGGCACTACCTGAGAACAGTCTATTCCGTCTGACTTAGAAATCCTTCCCTTTAACAAGGTGAAACCTATTTCTCCAGAGCTTTCATACACTGGTCCTAGTTCTAACTCCTCTATCAGAACGTCTTAGCCAAATCAGCCAAAACGTTGGCTCAAGAAAGCAATTCCCTGATTACTGTTTTCTGGGAAGTTCACAGGATGCCTTACTATTTGACATAAGCTGTTTGTCCCATGGCCAGGGCATCTGTCAGGCTATTTTCTGACAGAGGCACTTAGAATTATAGGACTTCGACTAAATTCGTGATTCATATTTTTTAAAAAATAAATTTTAGCAATTCTATAGAGAGAGACTTATTTGGGGTATCTAAATATAGAGGTCCAAATGACAGAAAAAGGAATGTGATCTTACATTTTCTCAAAGCATTCTAAGTGTTTCCTTTTATATTAATATCATTAGCATGCTATGCTTCTATGTTAGATGTCGCCACCAGATTGAAGGTTTAAGATGTTGTTTACTTTCTCTGTGAGATGTTCAGAAGCTTCTAAAAACCTGGTGGTGGTTAACAGGTTTCTTCTAAATGAGAAATATTGTGCACACCAGCTTCCTGTGATTGATTTGCTCCTTTGAAGCTCAAAAGAAAAAGCACATTTATGTCTTTACTGCCCAAGAACTTCTGACTCTAACACTCCTTCTTTCAGGGATACATTTCCTTTTCACCATCCTTTCTTTTTTTCTTTTAAAGATTTTATTTGTGAGAGAGAGAATGAGAGAGAGCATAAGAGGGAGGAGGGTCAGAGGGAGAAGCAGACTCCCTGCTGAGCAGGGAGCCTGATGTGGGACTCGATCCTGGGACTCCAGGATCATGACCTGAGCCAAAGGCAGTCGCTTAACCAACTGAGCCACCCAGGCGCCCTTCACCATCCTTTCTATAGACCAGAACTTGAGACAGTTCCTTTTCCAATATCCTTTACCTAGGGCCAAAATGAGAGGTCACCATTCTCCTCTGTCTCCCCTGATACTTGCAGCCTGTTACCCTTGTATCGTGGATATTCTTTCCTGAAGCTACTCTGATCTCTCTTTGTTGCTCTGAGCCAACCTATTTGAGACATTTTGCCACCACCTCCTTAGGGGCTGGACTCCTACCATCACTGATGACCTCTTCAACAGTCAAGTTGATTCTTCATTTTTTTAAAAAAAATTTTTTTAGAGAGGGAGAGGGGAGGAGGGGCAGAGGGGGATAGAGAGGGAGAGAGGGAGGGAGAATCTTAAGCAAGCTCCACACTCAGCGTAGAGCCCAACACAGGGCTCGATTTCATGACCCTGAGATCATGACCTGTGCCGAAATCAAGAGTTGGACGCTTAACTGACTGAGCCACGCAAGCGCCCCTCAAGTTGATTCTTCAAATGTAAAACAAAGAACAATAGTAACAAAAAACCATTTATGAGTCATTAGTATTTATTTTATAAGAGAATAATATGAACATATAGACATGCTCTGACAATTGGAAATTGTCACCGTGGGAAATTATATATCTGCTTTAGCAAAAGGGACTGAATGATTGACATTTAGAACTACAATAATACATGTATGTTTTAAAGTCTGGTTTTTGGAAAAGCACATTGATTTGTGTCACTAAACTTTCTAGGGTTAACTTCCATGCAAACTAACAGGTACAGTACCCTAGCTGTGGTTTATAATTAAAAAGCAAGAAAAGCAGCAACTGAAAATTATGACCAACTCACAAACCTGCTGATGCAGTGTTTCAGACAGCATCCTGCCTGAAAATTGTAGGAATTCTAACTATCTGACTGCTCATTAATTGTAGGAGCTCAGCAGCCTGCCAAGTATTGTATGACTGCCAGCATTCCTCATGGAATTCTGATTTAGCTTTGGCAAACCGATGCCAACTTATGTATTAAGCACAGTAGGCACAATGCCTAGGGCCCACGAGACTTTTAGGGAGCCCACAAAAATACCTTAGTTTCTTTTAAAATAAGAAGAAAATAAATAATAATGAATCTGCCTGAATTATATTTGTCTTTATACCAGTGCAGTTATAAAATAAAATTTTAATTTTTTTTTTATGGAAGAAGGGGTCAACAGAGGCAAAAGTGCCTAGGACCTCCCCAAATCATAAGGCCCTGTGGTAAACTCTAGTACTCTGTTAATGTAGCCCGTGGATGCCAAATTTTAATGGCTCTTAATAACATAAAATATAGCATTTAGTGTTATATGAAACTCTATGGAACTGTTTATCATGTAATCATAAGAAAGAACTTGAATTTTAGCATCTGGACTGGAGGATACTCATAGCCTATCTATGACTGGAGGACCACTTTTATTGATTACAGCTCTCCCCCACAACGTTCCTACTCAAAATATAGTCCATGGTCTAGCAGCATAAAGGAGTTTATCAGAAATGCAGAACCTGGGCGCCTGGGTGGCTCAGTTGGTTAAGCAACTGCCTTCAGCTCAGGTCATGATCCTGGAGTCCCGGGATCGAGTCCCACGTCGGGCTCCCTGCTCAGCAGGGAGTCTGCGTCTCTCTCTGACCCTCCCCCCTCTCATGCTCTCTCTCTCTCTATGTCATTCTCTCTCTCAAATAAATAAATAAAATCTTAAAAAAAAATGTTTAAAAAAAGAAATGCAGAACCTTAGGCCCCACTCAGAGCTTCCTAATCAGAATGTGTTTTTGGTTTTGTTTGGTTTTGGTTTTGTTTTTTACAAAATCCTCAGGTGATATGTATGCATGAGAAAATTGAAAGGCAGTGTCAGTTTTAGAAGAATCTATACCTAGGAACTATTCTGCATTCTAATAGCGAGGAATTCTCCCAAAGTGACATGATTGAGGGGGGGAAAAAGAGAGAGAGAAATCCTTGGTCAACACCACCTCTACCCATCAAAAAATGAGTAGTTCAGATTCCACAAGAAGCAGAGGAATCTTCCAACAAATGTGGAAGAGGTGGTCGTAAAAAGACAGCAAGAAAACTATAAAACTTAGAAGAAAATGTAGGAGAAAAGCTTCGTAACTTTGGATTAGGCAATAATTGCTTAGATATGACACCAAAAGCAAAGGAAAAAAGTAAAAATAGACAAATTGTACTATATCAAAAATTTTAACAGCTTTATTGAGATATGTTACATTCCATACAGTTCATCCATTTAAAGCTTTTAGTGTATTCATAGAGCTCTGAAACCATCACTACAATCAATTTAAAAACATTTTCGCCACCTCAAAATGAAACCTCGTATATATTAGCAATCAATTTCCTCACTTCCCCCAGATCCTGGCATTAGTCTGCTTTCTCTTTATGGATTTACCTACTGTGGACATTTTATATAAGTGAAATCATACAATCTGTGGTCCTTTTTGGTTGGTTTCTTTTTCTTAACATAATGTTTTCAAAGTTCATTCATATTAGAGCATGTATCAGTACTTCATTCCTTTTTATAGCCAAATAATATTTCATTGTATGGATATACCACATTTTGTTTATCCACTCATCAGTAGATGGACTTTGAGTTATTTCCACTTTTTGACTATTATAAATTATGGTGCTATGAATACTTGTGTACAGGTTTTTGTGTAGACATATGTTCTCATACCTATTGGGTACATACTTAGGAGTGGAATTGCTGGGTCATATGGCAACTCTGTTTAACATTTCAAGGAACTGGCAGACTATTTTCAAAGCAGCTACTCTACTTTATATTCCTATCAGCAATATATAAAAGTTTCAACTTCTCTACATTCTTACCAATGTGTGTTATTATCTGACTTTTTTATTATAGCTGTCCTACTGTTTACATACATCACATTGTGATTTTGACTTGCATTTCCCTGATGGCTACTGGCGCTGAGCATCTTTTCATGTGCTTATTGACTATGTGTATTTCTTCTTTGGAGAAATGTCTGTTTAGATCCTTTGCCCATTTTTAAATTGGATTATTTGTCTTTTTATTGTTAGTTGTAAGACTTCTTTTTATATTCTAGATACAAGTCCCTTATCACATATATAATTTCAAAATGTTTCTCCCATTATTTGGATTGTCTTTCTACTTTCTTGTTGGTGTCCTATGAAACACAAAAGTTTTTAAATTTTATGATATCCAAATAACCTATTTCTTCTTTGGCTATTTGTGCTTTTGGTGTCATACCTAAGAAGCCATTGCCAAACCCAAGGTCTTGAAGATTTATGTCTATGTTTTCTTCTAAGACTTTTATAGTTTTAGTTCTTATCTTTAAGTTTTTGATCCATTTTGAGTTAGTTTTCCTACATGGCATATGGTAGGGATCCAAATTCATTATTTTGCATGTGGATATCCAGTTGTCCCAGCACCATTCATTTAAAGGGTTATTCTTTCCCCCATTGAATTATCTTGGTACCCTTGTCAAAAATAATTTGAGTGTAAATGTGAGGGTTTGCTTCTGTACTCTCAATTCTATTCCATTGATGTATATATGTCTGTACTACATAAAAATTAAAAAAAAAACTTTTGTACATCAACAGAGTGATGTACAAAATCACACAGTGGGAGAAAATATTTGTAAACCATATATCCAAAAAGGAGTTAATATTCAGAATATATGAAAAGTCCTATAACTCAACAACAACAACAAAACTATCTTAAAAAATGGGCAAAGAACCTGAATAGACATTTCTCCTAAGAAGAAATGTAAATGGCTAATAAGCACATGAAAAGATACTCATTTGGTCTGCTATTAACAAAATACCACAGACTGGATAGCCTATATTCAACAGAAATTTCTTACAATTCTGGAGACTATGAAGTCCACGATCAAGGCACCAGCATGGTCTCATTCTGGTGTGGGCTTGCTTCCTGGTTCATAGACGGCCATCTCCTTGTTGTGTCCTCGCATAGTAAAAGGCGCTAGAGATCTCTGTGGGGTCTCTTATAAGTATGCTAATCCCATTCATGATGGCTCTCTCCTCATGACCTAACCACCTCCCAAATACCCCATCTCTTAATACCACCACTTTAAGAGTTAGGATTTCAACCTAGTGGATGATGGGCATTTTAAGATATTAAGGAAATTGGCTCCAGTTTACCTGAGTGAAAAAGATTGCCTAATCTACTTGAAGTAAATGAGGTTTGACAACTCAGCGGGCAAAAATCACTTAAAGCAAATAGCAGGGTGTTTGGGGATTGGCACAGCTGAAGTTTCCCAAGCATTCTGCTATATTATTCTACTTTATTATTTTTTTTAAAGATTTTATTTATTTACTTGAGAGAGAGAATGAGAGAGAGAGAGAGAGTACATGAGAGGGGGGAGGGTCAGAGGGAGAAGCAGACTCCCTGCTGAGCTGGGAGCCCGATACGGGACTCGATCCCGGGACTCCAGGATCATGACCCAAGCCGAAGGCAGTCGCTCAACCAACTGAGCCACCCAGGCGCCCTATTATTCTACTTTTAAAAAACAAACCCACTGACTTAAATGTAAGAGAAGTAGAGAAGGATATAATCCTCATTACTTTGGAGTCACTCCTTGGAACTTACTACCTCTTCTGTAACAATTATGAAGAATTGTTTGGAAAACAGCTTAACACTGAAAGATGCTGACAAGCAAATTACTGACAGGGAGGAAAAGACCAAAATCATCATCAAAGATGCTCATGAAAAATCAATAAGGATGACAACCATTTTTTTGGCTTATTCAAATTATAAGAATTCAAAGTAAATTCTATTATATATTTTTAGCAATGTTAGCTTCTCTCTTTATTTTAAAAATAGCTTTATATTTTTGCAATTTATATTGATAAAACATTTATATTATAAAAATATTGCAAAAAATCAGAAACGTTAACACCTTTTTAAAACAGAAAATAAATACTACCTGTAAAACCCAGACTCAACCTCTGTTGGTACAATCCAACATTTATAAAAATGCCTTGTGTGGTTTTTGAGTGTTGTCTCTGTCCCTATCCTTGTTCACCCCCTTGTGGCCATGATATGAAGAAGCCAAGAGCCAGGCAGCAAAAAAAGAAGAGAGAAAAATCAAAGGCCCTGGATAATAAACAGATCACCTCTCACTTTAACAGTATTTTCCATAATTAAGGTTAGTAGGTCTGCTTGAAATCTATGGGTCAAAATCTTGGCAGGAAATAGATGAAAGACTTGAAGGGGTTATTGTAAATTATCCCTTCATTAAACTTTCTTGCAAGTATGGGCAGAAGTAAGGGAAACTGAATGAGGTGTCCTCCATACACCTCCTATTGGCTGAACCCAATTACAACCACCCAGAAGTCAAAGGAACCAAGTTTTTGCAATCCTTCAAGATCCAGCCTTCTAAGACACAAAGGAGAGTGAAGGGTAGAGTGGATGTGACTGAGCAAACAGATCAAGTCCAGTATACAATCTTTCTAAAATATTTCATTATAATTATAGTTTCGTTTATAAGGCATGAGTCCAAGGGATACATTATGGACTAACTCTTGCATAATTTCGAGTTGAATACCTATGCAGTTCCTAGAAAACACCAGAGATAATAGTATTTCACACTACCAGAAAACATTAATTAGACTTCTCTACTCCATCTATGCCTGTGGAGGTATAAGCTGGCATTTGAGGGGTTCAGGTCATTAGATTTGTTGGTATTAGAGTGACAATAAGGTAGGGGAACAAAGAGAAAGGCAGAAATGGGGAGCTCAGTTGCTGTTTGCTGGTGGTCCTCTTCCACTCTGGCCCCTATAAAAAAGTAAATTCCCCAGCTCATACATACAGTATTAAGACCAACACTGATTACCTCCTAATCAAATTGAACATGTGTCTAAGACACCAACAAGGCAGGGTCACCAAGAATATGTAAAAGAATATAAGAATATTTAGGGATGAAGCTATTTTTATTTCAGCATATTTGTAAATTTTGTATCATTTTAGAAAAGTGAAAGTTTACTTCATAGTTTAGTGTAGTTTTGACGGGTGGTGGTAGTGGGTAGGGTTGTAGCACATGATAATCTTTTTACAGTAGCTCTGCTATCAACTGTGAAGAAATGGCTGCCTTCGGAGACAAAGTACCCTAACCGACCGTTGCTGATGCTCAGAATATAGAGTATGGTGTGGCCCCAGGTGCTGCGTCTCTACCCCTTGCCAGAGGCTCAGACGACTTGGCTCTCGTATCCCTTTTTTTGTTATTTTTCTTTGGGAGGCTAAGTCTAAGAGTTCACAGGGCATTTCCCTCGATAATCTTCCGTAGAGATTTGTCATCAGAGATTGGTTCCGAGAGGACAACGTTTATAGCCAACAGAAACCTTGGGCAAGTCACTTCCCTTTCTATCAAGAAAATGAAAAGATTGGAGGTGATCTCTGAAATCCTGGCTTAGTCCCCACAATCAGGATTGGCAGGTCCTCCCATCCCTAACGTTGTGTTCACGGGAAAGCATTCAAAACAGAACAAATGGTGTCGTGCCAGATAAATGTCCCTCAACTCTTTCCCTTTTCACCAGAGGCAACCCTTAGTAAACAGTTCATGTATCTTTCCAGCTATTTTCTATACAGAGACATTATCTCCTTTAAACACACCAATGGGAGTCTTTTCATCTCATACGTCTTGGGGAATCTCTAAAACGTTTTTAAACGCTCTCTTCTGGACCCGTTTCTCCTGAAGCCGGAGCCTCATCTGCAGATACGACTTCAGATCAGCGTTGCTTTCGGTCTCAAGGTCTTTTACTCAGGCGCGATCGCGGCGGGCACAGCAACACACACCTCACCGCTTCCGCTTTGTGGGCGGCCCCCTCCAGAGGCACTTGACACTTTCCTCAGACCGCCTTCCAATCCCGAGCGCCGGGAGCTCGCAGCCGTACCTTGCCTCATTTCCGCCTCGCACGGCGCGTAGTGATGACGACATCGGCCGGCGGCGGCGCCGACGACACCTAGGAGGCTGGGAGGGCTTCCGGGGTTGCCGGCCTGGCCGCTGAGAGCTGCTGTCATGGCGGCCGCTCTTTGGGGCTGCTTTTCCGTCCTTCTGCTGTTGCTATCAGGGGATGCCCAGAGCTCGGAGCTGCCTGGGACTACTGCCGATGGGTCAGGCGGGATTGGGGTCGGCATAGGAGATCGCTTCAAGATTGAGGGACGTGCGGTTGTTCCAGGAGTGAAGCCCCAGGACTGGATCTCGGCGGCCCGAGTGCTGGTAGACGGAGAAGAGCATGTCGGATTCCTTAAGTGAGCATCTTACGGGCAGCGGGAAAGCGGTTGGCGTGGAAGCCGGAAGGGAATTCCCCATAGGAGAGCCAAGTGTCAAGAGCTGACGACGTCGCTGTCGGAGGGTGAAAGGGTGGGCTCCAATAGCGGTCTTTGCCGGGAGACCTTGGGAAGCAGCCCGACGCTTTCCCCTCTTCTCCCCATCACCCATTCCCTGTACCTCAGAAATGAGAGCGGCAGGTGCTTGCCCCAGGGCCGGAGCAGTGGGATCCGTTTTCTTCAACTCCATTTTTGCCTTGTAGGGGTCGACCCCTCCTGGACCCGGGAGACAGGTGGACCCCTTATTTGTTTTATGCTGAATTCTTTCCGTTGCATCTCATTTGGTTTCTCTAGAATCTGGCCACTTTTTGCATTCACTCCAGTCTTTTGGCAGCTTGATGTTGTGTAAAAAGATGCTAAGCAAGTGGGAATTCTTAAAACCCAAAGGACTCCTATGATGGCATAGACTGGGAGGCTAATGTTGCTGCTTCTCAAATTAATGGGCCCTGAAGTCCCTAATCAAAGCACTTTTCTTTTTTTTTGCCTGGAGTTGGGATTGTTGTTCTTTTTTACAGTTGAATTCATCGAGGGGTTTGCAACATCACAGTACCGTTTGTGTGAGACTGGGGTTTCTCCACATTTGCTTACATGCTTCTGTCTTTTCTAGTTATTAGCAAAAATGGGATTTCAGTCTATATTAAAGAATGTGGTGAATTTATTAGCACTCCAGTTTTGCAGCAGCCTGCTTTTCAGATGTTTAGGCACAAATGTGATGTTTTAAGTCTTTCAGTGGCTACTGGGGAGGTGAAACTGTGAACTGAAAGAAAATATTTAGGAAAGAAAGTGTTTCTCTGATAGGTTTGTATACCAGCAAGTGGTATTTGAAACCCAGACATCTTAAATTTGGATGTTTACTTCTAAATCGGATTTGCAAGTATTCAGATCATCCAGGTGCTGTTGAATAGAATTTGAATTTCAGATTAATAGATAATGAGACGCTAGTCTTTTAATACTATTTGTCTTTACAAATCTGTCGTTAGGGCATTCTTTAGGGTTTGCCCCAAGTAATGATGTTTTAATGAAAAAACTCTCAGACCTTGGGAAATTAGCCTAAATTGACCATTTGGCTTCTCTTTTCTGCAGTATTCAATTCTTTTAAAAAGCATTTATTTTTATTTTAAAGTAATGTATAAGTAATATGTTTATTGAAGAAAACGTAAATAAGAAATTAGGGATAACAAGACTTAACATTTTATTGTATTTTTACAGCCTTTTTGTAATCATATGACCTGTTTTTAATAGTAGAATACAATATATAATACTTTGTAATCTGTTTTTTTTTCCAGTTAATATTTTGTGAGCAGTTTCTGATACCATTTCCTGTTCTTCCATTTGTTTGTAGAAAGGTTAAGAATTAATATGAGGAACTTATGGTAGGAAACTTGTTGTAAGAGGGATAGTATATTGTCTTGTACTTGTTATGCATAACTGGCATGCAGGGTTTTTTTTTTTTTTTTTTTAAGATTTTATTTATTTATTTGAGAGAGAGAATGAGAGAGAGAGAGCACATGAGACGGGGGAGGGCCAGAAGGAGAAGCAGACTCCCTGCCGAGCAGGGAGCCCGATGCGGGACTCGATCCCGGGACTCCAGGATCATGACCTGAGCTGAAGGCAGTCGCTTAACCAACTGAGCCACCCAGGCGCCCTGGCATGCAGTTTTGACTTACAGTTCGCCTTGTTGGAGGTGGCTTGGGTCTTGGCTAATACAGATGAGGGCAGTTTTGACTGAGGATGCTTCATGCCACTTCTTGCCCTCATCACTGTGTATATAAAGCGTAATTTATTTAACCAGTCTTCTGTTTGGGGACATTTAGGTGTTTTTCAATTTTTTCATGTAGAAGATTATGCACTATCCTTTTTTGGAAACTTTTTATTATGGAAAATTGCAGACATACACTAAAATAAACAATAGTGAATACTTGGGTACCCATCACATCACAATCTACTGTTCTGTTTGAGTCTCCTCTGTACAGCATTTATTTTTTTTCTAGAATATTTAAATATGACCCTAAATATAATTTCCCTTGAAAAAGCATTATTATGTGTCTCTAAAAGGTAAGGGCTTAAAAAACCCCCACAATACCATTATTGATTTAATAAAACAAGTAATAATGCTACAATTTCATCTAATACCCAGTTCATTTATCTCAAAAATGCTTTATGTAATTCTTTCAAATCAAGATCCAACAAAGCTTACATATTGCAGAGTACATTTTTAAAGCCAAGTTTTAAAATTTCATTATAAAATTTATATGTTATCTTTCTAAAATAAAATATTTACCTTATGGTGAAAAATAGATTTGCTTTTTCCTTTGGGTAGTTACTTCTGCTGTTGCTTGTAGTCCACAGTCATTAGTTTAATTCTTTTTCTGGATCTAGAAAAGTTTTGAAATTTGTTCACTGAGGGTCCCATCAAGAAGCAGAAGACACCCAAATTAGAATAATTCAAGGAAAGTCTAAGGAAAGGATTAAACATTGTAGTCATGGTGTAGGGAAACAACCAGATTGTACAGTACTCTAGAGTTTACAACCTCAAGGCTACTATTACCTCTAAGCCTGAAGGAAGTGGGGGAGGTAAAGGTTCCTGGGACCTAGAGGGGAAGAAAGGACTGCCTTGAGAGGAGCAATGTCCCTTGACACAGCAAGTCAGAGGTGGCCTCTCAGGGAGAGAGCTGGGGGACACTAAGCTCATTTTCTTTCCTTCCTCCAGTCTACAAAGAGTTGAAGGGTGGTGAGTGGGTGTGAAGGGCCAGTGAAGACATCCAGCCCAGGAATAAGTTAACTTGATGTTTACATTTCAATTCTGTTTTAGTTCAGTGTGTACTTTGAAGGAGCAAGGAATATCTTTTCCTGTTATTTTTTAGTAAATATTGTGGATGTGGCAGAATCAATTATTCCTTTAGCTGTGAAAGAACCTAATGATTTTTTTTAAAGATTTTATTTATTTATTTGAGAGAGCGAATGAGCACAGAGGAGAGTGAGAGGGACAAGCAGACTCCCCGCCGAGCAGAGAGCCTGACCTGGGACACGATCCCAGGACCTGGGATCATGACCTGAGCTGAAGGCAGATGCTTAACCAACTGAGCCACCCAGCTGCTCGGAAAGAGCCCAGTGATTTAAGAAGCATTATTTAATGTATTATGATCCTGGGACTTCTCTGACAAAGAAGATCCTTTTAGGATCATTTGTTTTCCTGAAACAGAAACTTCTTTTTCCTCAGATGTCAGTTTTTCATTATCAAAACAAATTGATTTGGATCTGTGAACCTGAAGTTATCCGCTCTTGGTGGGATGGTTTTCTAGGTTTAGAAGACATCAGTATGGAAAAGGCAGATAGTTTTGACTACATAAACCTGTGAAACTTACATATATCCAAACAAAAGTAACCAAAGTAAATGGGAACTATTTGTAACAAGTGGAACAAATGGTACTTGATGACCTTCTTGTTAGAAAGAAAGACAACAAAATGCAAGCAAAAACTAGAAAAAAAGCCGTTTATTTTTAATTAAGTTCTTGTTGCAGGGGATTGGCAAAACTGGAACCTTAATGTAGTAATAATGTATATTGATAATTTCTCTTGAATGAAGACATAGCTTCAAAATTGAGACTGTGCTCCTGTTATCAACTATCCCATAAAGGAATTAGAAGTACTTTCTATGTCAGGATTCCCTGCTCCTGTGGAGTTCTCTGGGGTATTTTCAGAACAGTTTCTGTGTGATTATGGAAGCTGAAGTGTGAGGACAATTGTCAGTCTGGGGACTTTTTGTTGTTAATTTCTATTTCATTCGATTGGGGGGGGTTGATTTGGGAGTTAACAGATGATTTAGAACATAAGAAAAAAGCAGGCTGTTGATCAGAAGTGTCTAAATATGATTTTCATTCTTCCAGGACAGATGGGAGTTTTGTGGTTCATGATATACCTTCTGGATCTTATGTAGTGGAAGTTATATCTCCAGCTTACAGGTTTGATCCTGTCCGAGTAGATATCACTTCAAAAGGAAAAATGAGGTAAGGGCACCTGATTTAGTTTTTACAAAAGACGAGTCTACTGAATACCTCTTATATTCCTTTTAGAATTTATAGTTAGGGTTGAAAAGTTTCTCATTTAAACTAGGTATCCCATAAAATATCCTTTTTTTATTTTTATTTTTTACAAAAATACCCTAATTTTTAAAATTTTTCCCCTCTGGCCCCCCAAAATATCCTTATTTTAATATGAGCATTGGTAATATTGCAGAGTTGAACTTCCTCCTGCTCTGCCTTAAAATTTATTTTAAAGCTCTAATACGATTTTATGATTATATATAATCAATATAATATGATTATAATAGAGAAGAGGCAAGATTATCTACTATGAGGGCAAAAGCCCTGTGGAAGTTATAATTGAAAAAATATTGGGGTGCCTGGGTGGCTCAATATGTTAAGTGTCTGTCTTCGGCTCAGGTCGTGATCTCTTTCTCTTTCCCTCTGACAAATAAATCTTAAAAAAAAGACATCCTAAAAAAAAGGAAATATGATTATTAGAGTGGGAAATAATTTAACCTTTCTAAATTAGAAATATTATTCACCACCTGTTTTTCACTGGGATATTTTGATAATACCTACTTAATAGTTGTATTGACCTAGAAATTTCTACAGTTCTTCCTTTCTGAAATATTTAGTGTACAACGGAAATTTAGTATTTTTTGGGCAAACAATAGATTACATTGTGTAGTTCATCTCAAAGTGAGGATCATGATAAGAAAAGAAAAAAGCACAGTATAATTTTTAAGTAGATGAACATATGCTTTGAAGTTGAGGTGAAAAGAATGCTGGACTAATTCAGTCTGTGAATATAGAATACCACAAATCCATTTGAAGTTGGAATCCGTTGTGTAGATGTCCACAGTTATTCCTTCTGTTATCCCCAGTTTATTTACTTACTTACTTTTTTTATTGTCCCATACTAGTAGTATTCTCTTTGGTCTAATCTGACCAGGAAGTATATGAAACAATTTTATTTATTTGTTTATTTTTTTCTAGCTTTATTGAAGTATGGTGACAAATATGAAAGAATTTTGAATGCTAATGTCTCTTCTTTGAGCTATCACAAAATAACTCCATGTTACAGTAATAAAGCATAGGTCTTACAAAGGCAAAAATAATTTTGGGATTTGAGGAGCTCTGTTTTATTACTCACCTTTTTGGTATGTGCTGAGAATATTTAGGTTGATTTGTATAGACCCCAACTTGAGCTGACATAAGAGATATGTTCAGTTGGTACCATAATATTTACATTTCAGTTAGTGTTTGCGCCTAAAATGTTTTTCTTCTTTCTTTGCCTTTTGTTTTTGGACATTGAAAGTGATAAAAGTACAATATGTAAATATGCTGTAATTCACATAGAGTAAGTCACACATAGAGCTGTCTCATTCTTTATAGCAGCTGCATATTAGTCCATTGATGCCAGTGCCTACTGATGGACAGGTAGGGTTTTCTTTCTCCTCTTTTAACATGTGTAGTGAACAGAGATGATTATAATTTAAATTCTTGATATTATCATGAAACTAATACGAAAACAATGAATCGTGGATCACTATCTCAAAAACTAATGATGTATTGTATGGTGACTAACATAATAAAATTAAATTAAAAAGAAAACAAACCTAATATAATGATGCCACTAAAAATAAACTTTAAAAACAAATTACTCCCGGGCGCCTGGGTGGCTCAGTTGGTTAAGCGACTGCCTTCGGCTCAGGTCATGATCCTGGAGTCCCAGGATCGAGTCCCACATCAGGCTCCCTGCTCAGCAGGGAGTCTGCTTCTCCCTCTGACCCTCCTCCCTCTCATGCTCTCTGTCTCTCATTCTCTCTCTCGCAAATAAATAAAATCTTAAAAAAAAAAAAAAATTACTCCCTCTCCCAATTTTTGAAGTTAAATTGTTGTCTTAGAATAGTCTAGTTTGTCGAAATTCTAATCATATTTCTTGCTGTTAGCTATTTAGAGCAAGGGTAAAGCTTGAATTGAAGGTAATGTCTTGTAAATATGTTTATAAATATTCTTTGATAGAATAAATGGATTTTTTTCAAAGTAGATGAACCTCATTAGGTATCAAATTTCTCACTTCTTTTTAGAGGCATAAAGATTCATAAGAAAATATATAGATAAAATCCTATAGTATGTAAAATTTTAAAGGACTTAATGACTTTTTATATATTTTAGAATTGTAAGCTTGGAGATGGGTGGGTGTGTAGATTACACTATACATTATATACACATTTAACAGGTTTTTTTTAAATATCAAAAACACGGGGCGCCTGGGTGGCTCAGTCAGTTAAGCGTCTGCTTTAGCTTAGGTTACGATCCCAGCATCCTGGGATCAAGCCCCGCAAGGGGCTCCCTGCTGAGCAGGGAGCCTGCTTCTCTCTCTCCCTCTGCCTACCTGTCTGCCTACTTGTGATCTCTCTCTCTCTCTCTCTGTGTCAAATAAATAAAATCTTTAAAAATAAATAAATAAATACATACATAAATATCAAAAACACTAAATACTGGAGGAAATGAGAGTTGTTAAAAGGAGATACTTGTCTATTAGAAACTATAATTTATTTTTATTTACTTTTGCTCTAAATTTTGAGTAAGCAAGTGGAAATATTTTTCTCTATATAAAGCTTTTTTGCTTTGGGTAAAGAGTACTTCCTGCTTTAGCATTTAGCCTGTTTGCAGCAGTGGGATTCATATTCTCAGTTCCGTTCCTGATGATTGGATGCCTGAAGCATAGGTAAAAAACAAGGCCATTATTTTAATAATTGTGGGTGGGACAGAATAGAGAGCAGATGGGGATTCATATAAGATCCTAATATTCTTGACCAATATTTTTTTTTTAAAGATTTTATTTATTTATTTGAGAGAGAGAGAGAGAGAGAGAGCATGAGAGGGGGAGGGTCAGAGGGAGAAGTAGACTCCCTGCCGAGCAGGGAGCCCGATCCAGGACTCGATCCCGGGACTCCAGGATCATGACCTGAGCCGAAGGCAGTCACTTAACCAACTGAGCCACCCAGGCACCCTTGACCAATATTTTCTAAGCATGCTTGGTCATATGACAAACATTTCCTTTTAAATGTATAGCTGCCAGAGGAGTAAGGGAAGTCCTTGGGGGACAAACTATAAACCACTTTCCCTCCTGGGGGTTTTGATATTCTGACCAAAATGCTTAGATTTGGGGCACCTGGGTGGCTCAGTCAGTTAAGCATCTGACTCTTGATCTTAGCTCAGGTATTGATCTAAGTTCGTGGAGCCTACTTAAAAAAAAAGAAAAAGAAAATGCTTAGATTTTATTAGCAGTATGTAGGCAAGAGGTAAGCCTTAGGCTTGCTTTGAGCCAGAATTAGATCTAAGACTTGATTCCCCCTTTGACCCTTGGCACTAAAATCCAAAAGATTAGGCTCCCAATCTGGCCCTGGCCTTTTGGAGGGAAAAATCTCTCCTGAAATTTAATAGTCGCTGTCCTACCCTCATTGAAATTTGGGGTGTGAATTTATTACTTCCTGCATAATCCAGAAACTTTCAAGCCATGCAATTAATAAGATCATCCCTGGTCATAATCCTGGACTGCTGGTGGAGACAAATGCATAATCTCTCTGCAGGGAGATACTCTCTGTCCAGGCCCATACATAAATAAAGTACGTAACTTACCAAATACCCAAGAAAACAATGTACATTGAATCGGCAGATGCATTAGACCTCAAAGAACCTTAGATAATAAAATTATTGGATATGGACTATGAAATAGTTCAAAGTATATTTAAATGCTAAAACAAAAGATGTATTGCTGTAAGAGTAAGATACTACAAAGATAGACCATAGATCTATGAAAGAAGAAATAAAATAGAACTTCTCCAATAAATATAGGCTTTGGAATACATAACTCAATGCATGTGTTAAGCAACTGAACAGAGGTTTAATGAACTGGAAGATGGATCAAAAAAAACTTACCCAGAATCCAGTACACATAACGGAATGGACACTGTGAAAGAATTTAACAAGATGCCCGAGTAGAGAATGAAAAGGTTGAACAGGTGTCAAACAGAAGTTCTGAAAGGAAATGAGTGAGCAGTGGGGAGGCAGTTTTCAAAAAGTAAACTGGAACATGTGTGAATAGGGGTGAGCGTTTTAATTAAAATTAGTGGCATCTCTGGTGAAGATGCAGTGTTACCTGTGGCACTGTTGCAGGATTTTTTCCTGCAAAATCGACTTGAAAATTGGGTGTGTTTATTAATGCCGACAATCAAAGTAAAATCCAGCATTTTTGTACATTTGTAACAAAACTAATTTATTATTAAATATAATGAAAGAGTTGTAGAGCTAGAGGAATTCTAAAAGAACTTTTCATATAACCAGAGAAGAACGTGTCTAATCCCACAGGCCTACGTAGTGACAGAGCCACAGCTAGAAATTAGGTCTCTTGATTTCAAGTCTAGTGTTCTTTCTCTACATGTTGCTAAATACCTTAGAAATATAGATAAAGCTACTTGGATCAGATTTTTAAGATCAAAAGTTTAGATGCCAAAGGATTTTGGAAAAAGCTAAAGGTACTGCTAAAAATTATGAGTAATTCTTGGGACGCCTGGGTGGCTCAGTTGGTTAAGCGACTGCCTTCGGCTCAGGTCATGATCCTCGCATCCCAGGATCGAGTCCCGCATTGGGCTCCCTGCTCCGCGGGGAGCCTGCTTCTCCCTCTGCCTCTGTCTCTCTCTCGCTCTCTCTCTGTCTCTCATGAATAAATAAATAAAATCTTTAAAAAATAAATAAATAAAAATAAAAAAAATAAAAATTATGAGTAATTCTTTTAACTAGTAATGTTCTTGATAAAACTAGTGATGCTTTTTTCATCTGGCTTTATCAGAGCAAGATACGTGAATTACATCAAAACATCAGAAGTGGTCAGACTGCCCTATCCTCTCCAAATGAAATCTTCAGGCCCACCTTCTTACTTTATTAAAAGGGAATCATGGGGCTGGACAGACTTTCTAATGAACCCAATGGTATGTATCATGCTACAATTAAGTATCTTTACTAATCTCTAATTTGATTCCAGGTAGTTGAAAATGTCTAACCCCAGTGAGGAAGAAAGGAGGTCAGATTGTTAGACGAAAGGATAATTGCAAATAGTTTACTGATTTCAGGAAAATAGTAGCTTTGGGAATAATAATGAAAAGAATGTAGTGAGAATTGCATGGTTGATTTGACAATGAAATGTGCAACAGAAATGGGATAAGTACTTATGATGAAGTGTTTTAAAATGCAGATGGAATAAGAGTATGTGGTAAGTCACATGTGTAGTTAGCAGTCTCATCCTTCATACTACCTGCATATTAGTTCACTGATGGATGTGCCATCATTTATTGATCAGCCTCTATTGATGGCTTGACTAAGTGTTTTTCTCCTTTTTTCACGTGTGTAGTAAACAGAGAAATTATTCTGTGATAATTTAAATACTTGGTATGAAACTGATATTATGGTGTCCACTAATAATAAAACACTAATAGAATACATTCTTTAGGGCTCCTGGGTGGTTCATTCGTTAAGCGTCGGCCTTCAGCTCAGGTCATGATCCCAGGGTCCTGGGATCGAGCCCCGCATTGGGCTCCCTGCTCTTCAGGAGGCCTGCTTCTCCCTCTCCCACTCCCCCTGCTTGTGTTCCCTCTCTCTGTCAAATAAATAAATAAAATCTTAAAAAAAAAATACATTCTTTAGAAACAAATTGACTTCTTTTTTTCCTGCTTTTGGAAGTTGAATTATTATCTTGAAATTTTCTAAGTGGTGATCATATTCCTTGCTGATAGCTATTTAAATCACAAACATGAATATTGGGGGATTGTACATTTTTTGAGAGGAATAACTAGTACCTAGAATCTGCTATCAGGCATAAAGAAGCAGGAGGGTAGAGTACATAGGAGAAATCAGCAATGAAACTCCAAAGCTTTTTAAGAAATATCTTCCATGTTCTCATTTCTGAAATTCCATGGAAACATACCTAGTGCTAGAAGCTTCGAAGGTATTTTTCAAAACTGATCTGTTAAAGTAATCACCTAGTACTATGTTGCAGGCTCGAGAGGATGTATATTAATTAGAGGGTCAATGTAATATTTCCTGCAAGAACCACGAAGTCATCTGGAAAGATCCCAGCTGGCCATCGGGATCATCATTCTTTTTTTTTTTTTTTTTTTAAAGATTTTATTTATTTATTTGACAGAGAGATAGAAGAGCACAAGCAGAGGGAGTGGCAGAGGGAGAGGGAGAAGCAGGCTCTGCACTGAGCAGGAACCCGATGCGGGACTCGATCCTAGGACCCTGAGATCATGACCTGAGCCGAAGGCAGACGCTTAACCATCTGAGCCACCCAGGCGCCCCCAGGATCATCATTCTTAATGCCAGACTGCAGATTCAAGAAAGTGAATAACACAAACAAACTGTGTTATATAAAATTGTAAACTCTGCAAAATGATAGGTGGCACAAATATGAAGTGAGGTGTCTCTAAAGTCCAAACCTACATAGATAAGGCTCTTAGACTCTACAGTAGTCAAACATTGAGGAGCACCTTATATCAACAGGGCTGGGTCAGTAGAATTGAGGTGGTGCTGGTAGTTTTATTCCTATATAACATTTGAATCTTTAATTTCATCATGGATTGTTAAGTGTAGATTTTATTCTTCTGTTAAGTGGGAAAAACATTTTCTGGATTTTTTTTTTTTCCACAGGTTATGATGATGGTTCTTCCATTATTGATATTTGTGCTTCTGCCCAAAGTGGTCAATACAAGTGATCCTGACATGAGACGGGTAAGATGACTGCCCCTGTGTGGGTTTTTGAACCATATTCTGACACCTGAACCAGCTGTTGTGGCTGAATGGCTTGGGTTTTTTCAGCTTTATCCTAATTCCCAAGCCAAATTCATTCAGAGGTTATGTTAACATAGTATCATGTTCCTGGCATTTAATTAGTTGTTGCCAGTGGACCGGATAAATTCAGATGATTCTGCCTAATAAAATCCTGGGTCTCTTCATATAGCTAAAACACTCTGCTTAGTACGACTCTTTTTGTGCCTCAGTTGTGAAATAGTTGAGATGGTGTCCCAATCCATATAGTTTGCAAAGTGATAGCTTTTTACGATTTACCTTTATTTTATAAAACTCTTCAGAGTATACATTTAGTTTATGTGTTCAGACACACACACACACACACACACACACACAAATTCTGATAACCAAGGGAGAAAAATAGAATAGTGGCTTCCAGACTCTTCACCACAAAATCATACTGGTTCGGCAATGGGCAGGGGGAGTTGCCAAGTAAGATGCTTCAAATTTAGGGCCACTGCTTTGTCTCTTTCAAATATGGGCTTCCATAAAATCTTCAGAATTTTTTTAAACCATTATTTTTCTCCTACCTGGAAACCATCAAGAATCTCCTCAGTTCCAGGTTTTTCCATTGTATGTAATACATTGATGTATTGACACCTTATTCATTGCTGAATGAACATTTGTTAATTGATATCTAGGTTATAGATACTGGGGATACAAAAATGAATTGTATATCATCCCTGTTGTCAACAAGCTCAGAATCCAGTTAAATGTAGGAAATAGCATGGATTTATAAACCCTCTTCTTGCCATCAGAGGATTGTGGGTGTATGTGTGAGAGAGTGTGTGTTTTAAATGGGAAAATAAGATACACATAAAATAAATAAAAATGGGGCGCCTGGGTGGCTCAGTTGTTAAGCGTCTGCCTTCGGCTCAGGTCATGATCTCAGGGTCCTGGGATCGAGCTCCACGGGAAGCCTGCTTCTCCTTCTCCCCCTCCCCCTGCTTGTGTTCTCTATCTCGCTGTGTCTCTCTCTGTCAAATAAATAAATAAAATCTTAAAAATAAATAAATAAATAAATAAATAAAATGTTTGCTGAGGTAGTAGGTGATTAAGTTCTGTAGAAGGCAAGGCATTTATTGCAAGCTGGAATAGGAGAAAAAGCTTCATGATTAAAGACAGCTTTATGATATTTTAGAATGTCTCATTGTCAAATTTGACATTTTTGCTTCAGTGTTGGTCAGAAAGTATATATCCTATGTAATTCTTGTATCTGTTAAGCCACTTAACTCTGTGGTATCAATAGAAGGAAGCATTGGAGGTCACATTGGATCAAAAAGTTCATTCCTTGCAAAGTGCTTTGCACATAGTAAGCAGTGTAAAAAGTTCTTTATTCAAGAGCTTCAGAATTGAAGAGATTCAAAAATAAGAGTTGATGAGATATTTTTGTAGGGTCTCAAGACCTCTTACCATATACATTTAATTCTTGATTATTAGAGCATGTTAACAGTTTTGATTTATGCTTATAATGTTTCTTTTCCTGGCCATATCTGTAAAAACACTTTCTCCTCGAGAATCCATGTATAAATTCTACCTTTGGGGAGAAAGCCTAATAATATCCGGGTGGTGTTCAACTTTAAATGATAGATAATACACTATTTGCAATTTTTTTTAATGTGTGACCTAATACAATTTTAAATTCACTTTTGGAATTTAATGTAAAATTCAAATGTAGCATATATTACACTAATATTATTGAAGGTGGAATAGTACTTTATAGATTGTTGGCTCAATAGAGAGAGGACAAAACCTCAAAATAAAAGTGCCAAATCCTTATGAGGTCCTGCCAGTGATTTGTTTGTAACATATATTGCTCGCTTTAGATGCTGTGATTGAGGTCACTCAAGCCATAATAGTATTCACAAATTTTACTACTAAGGCCTTAGGAATGAAGTGTTGGAAATACGTAGTTATTTTCCGAACATTTCTGATAACCTTACTATATAATTAAAGACTGATACTCTTTTTTATATGCATCTAAAGAAAGTATGAGTTTAAAAAAACATTAAAACAGTAAGAAAGTATTTTAATCAGCAGACATAAAATAAGATGGCAAGAATATGATCACATATTATCATAGAAAATACCCTTTATGAAAACATAAGCTGGATCAAACCCAATGCAAGATTTATTGGACATTAATTAAGGATCACAATGCTTAGTAGTATAAAGGAGGTATGAAACATAGTTTCTGAAGGGCTGTTGGGTAGAACATTGCTGAGAACCAGTAGCTTCTATTTGTTCTATTCCTCTCCTTCCTTAATGGAAGTCTTAGTTGTTAGCTGACTTGAAGGATCCCAGTGCCTTTCCTATTATTGTGCTTTGTCCTCTTGCAGGAGATGGAACAGTCGATGAATATGCTGAATTCCAACCATGAATTGCCTGATGTTTCTGAGTTCATGACAAGACTCTTCTCTTCAAAATCTTCTGGCAAGTCTAGCAGCGGCAGCAGTAAAACAGGCAAAAGTGGGGCTGGCAAAAGGAGGTAGTTGGACAGTTGGAAATCACATTTGCACAAACATGGATCACTGGGGTGGCATCGAAGTCTTGAGGGGAAACCGTGTGAAGCAACTACTGTAAACTTGAGTCATCCTTAAAGTTGATCTCTTACACCTGTCCTGTGTGGTAACTCTTTAGCACGTGTTTTTGTACATGGTACACAAGAAAACCCAGCTTTCATCTTTTGTCTGTATGAGGTCAATATTGATGTCACTGAATTAATTACAGTGTCCTATAGAAAATGACATTAATAAATTATATGAAGTACTATACATTATGTATATTAAAATGTCTTAATCCAGAGATAAAATGATCTTGTCATTTCTTCTTCACTTCATGTTTCTTTTATTCCAGGCAGTTTTCTTCTTTCATTACATGAGGCTTGAAATTGACCTTTCCTATTTAAAAAGAAGTGCTTGATATTTTTAGAGCTGCATGCGCCATGATTTTTTGTGTAGCCAGACCTTTCACAATGGTCAGCCCTGCCCTGCATTTAACATTCCCCTATGTTCCTGATGCAGTTTTAATTTTTGTTATTACAGTTAGTTTTAGAGTACGGATATATGAATGAGAGTAGTTATCAGTTCTTAAATTTTGGTTCCCCTCTATGGGATTCATTATTGAGTATCAGTAATGTGCTGTGCTTCAGGGTAGGATTCAGAGATGGATAAGGACAGTTCCTGTCCTCCATAGAGCTTATTATGGAGGGAGGAAGGAAAATAATAACAGGGAATGAATGGTCAGGGGAAGGAAGTGCAGCAGTAGGAGAGCCTTCTGGAGACTGAGGATGGAAAATCAACCTTGGAGCTCCATGTTATAACGTTGGTAGTATAGCACAGGGACTTTTTATTTTATTTTATTTTTTTTTAAAGATTTTATTTATTTATTTGAGAGAGAGAGAGAATGAGAGAGAGAGAGCACATGAGAGGGGGTAGGGTCAGAGGGAGAAGCAGGCTCCTCGCTGAGCAGGGAGCCCGATGCAGGACTCGATCCCGGGACTCCAGGATCATGACCTGAGCCGAAGGCAGTCGCTTAACCGACTGAGCCACCCAGGCACCCCATAGGGAGCTTTTAAATCCCCTCATCTCTCCCATCATTCTCGGACTTGTTGGAATATAGATTACATTACTTTCCAATCAGGATTATCTCAAAAACTTTTTATTTCAATAAGTTATAAAAACTTCATACCTTTTCTTTTGGTTTATTTTAATTAAAAACAAACTATGAAACTATAGTATTGCTTCTCTAGTAAAGGTCTCCTATCCTCTTCTATGTTAAAGTACTCCCCTATTGCTTTGTTAAGGTTATTAAATCAGCCAAAAATAACAACAACAACAAAAATTGATTCCAAACTCTTGTTTTCCTTTTTGTGTAGGTGCCATTCTTCATTTTGAAATAAGGCTCGTAAGTTTTCTTTTAAAGATACAAGTTCTGGGGTGCCTGGGTGGCTCAGTCGTTAAGTGTCTGCCTTCAGCTCAGGTCATGATCCCAGAGTCCTGGGATTGAGCCCCACATCGGGCTCCCTGTTAGGCGGGAAGCCTGCTTCTCCCTCTCCCACTCCCCCTGCTTGTGTTTCCTCTCTCGCTGTGTCTCTCTCTGTCAAATAAATAAATAAAATCTTAAAAAAAAAAAAAAAGATGTAAGTTCTGATACAGGACATTTTATTAACTATATCTGTTTGTTAATTATATGCTAAAGTTACCAAACTGGTTAAACTGTGAATGATTAAGGTAGGTAAACTGGTTAATGGAAGAACTAGGTAGGTCTTTGAAAATAGAGTCATTTATTGAAAGTAACTAAAATATTAGAATACTAGTTGAATGAAAGTTGCAATTTAAAGGAGACAAAATATAGTGAGAGTCATAGTTGTATGACTGGAAATCATCTTGAAAATTTTCAAAATTTGGATTGTCCAAATTTGCCCATAGAATACCTAATGACCAAAAAATTAGAAAGCACTTCCAAGGAAATTATCATTTCATGTAGCTAATTAAGAAACTTTGTGGTTATTTTATATAGATTCTAAAACCATCTCAATATAAAATATAGACATCCCTATCATATTACAGAATGTTATATCAATTGTATATGAAAATCTTATCTTTGCATAGAACCTTCATCAAAGGCTTAATGTGCTTACAGATGAAGAAATGATTGTATTTTATTAGGCAATATTAGTGCAAAGAGCCCATTTAGCTGCTAACTTGCTTTGTGACTTTGGGCAAATCACTTTCCCTCTTTGAACCATGTCTTGTCTTGTTCATTGTTGTATTTCCAGCATTGAGCATGTAGGCACACAATAAATGTTTGTTAAATGAATAAATAAATGGGCCTCAAGTTTCCTCATCTGTAAATTGAGGGATTTGGATTAGACCTGTAAATTCCTTTTCAGGTCTAAAATTACTCCACTATAATTTTAATCCGGTCCTATTATTTCCTACCCGTAAGAACCATATATCAGTGCCATGTTTTTCTTTCTTTTCCACTTCCTTGGATTCTTTCTCCTGTTCCCCATTTGAAGGCAAAGTATTATTTTGCTTTTTAGGGCCTTTCTTAGATTCAGTTTACATATATCTCCTTCTTAATATAAACCTTGTGTTTTAAAATTTTTCACATCTACTAATGTAAACCTGAGTAGTGGTTCTGTGCAAAATAAATTTTTGTTGGTCATTCTTGCCAGGAACTCTTGAGTGCTCAGAATGACTTCCAGGGAGGATCCATAGCTCCCAAGTTTTCAAGCACTTTTTTAGGAGTGAAAAACTTCAGGACTCACCCTGAGTCTGGTTAACATTTTGAAAAAATTCAGGATTTTACCTAGCCTCCCCAGAGTGCTAAAGTATCTTATTTTTCTCTTATGTTTCCTCTGACAGGAGGGAAGAAGCAACCATTAAACCTACTTTTCAGTAACTGGAAGGGTTTCAAGGCCCTAATGAGGAATGCCAATAATGATACAGGAGAGCTTTTTCATTTAAGTAGTTACTCAAACTTTCAGGAAGTGCTCAAATTAAAAAAAAAAAAAAATCTTTTGAAAACATTTTTGTTAAATATCTTGAAGAAAAAATTAAACCAAGTATTTTCATTTTTGTTTATTGCCTTCTAGGTTACATGTAGACCTATTTTTGCATGTTTACAATTATTTACGTGCCATTTTGTATTTAAACCCAACAAAAATTCTGCTAAGTACTAATCTCGGGTAATGTAATAGAAACTAGTGGCTGAGTCCTTTAGTTCAGTTGAAGGAATATGTTGAGACAGGACCTGGTTGTATTGTGCTCTTCTCTTAGCATTTTAGGTGTGATTATTGTCATCATTTAGAGTCAGAGTTTATTTTTTAATTTGTAAGGTATGTGAGAATATTCAATTTGTAAAAGTGAATTATTCAGGAGAACTTGAAGATGGATTTTGCAAAATTCAGATGTTGCCTATAAATTATGAAGTTTTAATATTCTTGAAATATTAAAAGCTATTTTAGAAAAAAAAAAAATCCCCCCTCCAGTAGCACCAAATAGTAGCTTATCTCTTTTCCCTTTGTAACATGACTATTATGGGAACGGAGGGGAACTGACACCATTCATAATGGCTACAGTCTGGTGGGATTGAGCCAGCCAGGCAAGCAAGCCTGAGAACAAGGAGGAGTAAATAAATTAAGAGGGTCAAGTAGTAAACAAGAGGAATGGGTAGAGCCATAAAAAACTAGCTGTGCACAGCATTTCTGATAGAAAACTTTTGACAGGGCATTTAATTCCGCTAAAATTTAATAAACTAGTAATTGAAGAATCATATGTGTACCTCCTTAGATACCAAATTTTCCATATATATGAATGTAAGTAACTTACTCCACTTTTTTTTTTTAAAGATTTTATTTATTTATTTGACAGAGGCACAGCGAGAGAGGGAACACAAGCAAGGGGGAGTGGGAGAGGGAGAAGCAGGCTTCCCGCGGAGCAGGGAGCCCGATGCAGGACTCCATCCCGGGACCCTGGGATCATGACCTGAGCCGAAGGCAGACGCTTAACGACTGAGCCACCCAGGTGCCGCTATTCCACTCACTTTTACTGAGCTCCTACTACATGTATTTGAGCATTTTATTTTTTAAAAGATTTATTTATTTGAGAGAGAGAATGTGCAAACTGTGGGGAAGGGCAGAGGACGAGGGAGAAAGAATCCTTAAGCAGACTCCCAGCTGTGTGAGCCCGACGTGGGGCTCAATCCCAAGACCCTGAGACTATGACCTGAGCTGAAATCAAGAGTTGGCTGCTGAATCCAGTCACCCCTATATTTGAGTATTTTAAAACATATTTCTAAATAACTATTTTAAAAAATTAGAAAATATTTAGAATTAATTATGAAAATTTGGCATGCAGAGTAAGAAATGGGATCATTCAGGGGTGCTTGGGTGGTACTGGATCAGAGAAGGCAGTATGTTGACCCTGAGCCACAGGTAAGCAGAATCAACAGTGGCATCTACAAATCTAAGGAATCTAGCCCGCAAAGAATATAGCAAATGCCTGGGTCGGAGACCATGATGACCCCAGAGAGTGATGGATAGAGTAGCTGCCAGATAACCTTTCAGGTCCATGGAAGTTCACTTGCTCTTCTTGCAGTGGATTCTGTGAAGGCCTCTTGAATCCCTTCCCTCGCTGTCTCTACCCTAACCCTTTACTTATCGTCTATCCTGACTAGGTGAGTCCTGCATCCAGTTTTATCCCCTAGAATCGGACACTCAGAGAAGTTTGGAGAAAAGCTGCCAGTGAGTAATACTCATGTTTGTCTATACAAATGGTTCTACTAACCTCATGACTATATTAATTAGATCTAATTAAGAAAGGATTGAAGGGTATGTAATTTCTGCAGTTTGGTAGAGAATGCTGAGGAGTTTTCAAATGCCTGTTAATCCCTTTAAAGCCAATTCTGATTAGCTTCCTACCACTCCATGAAGTCTGAGGTAGGAGATGGACTTAAATTGCAGCAGAAGAATGCAGGATCTAGTTACAATGTAGCTATAAAGTGCTGCCTTGTCTTTGCCCCCTGCTCAAAATAAAGCTGTTACCTTTCTAGCCCTGTCCGCCATGGTGCTTAGCAGCCGGGGATGCATGGTCTCAGACATGTTTACCAAGTAAAACACTGACTTGAGGGGCGCCTGGGTGGCTCAGTCATTAAGCGTCTGCCTTCGGCTCAGGTCATGATCCCAGGGTCCTGGGATCGAGCCCCACATCGGGCTCCCTGCTCAGCGGGGAGTCTGCTTCTCCCTCTCCCACTCCCCCTGCTTGTGTTCCCTCTCTCGCTGTGTCTCTCTCTGTCAAATAAATAAATAAAATCTTTAAAAAAAAAAAAATTGCAGCAGAAGGAATTTGTTTGTTGTGAAGAATTTCTTTTTTTTAAAAAAGATTTTATTTATTTATTTGAAAGAGAGAGACACAGAGAGGGAACACAAGCAGGCGGAGTGGGAGAGGGAGAAGCAGGCTTCCCGGGGAGCAGGGAGCCCACGCTGGACTCGATCCCAGGATCCTGGGATCACCACCCGAGCTGAAGGCAGACGCCCAACGACTGAGCCACCCAGGCGCCCCAGTTGTGAAGAATTTCTTGACCTAGGAAACAAAATTGTGAAATGCTAGTAACTATGTTTATTTTTCTTGGAGTTCTCAAAAAATTGGGCAAAAAGTCACCTCTGAGGATGACTTAGATCTACACCTACCTGATAGTCTTCTGTCCCAAAAAGTGAATTACATTATTCCCAGAATGTGAAGAATGGTAGGATCAATATTTTATGGAGGAGGAAATGAGACATGTCGACAAAATTGGGCTGTGGAGAAGGGAGAAGAAAAACTAAACTCTTAGAATAAGCAATTTCTTTCCTTTAATGTGCATCTATCTGTTGAGTTGTCATCCAGTTTGCCCCTTGTAACTGGTTCTCCCCTGCAGAGTGGGTGTATCCCACAGGAGTGTTCTCCCAACAGCTGTGTTCATGGCAGGTGGCCCTGCTTTTATGGGCATGGCTGATTTTTCCAGGAAGGGCATCTCACCCAGATTGGGCCGACGGCTGTTCCTTGGGAATTAGAAATTAAAATTGAGGGGCACCTGGGTGGCTCAGATGGTTAAGCGTCTGCCTTCGGCTCAGGTCATGATCCCAGGGTCCTGGGATCGAGTCCCGCATCGGGCTCCCTGCTCCTTGGGAGCCTGCTTCTCCCTCTGCCTCTCTCTCTCTCTCTCTCTGTCTCTCATGAATAAATAAATAAAATCTTTAAAAAAAAAAAAGAAAAAAATTAAAATTGAGGGACTAGAGGAGAAATGGTAACATACAAATTTGCAGGGTGTTCATGGCTATATATTCTATCATGCAAACCACAAAAAAGAGAAAACAAGTTCCAAAGAGAAAATATAGAAAGGAGCAGATACACAGAAAGGAGCTGAAATGGAAGATGAATTTTGAGAACTGTTCAAACCCTTTGCTGAGATGCCTGCATTCTTGCCCTCAGGTTCCATGGAGCACTATTCTGTCTTAAAATGTAGTGTTTATGTGTTTTACTGAAGCTAATTCCAGTAGGTTTCTGTCACTTGAATCCAAGTGTCCTCATTTACATGAGGTGCCTGGGTGGCTCAGTTGGCTAAGTGTCCAAGTCTTGATTTTGGCTCAGGTCATGATCTCAGGGTCATGAGATGGAGCCCCGAGTCCGGCTCTGCGCTGGGCGTGGAGCCTGCTTGAGATTGTCTCTCTCTCTCTGCCCCTCTCTCCCTCTCTCCCCTCTGCCCCTCCCCCCCACAATCATTTGTCCCCACTTGCACATGCTCTCTCTCTCTTAAAAAAAAAAAATGCACTTAATTTACACACTTTTCCAGAACTGACCAAAATGATCTCCTTGCTAAAAGCCCCTCCTTTGCCCTCAGTCAATACATAATTGGCTGTGTTGCCTGCACACCCATCTTGAATGAATGGGTCTAATTACTAATTATATGACCTTGGGACAGTTCCTTAACCTTTCTGAACCTCATTTTTATCGTGTAAAATAGATCGAAGTTTTAAAATTTCTTTTTTTTTCTTAAGATTTCATTTATTTGCGAGAGAGACAATGAGAGACAGAGAACATGAGAGGGAGGAGGGTCAGAGGGAGAAGCAGACTGTCTGCTGAGCAGGGAGCCTGATGTGGGACTCAATCCCGGGACTCCAGGATCATGACCTGAGCCGAAGGCAGTCGCCCAACCAACTGAGCCACCCAGGCGCCCCTAGATCGAAGGTTTAACTGTAAAATGGGGGAAATATCTATTTCATGAGTAGAACTTTTCAGAACACTTTACATGTATTATCTCATTTAATATTCACATTAACCCTATGCATAAGTCCTCAATAAAAGTTTGTAATGATTGGGGCACCTGGGTGGCTCAGTTGGTTGAGTGTCTGACTTCAGGTAGACCCCCGGCCATGTTCCCTCCAGACCTACCTCTTGCACTTCCTTCCCAGCATAGATCTTGAGTTTTTCCGCAGTTCTCCTCTGGATGCTTTATGTGCACTCTCACGTCTGTCTGGGCTTTTTCTTTTTTTTTCACTTTTTTTCTTTTTTTAGTGGCTCCACGCCCAGTGTAGGGCTTGAACTCAACCCTGAGATCAAGAGTCGCATGCTTTACCAACTGAGCCAGCCAGGTGCCCCCAGTCTGGGCCTTTTCAATTATTTCTTCCTCTCAACTCTGCCCCACCTCTATCCCTTTCCCTTGTCTACCTCGCACACCTTCTTCAGGACTTAGTGTGGAAATCACCTTCGACAGAAATCTTCCAGATGGCTCCACGGCTTCAATAAGAGCCTCTTTTTTGTCCTCCTTCCTGCCTGCGCTTAAGCCATTATAGCACTTCATTTTATTGGATTACTTTTTACTTCTCTGGACCCTAAACCCTTGGACTGTAAGGCATTCCTAATATAACAGTCCTGTCCGCAAGGAAGGGTAAAAGGAATCTTAACTTCTACAGTAGTTCTGGGGTGGCTGCCACATAGAACTTCAGCATGTATTGTTGGGGTCCCAACACAAATCATTAGACAAAGACAGAGATTGGAGACCCATGGTGAATTAAGCTACTACTCGGGAACCACAAAGATACAAGTCATGCCAGAAAAAACTCCCCACAAAACCCAGGAACCTTGCCTTGCAACTGTTTCCTATGTCAGGGTATGCACATACTTACTTGGTAAAGAATACATGTGAAGCATCTATACTACTTCATGTGTCAAGGGTTATTAGTGAGGGGGCACAATCATGAGCAAAATAGCATTCCTACCTGACCTCTATCCTTCAGAAGGGGTTGGATTATGGAATAGGGGGATTAGGCTCTATAGCATGAACTCTGGTTTCAGAGCTTTAGAGTTTAGTGGGAGAAATCGACGTCAGTCAAAACCCATACACATGTGTAATGAAAACCTTGATACATGCTCCAAGGAAAATCCAAGGTGCTGTAAAAGCTTGTATCGCGGGCACCTAGATGGGAGAGTAGAGGGCAAAGGTGGGGCCACTTCCTTGAGAAGGTGAACTGTGAGGAACGATGAAAGACTATATGGGAATTGACGAGGCTGAGGCTGCGAAGTGGGGTAAGAGTGAGGAGATTTCCAGCCTGAGCTGAGGTGGGAGGGAGGTCAGCCCCTGAAGGCACTGGAAGAACAAGTGTGGTGAATGAAGCACTTCCAGAGGAGGGCAGAGCACCTGGAGGGGCAGGCAGAGGCTGCCTGGAGGTGTTGCGGGCCTGAATTTGCCTTATTTTGCCACGGACACGTTTGCTCCTCTCAGGACAAATCATAGGGGAGAATCCTGTGTGTGGAGTTCCATCGTCACCCGGCTGTGACTTACTACTGATCGATCAGTCTCTGATCAAACTGTGGTACATGAAAATCATCGCCCCAAAGCCCAGAATCTTTAGTAAAAATGTCAGGGTCCCCAGAATATTAAGATAATGTTAATTGGAAGAAAACAAGCCTTGCCTCCCCTCCTGCCTTGCTCCCCACCCACCTTTGGTGCTACCTCAGATCTTTAAATAATGTGATCCCTCTGGGGTCTGTGACATAAAGATGGCTTCTCTTTCCTTTCATCTGTTTTGGAGCTGAGAGGGATTGGTTAGGAAGGACGTTCCCGCTCTTCTTCAAGGTCTCTCTGAGGGCTCTTAGCTCCTAGTGGTTTCTCAGCCCTCCTGCTCTGGACTGGCTGCCCCCACCTTGAACCTGAGGCTCTTTTCTGTCCTCACTACAAGTTGTATGTAATATGTGTGTGATTATATGTATTTGATTTCGAAAGTGTCCTTGTAGGATCCTGCCGACAACTCTAATTTCTTCATTCCTGCCTGACCTCTATCCTTCAGAAGGGGTTGGATTATGGAATAGGGGGATTAGGCTCTATCCAGGCTGGGAAAGACTCCTTTCTAGAAGGAATATAATCTTGGCATGTAGCCCAGGAACTGGGAATCAAATTGGGAAAAAAAAAAAGACCAGAAAGACTGTGCTCCTGAGAGCTTCTAAGCGGAATGGACTATGGACTCTGAGAAACAAAATGAGGGTTCTAGAGGGGAGGTGGTGGGGGGATGGGTTAGCCTGGTGATGGGTATTAAAGAGGGCACGTACTGAATGGAGCACTGGGTGTTATACGCAACCAATGAATCATGGAACACTGCATCAAAAACTAATGATGTAATGTATGGTGATTAACATAACATAATAAAATAAAATTTAAAAAAATCCGGTTTCATTTCTTTAGTTTCATGCATTTTTCAGGCCAGGAAAGCCCGAGGCAAACATGTATTTAAAAAATACTAGGTGTTGGGTTGCTTGGGTGGCTCAGTCGATTAAGCTTCTCTTTTTTTAAAGATTTTATTGATTTATTTGACAGAGGGAGAGACAGCAAGAAAGGAAACACAAGCAGGGGGGTGTGAGAGGGAGAGGCAGGCTTCCCACTGAGCAGGGAGCCGGATGTGGGGCTCAATCCCAGGACCCTGGGATCATGACCCAAGCAGAAGGCAGACGATTAACGGCTGAGCTATCCAGGCACCCCTAAGCGTCTGACTCTTGGTTTCCATTCAGGTTATGATCTCAAGTTTGTGAGATTGGAGCCCCTGATCGGCTCTGCGCTCAGTGGGGAGTCTACCTCTCCCTCTCCCTCTGCCTCTCCCCCTACTCACGTGCTCTCTCTCTCAAATAAAAATAAATCTTAAAAATATATATAAAAAATAGGTGTGAAATAAATCAGAGAAAGACAAATACTGTATGATTTCACTCATACGTGGAATTTAAGAAACAAAACAAATGAGCAAAGGGGGAAAAAAGAGTGAGCAAGAGGCAAACCAAGAAACAGACTCTTAATTCTGTAGACCAAACTGATGGTTACCAGCGGAGAGATGGGCGGGGGGGGGGGGGGGGGGTGGGGGAAACGGGTGATGGGGATTAAGGAGGGCACTTGTCCTATGAGCACCAGGTGATGTACTGAAGTGTTGAATCACTATATTGTACACCTGAAACTAATATTACACTGTATGTTAACTGGAATTAAAAACTTAAAAAAGAAAATAAAAAAAAAATTTAGGGGCGCCTGGGTGGCTCAGTCATTGGGCGTCTGCCTTTGGCTCAGATCATGAGCCCAGGGTCCTGGGATCGAGCCCTGCATCAGGCTTCCTGCTCCGCGGGAAACCTGCTTCTCTCTCTCCCACTCCCCTTGCTTGTGTTCCCTCTTTTGCTGTGTCTCTCTCTGTCAAATAAATAAAATCTTTAAAAAAATTAAAAATAAAAATAAAAATAACTCGGAAAAAAATAAATGTGTAGAATCAAAAATAAATAAATAGATAAATAAATAAATACTAGGTATTATAGATAACTGTCTTATGCCAGTCAAGACCGCATTGACCTGCCAGGCCTCTAAGGCAGTTGAGGACACCCCTTACCTTCTCAGTAGTGACCCTGAAATCCTTCCCATTTGATACTACTCAGCATTGGTCTACAGTTTGTTCATCTATAAAATAGGAAAGTGTTTTTCTTGCTTGGTTTTTGTTATGGGTTGAATTGTGTCCCACCAAAATATTGGAGCCCTAAACCTCAGTACCTCAGAATGTAACCTTACTTGGAAATGGGGTCTAATCAAGTTAAAAAGAGATCTTTAGTGTGACCTAATCTAGTATGACTGATGTCCCTATTAAAGAAGAAACTTGGACACAGAGACAGACACAGAGGGAAGGTGACATTGAAGAGACACAGGAGGAGACAGCTGTCTACAAGCCAGGGAAGGCCTGAGGCTACCAGGCCTGGAACAGGTCCTTCCCCTGCTCCTTCCCTAGCAGCAGGGCCCTGCTGATACCTGGGTATCATTTGCATTTTGGCCCCCAGAACTGTGAGAGAATACATTTCTATTGTTTTAAGCCACCCAGTTTGTGGTACTTACAGCCCCAGGAAACAAATATAGTTATTTTAAAAATTAGACTTTGTAAGTTTTAAAAAAATATCTCTCCAGATAATGATTGTTTCTTCTCAAAGTTCAGAACTATAGAGGGCTAAGCTACGTATTGTGTATGTCTAACAAAGATGAAAAAGGGCAGAAATAACCTTTTTCTAATCTGGTTATGGATGGGAGTTCCCCATGTTAACTGAAGCCTTAAGATTTTCTGCTTTGGAAGAGCTTGAATAGCTAGGTACTTCCTGCAAGATATAACCCTATAAATTACAGTTCTGTGAGTTTTCAAACGTGTATGTCTGTACGTAGAAAAAAAGACTACAAGGATAATGACTGAGATATTTAGCAGAGGTTATAGAATTACTGGTAATTTTTTTGTGATTTGCTTATTTATTTCCCAAGCAAATATGTGTTATTTTATTAATCACTATATTATTAAATATAGTGACTATAAACAAAACCTAGTATCATTTTTTTAAAAGATTTTATTTATTTATTTGACAGAGACACAGCGAGCGAGGGAACACAAGTGGGGGAGTGGGAGAGGGAGAAGCAGGCTTCCCGCCGAGCAGGGAGACCGACATGGGGCTCGATCCCAGGACCCTGGGATCATGACCTGAGCTGAAGGCAGACGCTTAACGACTGAGCCACCCAGGCGCCCCCCTAGTATCATTTTTTGTTTCAGATTCTCTTGGATAGGCCCTACTTCTGGGTATAAAGGACCTGTCAAAAGATGTTCAACCATGGCAATCTGTTTTCTTAGGGAGAAGGGTGGTCGTCCACATCCCAAGTTTGATCTGTATTACCATTTCTTCTTTGCTGTCTTCTGGCTGGTGGTGTTTTCCACTGCAGTCTACTGTAGGTACACTAGGAAGACTTGGCTGTAGTTAGCGTATCATGGTCAGTAGCTTCATGGATTTTGATTGAAAGTGTCTGGACTATAAACCTATCTTTGGGTATATGTAGGACTACTAAAATTAAGCACCAACTCCTAGCTACTGATATTGGGAATAAGTAGGTTGAGTATGAGTTGCTCTTTGTTGACGGTAAGTGTGCCCATTCTTTTACTAGAGTATCACTGCAGACACATTTATGCAAGATAACTCTCTCTAGAAAATCATTGCCGAAGGACTGGGAATAAAACTTTGGAGAACTGCTCTTCTGGTGGTAGAGGCTTGTTCAAGGGCCATGTAAAATAAGACTAGAACTTTATGGAGAAATAGATTGCCATAAAGCACACTAATGTAGACAAGTCTGGATGATGGCCAAGCCAAGTGAGCAGAATTAGGCCTTGGCTTTCTTTGCCTAATCACAATTAACTTAAGGTTGTAACCCTTCCCTGCCACCCCCCATTAATTCATCAAAAGAGATGGGGGATAATACAGCTCATTGGGAGGATAATTTACCCTGTGGATGTGCCTTCTTTGATTTTAATATGAATATTTAAGTGTCAGTCTTTTGCCTGTTATTACTTAATATCCCCAGAGTTGTTGAACTTGTTCTACTTGGTCTCCTCAGCTCTTTGTCTACAGATACTCAAACAAAGCATAGAATGTGTATTCTTCTCTAGGATCCACATCCTTAGCTTGATAGAGCGCTATTACCTAGTACCCAAAAAATGATCACTTCCTCGAGGTACCCATATATGCACAGCTTTGTAAATAGAATGCTGGAGGGATTGGTATTTGGGAATTAGCCAGCACAGTGTAAGAGTTCAATCTTAATTTTTATGGTAGAAAGTCAGTAGATATTTTCTTTTTTCTTTCATTATAAAAGACATTCAGTTTTATTATAAAAACCTGAGAAAATTTCTTTACATAGTCATATGTATAGTTTGGTACACTATTTTCTTCTTCTTTTTAGTTTCAGAGGTAGAATTTAATGATTCATCAGTTGTATATAACACCCAGTGCTCTTTACATCAAGTGCCCTCCTTAATGCCTATCACCCCGTTACCCCATCCCCTCCCCACCTCCCCTCCAGCAACCCTGTTTGTTTCCTAGAGTTCAGCATCTTTTATAGTTTGCCTCCCTCTCAATTTTCATCTTATTTTATTTTTCTTTCCCTTCCCCTGTGGTCATCTGTTTTGTTTCTTAAATTCCACATATGAGTGAAATCATCTGGTATTTGTCTTTCTCTGACTGACTTATTTCGCTTAGCATAATACTCTCTAGTTCCATCCACGTTGTTGCAGTGGCAAGATTTCATTCCTTTTGATAGCTGAGTAATATTCCAGTGTGTGTGTGTGTGTGTGTGTGTGTGTGTGTGTGTATACACACCACATCTTCTTTATCCATTCACCTGTCGATGGACATTTGGGCTTTTTCCATAGTTTGGCTATTGTGGACATGGCTGCTATAAGCATTGAGGTGCGGGTGCTCCTTCAATCACTGTGTTTGTATTCTTTGGAAAAACACCTAGTAATACAATTGCTGGGTCGTAGGGTAGCTCTATTTTTAACATTTTGAGGAACCTCCATACTGTTTTCCAGAGTGGCTGCACCAGCTTGCATTCCCACCAACAGTGTAGGAGGGTTCCCCTTTCTCCGCATCCTCACCAACATCTGTCGTTTCCTGACTTGTTAATTTTAGCCATTCTGACTGGTGTGAGGTGGTATCTCACTGAGGTTTTGATTTGTATTTCCCTGATGCCGAGTGATGTTGAGCACTTTTTCATGTGTCTGTTGCCCATTTGTATGTCTTCTTTGGAGGAATGTCTGTTGATGTCTTCTGACCATTTCTTGACTGGATTTTTTCTTTTATGGGTGTTGAGTTTGGTAAGTTCTTTATAGATTTTGGATACTAGTCCTTTGTCTGATAAGACATATGCAAATAATTCAGTAGATATTTTCTTAAATTAAAAATATCAAAATAAAAGTGTATGCATGGTATTTTAAAGTATGGATGCAAATACTTGAAGAAATGACTAAAATAGTTTGTTTAAAAAAAAAGAAGCACTGGGTGTTATACGAAAACAATGGATCGTGGATCACCACATCAAAAACTAATGATGTATTGTATGGTGACTAACATAACATAATAAAATTTTTTAAAAATAAATAAATAAATAAAAAGAAGCAATAATTCAGAGAACTTGTTACCTAAGGGTAGGAATGGGATGAAAGGGGTAGGGAATGGAGTGACACTTCTCTGAGTACATCTTTTTGTATAGTATTGACTTTTACAACCATGTTAACATTTTACTTGTTAAAAAATAAAATAAATAAGAATGTAAAACTCCTAAATTGAATACAAACAGAAACAAATCCAACTGATTTCAAATAAAAAAAAAAAAAGATTAACACAAGCAATTATTTAGCATAATAACTTGACTATGTACCTTCAACCTTCACATGGAAGACCCGCAAACAAATCTTGGAACTTTACTAAAAGGTTGTTTTTTCACAGTGATATGAGTACCACAATTCTGAAGCTATTGAAGGATGGAGCAAAATTGAGCAAATGAGTGAATGATGATTCTCACTGTTGGAGACAGGAGATACAAATATGGAGCAGGAAGAATCCTGTGCTATCTGATTAGAATTGCAGATGTCAGTATGAACTCATTTTTAGTAAGTGTACATTTTTCTAAGTTCTGAAAGAGCTCAATAGCAATGACTGTATCTTAAGTCAAGATCTGAGTCAGGTACTGTTGTCTACTTAATAAAACCAGCACTCCTTTTTTGTTTTTTGTTTTTTTTTTTAAGTTTTAAGTAGGCTCCACACCCAACGTGGAGCTTGAACTCATGACCCTGAGATCAAGAGTCACATGCTCCACCAACTGAGCCAGCCAGGTGACCCTAAAACCAGCAGTCCTTGGAAAATGGCTGATTCCTGGTCTGGGATAGGGATAGAAAAGATGAGCCTGGAACATCTTGTTGTACCAGAAAGTAAAGGGGTATTCAAAAATATATTCAGGATATGTCGGAGGATCACAGGGGTCATCTTTAAGGGGCTCTCACTGCTTAACTTTGTGACAATTTTAGCATCAAAATAATGACAGTAATGAATTTTAACCAATTATTAATATAAGAGTTCAGGAGTCCAGGGGCACCTGGGTGGCTCAGTCAGTTAAGCATCCACCTCTTGACTTCAGCTCAGGTCATGATCTCAGGATCATGGAGCTCAAGCCCTGCCCTGTGTCAGGCTCTGTGCTCCTCAGGGAGTCTGACCCGAGATTCTCTCTCCCTCCACACCCCCCCCCCTAAAGTAAATAAATAAATATCTTAAGAAAAAAAAAAAAGAGTTCAGGAGTCCATAATGATAATAAGTAAGTGAGTAAAGAAATGAAGAAAGAGAAAGAAAGGAAGAAGGAAAAAGTCTGACAGTGGAATGCCAACCATTTGGCTATTATTATAGTAATAACTTATTTGGGTGAGGATAAATAAATAGATGCTGCAATTAATTGGGTGAAAACTTGATGACCCACAGGAAATTTACATACAATCAAAGTCACTTCCTTAAAATTATTAATTACAGAGGGGAAAATAAGAAATTTATAATAGAGAAAACTAGCGGTGGGTACATGGGGGAGCACTTTAATTAAGTAATCAATGTAAATGTGGCAAAGTGTTAACAATTGGGAAATGTGGGTGAAAAATAAGGAATTTTTAATACTATTCTTGCAACTTTTCTTTAAGTTTAAAATTATTTCAAAAGAAAAGTTTTGTGTGTGTGTGTGTGTTTTTTTTCTTCTGGCTCCTTCCCTGATACTTAAAAAACTTTTTTCCCTTCCCACACCCGCTCACAATCTGGATTCCTTACTGGGCAGGAGTGCACATAATCTCAAACTTCTTGGTGAAATGGCATCAGGGAGGTGGAGGTTAGTAGCATTTACAATGGAAATGAATGACTGGGGCTCCAGCTGGGAGCAGCGAAGAGGAAATGCTCTGTTTTTTTCTGTTGCAGTGTCTGCCCCACCTTCCCTGTCCTGGAGGGGGAGGGAAGGCTTTTAGTCACAAGAATCTTGTCATCATTATTTCATCTTAATCTGGTCATTGGTAACTGAGAGGAAAAGGGGAAATCACAAAGGTAGCGAGATGGTCCTGTATGCACACTGTGTATCAACACCTCCCTTCTTAAAAGACCAGAACATGCAAATGTGTGTAGGATCTCTCATATAGGTGGATCTATCAAGCGAACCCGAGACCATTTTCTTTAAAAAAACAAACAAACAAAAAACTTTTCATTTTATCTATTTATTTTAGTAATTTCTACACCCAACATGGGGGTCCAACCATGACCCTGAGATCAAGGGTTGCATAAGGGTTGCATGCTCTTCCAGCTGAGCCAGCCAGGGACCATGACCATTTTCTTATGAATGTGTATGTGTGTGTATTTTTTTTTTTTTTTTTGTAATCTCTATGCCCAAAGTGGGGCTTGAACCCATGAATCCAAGATCAAGAGCCACACACTCTTCTGACTGAGCCAGCCAGGCTCCACGCATTTTCTTATTTAAACGCTTTGCTTTGGACTACTGTACGGTTAAATTTCTTTAATATCCAGAATAATACTATTATGATACAGAGAAGCAGCCTAGTCCCACATCCTTTGTTGTAATTCCAGTATTTACAGTAGACAACTGGATATTCCAATCCAGAGATTAGGTACAGATTTCACAATTACAAAGAGGCAAACATCAGCATTGCTCTTAAAGGACATTCCCCTAAAGGAACACAGCAGAGAGGAATATTTAACAAAAATTGTACTGAAAACAGATTCCCTGACAAGCCATCAAATTCACAAAGGGAAACAAACTACAATGTTAGCAACATAGCAGCATCCAGTAGGTAACGAGTCAAAGCTGTACATAGGTTACCATACACAGAGCTTGGGAGACTGGGGGCATAGAAGGCCTAAAATCTGAAGTCAGCCCATGCCCCACCAACCCACCCACCCACCCGCGAGGTCCCTGTAGTTTACAATTGGATCTGTTCATGCTGGGGACCCCACCACAGGCCCTATTCTAAAGAAATCTAGTTTCTCCTAGATTTTTTTTTTTTTTTTTTGGTTTATGTCAAGGGACATAGGTAGCATGTAAAATTGGCTGCCTCCCCAAACCAGTGATAAAAAAAGGAAGCATAGGCCTCTCAATTAATTTCACTAAAGATAAACAGAAAAGGCTAAGTCCTAGAAATTGTGGAATATGAAAAATGTGCGCCAGTGCCCCCCCCCACCCCGTTCCACATTCTTTTGTATGAATTAACTTGTATCTCTCTCTACTGTGAACGGTGAATGCCCAATGTAGGTTCAGAGTGCTCTTGGAGGGATTTTCATTTTTGTCAGGAATCAAAGTCTTAACCTAAAAGAAGCAACTGTTTGTCTAGAGCTGGTAGAGCAGGTTTGCTTACGAAGTCACGCCCCGTTGGCATCACCCAGGCTTGAGAGCATCTCTCCTGGAGAACTGAGCCAATTAATATTCTCTACGAAATTCTTGGCACGTGTCAGCCTGCCCTTCGCAAAGGCTCAGCAGCTACACTGCTTCGAGAATGTTTCAGCTCCACATCATCAAGTCCCCACAAGGCTTGGGGAGAGGCCTGGGCACACCTGCTTTGTCCTACCCCTCAGCCTTCTTGGGACTTGGTTGGTGGAAACCTTCCTAGACTCAGGGACATATGTCATTCCCAGGACCACTAAAGTGACTCTGTTACATCCCCGCAGCAAATGAGGCTGCAAACAACTGGCCTACGTGAAGTGAACTGAAGTCTGGAGATGTTAAAGCACAACTGCAGATGTAATCGGCCGAGGCTCTGTCTGACAGGAGGGCCTCATCTCTAAAACCCTCACTGTGCATTGCTGCTGCTTTGTGTGTCTTTTATTCATTGTGTGTGCTGTTTTATGGTTTATTTCTTGCACATTGGTGTCGTCTCAGAATTTTCAAAAAACCCCCCCTGGATTCAGTTTGTTTATATACAGAGAGATTGCAGTTAAATTTAGTTTTTGATCATTTTGATCCTCTAATGTATGATATTTTGATAACCTTTATTTATTTTTAAAGATTTTATTTATTTATTTGAGAGAGAGAGCATGAGAGGGAGGAGGGTCAGAGGGAGAAGCAGACTCCCCGCCGAGCAGGGAGCCCGATGTGGGACTCGATCCCGGGACTCCAGGATCATGACCTGAGCCGAAGGCAGTCGCTTAACCGACTGAGCCACCCAGGAGCCCCCGAGGATATATTTTTTAAGTAATTATAGTCATAGTAATTATAGTAACTATAGAAATAGTAATTATAGTTGCCGTTGTGAGAGAAAAGAATTATGAGACATCCCTGCCCTTTCCCCTTCAAAAGGAATGGCTTTTTTTTTTTTTTAAAGATTTTATTTATTTATTTGAGAGAGAGAATGAGATAGAGAGAGCATGAGAGGGGGTAAGGTCAGAGGGAGAAGCAGACCCCCCGCTGAGCAGGGAGCCCGATGCGGGACTCGATCCCGGGACTCCAGGATCATGACCTGAGCCGAAGGCAGTCGCTTAACCGACTGAGCCACCCAGGCGCCCTTAATAACTTTTATTTTTATGTATTACTGTGATCTACGTTTTGTTTTCCAAGATGAGGCTTTCATTTTTAATGACTATAGCCAGCTTCACTGGACCTCAACTGTACTTTTCTGAGCTTCTCATTTTTGCTAGTGAATTTGGGAATGATAAGTCATTTCTGAGCCATGATTTGAAGGACCTATTAAAAAAAAAGAAGGAAAGAAAGAAGAAAGGAAAGAAAGAAAGAAAGAAAGAAAGACAAAGAAAGAAAGGAAAGAGAGAAAGAAAGAAAGAAAGAAAGAAAGAAAGAAAGAAAGAAAGAAAGAAAGAAAGAAAGAAAGAAAAAAAGAAAGAGAAGAAAAGCAAGCCTTTCCCCTGCTGTCCCTCCAAGCAGCACTTCTGGCTGAAGGCAGCACGGTGACCTGCTTGTGCCTGGTTGTGACCTTTGTCTGGATGAGGGAAATCGGAGGCAGGCAAAGAGTTCTGGAAAAATTTCGGAAGCGTGGGGTGAACCTAAATTTGTTTTCCACATTTTGTCTCAGGTTGGCCTTGTGACGAAATTAGAAAGTAATGCCTCTGGGGACGCCTGGGTGGCTCAGTCGGTTAAGCGTCTGCCTTTGGCTCGGGTCATGATCCCGGGGTCCTGGGATCGAGTCCCGCATCGGGCTCCCTGCTCTGCAGGGAGCCTGCTTCTCCCTCTGCCTCTGCCTCTCTCTCTCTCTCTCTGTCTCTCATGAATAAATAAATAAAATCTTAAAAAAAAAAAAAGAAAGTAATGCCTCTGAAAACAAAGGAATCGTGATTACATAGCCCAGAGAAGATCTTTATGTAGTGAAGTAGTCTTCCTTAGAACAGAGCATAAATAATTAAGCTCACGTGGGCACAAAATAGAATATACAATATTTGTTTAGATAAAAGGAAAAAATACCTACTGGTAAAAACTAACATAACAGGGCGCCTGGGTGGCTCAGATGGTTAAGCGTCTGCCTTCGGCTCAGGTCATGATCCCAGGGTCCTGGGATCGAGTCCCGCATCAGGCTCTCTGCTCCTTGGGAGCCTGCTTCTCCCTCTGCCTCTCTCTCTCCATCTCTCATGAATAAATAAATAAAATCTTTAAAAAAAACCCCAAACTAACATAACTGTGGAGACTTGACCATCTTTATTAACAGAGTAGAGCCCCTCTATAGGACGCGGGGGGATCAGGTTTCAGTGTCCTTCCAAACCCAGGATTCTGAGAGGAAGGATGGTAACCTGGGGACCAGCATGGTTTCAGTGGGTACCAGGAACTGGCATCAGTTATGAAAGGAAAGAGCAGAGCTTCACTCAGATGTAAGGACAGAAAATGTACCACAGTACAGAACACATAATAGCTGCATAATACTGATCAGTTTATAAACAAATAGAGTCTTAGAAGCCGGTTGAACGTCACTCTTGTTAACAGGCGACATGGTCTCCCAGTTCTCACTGGTAGGAGAACAACTTCACAGACACATACATATTGCACAAAACCTCAATACTGGTTTCCACAGGGAAGGTTTCCACCCAGTCCCTGCTGCTCCCCAAAGGTTAGGGAACAAAAGTTCCCTACGTCACTGTTCATCGTGACCCAGCATTCCTCCTCCTGGGAAGGGACACACGTCTGTCTCTTCAACGGCAAACTCCAGTGGCGTCAGGTGACCTTGGTCACAGGCAAGAATCATTCAATATGGTAGCACTTGTGGCAGCTGTGACTCCTTCCTTTTGGTGACAGATCTTAAGCCTTTTCAAAGTCCGCAGGTGCCCCAAATGGCAGATGTCTTTTTTTTTTTTTTAATAAATACACCAGAATCAGCTGACCCATCCTCAAAAGAAATTGGCCACAGTTACTCTTTTGAGGGGATTTGTTAACTCTTCAGGGGAGCTTGCTGTTCCCCTGCCAGTACAACTTCTCCTCTACTTTTTTCTTTTTCCATCGACAGAGGAGCAGCATCTTAAAGGTCTTCCTGAAGGTTCTGTTGCAGAGGGCATAGCAAATGGGGTTGATGGTGCTGTTGACATAGCACAACCAGTAACCCAAGTGCCACAGGGTGACTGGGACACACTTGTCACAGAAGGTGGAAACCAGGACCATGATGTTATAAGGGGTCCAGGTGATGATGAAGGCCAGGAGAATGGCACTCAAGGTCTGGGCTGCCTTCCTCTCCTTGACGAGGACCATTCTCTTTCGTTTGGTCATTTGATGGCTGAGGTTGGGATCCAGGCCTTTCGTCGAAGGGTCCTTGGACACTGGGAAGGAGCAGGGCATGATTTTCACCTTGCGACAGCCGTTGTTGGTCTCCTGGGTCCCATCAGCTTTCACCACCAGTCGAAACTTATAGGCCACACATTTCTGACTCTTGGGTCTATGAGCAGCACCTGGGGACAAGAAGTATTTTTGGGTGTCACAGTCATTTTTTTCAGCTTGAGCTTTCACAAACGTGTCCTTGGTCTCTTCGGCACTGAATTCTTCCCTCGGGCTTTCCTTGGCCTGACTCTTGTAGACTACTTGGAAGACAGGGTCCGTGGCGGGCTTGTCCTCATCCTCCGAGGAAGGGTAGCTGTTACAGGTGGTGAGCTGCTCGGCTTGGGCCCACTCGGTGCTTGGGCCAGTGGCTTGGGATGGCTTCCCAGGGGTGGAGGTGCTCCTGCGGGAGGATGACCAGGAGGCTTGGTTCCTTTCCCTCTGGGCCAGTGTGGGTCGAGGGCAGCTAAAGCAGGACGTCAGCAGAGCCTTAGGAGCCGGCTTTCTTGGCTCCGCTTCGGCCATGGAGTCAGAGCCCTGGAGGTCAGCCAGGTCCTTGGTCCGCTTCTCCGTTTCCCGGTAGATCCGGCAGTAGAGGATCGTCATGACAGAAACAGGGATGTAGAAGGCAGCGATGGCAGTGCCGAAAGTGATGGTGGGCTCGGACAGAAACTGGATCTGGCACTCATCTGGTGGTACCGTCCGCTCCCCAACCAGGTACTGCCAGCAGAGGATCGCTGGGGCCCAAAGGATGAAGGAGATCAGCCAGGCCAAGCCAATCATGATGCCAGCCCTTTTTGGGGTACGCTTGGCCCGATAGGTCAGAGGTCTTGTGATAGAAAAGTAACGGTCAAAACTGATCACCAGAAGGTTCATGACGGAAGCGTTGCTAGCCACGTAGTCCAGGGCGAGCCAGAGGTCACAAGCCAGACTCCCGAGCACCCAGCGTCCCATGAGGATGTAGGTAGTGTAGAGGTTCATGGAGAAGATCCCAATGATGAGATCTGCACAGGCTAAGCTGAGCAGGTAATAGTTGTTAACGGTCTTCAGCTGACTATTGACTTTGAAGGAGATCATGACTAAGACGTTGCCCACGATGGTGATCAGGCTTACCACAGCGGTCACAGCCGCGATGGTGATGACTTCCCACAGCCCATGGCGTTCCAAAGGCTGGTGACTTACTGGGGTGCCATTGACAGTGGTCGTATTGTGGTAAGACTCGCCTTCCATCCTTAATTAGGGTTAAGTCTTGGGTTCTAGACCATATCTTTTCTATCTCACCTCTTCTTGGTCAGCATCTGAAAGAGAAGGAAATATATTAGCTCCACTCACCAGCACGGATCTTTTTTTCCACTCATGGTTTATCACTTACAGCAGGATAGTAAATGTGGTCACACACATATTCAGAGCGAGATGGTGAAATCTCTCAAAGTTTTGATGACAGTTTGTAGCCTCATCATCCCTTTGCTTTTTAGACGGACCAGTGCCTGAGAGCCTTTCTTGTTCTTGAGGCTGCTGCCCTCTTGTGGTTCCAATGGGCAATTAAAAGAAGAGGTGAGCTGTGACGAGGCGTGGGGGAGGAAAAGGAGATTGGGTAACTGGGGAGCACTAAAGGGAAGAAAGCAGGTGATGTGAAGTCACTTTTGATCGCAGCGGCCTTAGGGGCAGAAACTCTGTTTTTTTAAGTTCCCAGTGATAAGTACCTAGTCTATCATGCACTGGGGAAAGAGACAAGTTGTATCTACTCTATATCCCATTACTAAACATTATTGAGTTTAATTACAGATTCAGTTATTAAACATTATTGAGGCATTGTTGTGAGGCAAGACTGTCTTATGATACTTCTCCATGACTTAATATACGAACCCCCCGTGTGCACAGAGGGGTTGAAATTTTCCCCAGCTACTGAAGATGATGACCTCCCCCCATTTTTGAGCCATTTGTGATGTAGTAGAAATGTTTTAAATTATTTTATTTTCTGATTATAAAGTAATATTTCCTTGTAAAAGTTCAAGCAATGTCAAAATGTATAGCTTAGAAAATAAGCCTCCTCTGACTCAGTCTTGCGGAGGTAATCAATGCTTTCCCCTATGTGCATACTAACAAATATTTAAATACAATTATTTTTAAATGAGTGACTTTTCAATGTTTACACCCCGAATTTTGTTTTTCACTTAACAAATCATCGTGGACATCTTTTTTTTTAAGTTTTTTTTTTTTTTAAGTAATCTCTACACACAATGTGGGGCTCAAACTTGGACCCCAAGGTCAAGAGTCACATGCCCCTCCGACTGAGCCACCAGGCGCCCCGATGGACATCTTTTGTATCAGCATGTCTTTTGGATCAGAGCTCTTTTTTCATTTTAATGACTGTACATTATCCCACTTCATTGATATAATTTAGTCAACACCACTGACAAATTCCAACTTTTAAAAATAAAAGTAAATTTTTCTTTTCTTTTTTTTTTTTTAAGATTTTATTTATTTATTTGACAGAGAGAGACACAGCGAGAGAGGGAACACAAGCAGGGGGAGTGGGAGAGGGAGAAGCAGGCTCCCTGTAGAGCAGGGAGTGCGATGTGGGACTCGATCCCAGGACCCTGGGATCATGACCTGAGCTGAAGGCAGTCACTTAACCAACTGAGCCACCCAGGCGCCCAAATTTTTCTTTTCTAGATTAAACATCTATGTACATGATAAAAAGCTTCAATGGCTATAAAAGTGGAAATGGTAAAAGATAGGTCTCCCTCCCACCTCTGACCTCCAAGCTCTCAGTCTCCCTTTTCTGGAGGTAACCAGTTACCACCATTTCTTATTTTTCCTTCCACAGATATAATATATGCATGCAATATGTATTTGATGATATATTAAATTTTTTTAAAATTAAGTAACCTCTATGCCCAAGGTGAGGCTTGAAGTCATGACTCTGAGATCAAGAGTCGCATGCTCCACGGACTGAGTCAATCAGGTACCCCTGAAAAATACCATTTTAATTACAAAATTCCAGGCACCATGATATGATGATAGATAGGGAAGGGAGAATCTTCTTAATGCCATGTGGGCAATCACTGCTCTAATGACAGGTCCTGACCCTTCTCTGATAACAGTAATTGATATAAAGATGACAAATTTGTGAAGGGCTATGGATTTTCTTGACTTTATTTTATATTTCCAACTACATTGTTAGATGTTTTTCTAATGCCTCAAATTCAATATGGAATCGAATTGATGATATTGTCTTGTACCAGAGGCCAGATTCTTCTGACTTTCTGATCTTGTACCCTCTTCCTTCACATCCCAACTAATGCAGTACAATTTATCCATGAAATACCCCTCTTAAGGGTCCCTTTCCATTCCTGGTTTAGCCTTGTGTTCCTGTATACTGATAACCCCTTGGTGTTATCAACGTTCCAAAGACGGCAAAGTACATTGGATGCCAGGTCACTAGACTGACTCCCAAGCACCTGGCAGGCCTGAGTTGCTCTACACCCTACAATTCTCTGGGCAATTTCCATCCCAGACTGTCTCGAGTTGACAGATCTAAGTCTCACCGTGCAAGACAGATCCCACAGAAATTCCTTCTTTCTTCCTTCCCCCAATCAATATGTATTGAATGTCTTTTATGTGACAGACTCTAATAGTGGGGATACCATGGAACAAGACACTGGTGGGGGTATAGATAAAGAAGCAGGTAATAAATGGCAGGGGGCTGGCACTGCAAGCCATAGGGCACACGGAAGGATGGGTAAACCAGGCCCGTGGGGGAGGGGCAAAGAACTACTTGAGGAAAAGATGTCTAAGCTGAGGCTTGAAGCATGAATGGGCTTTATCTAGGCAAAAAGGGTGTGTGTGGGAGGGCTGGGGAAAGAGCGTAGCAGCCTCAGAGGGGATTGTAAGCCCAGAGGCAAAAGGAGGCATCAACCTCAACAGCACTGATCATCTGGAAAATGCAAATCAAAACTACAATGAGATATCACCTCACACCTGTCAGAACCGCTAAAAATCAACAACACAGGAAACAATAGGTGTTGGAGAGGATTTGGAGAAAGGGAACCCTCTTGCACTGTTGGTGGGAATGCAAACTGGAGCAGCCACTCTGGAAAACAATAGGGAGATTCCTCAGGAGGTTAAAAATAGAACTACCCTACAATACAGCAATTGCACTACTAAGTATTTACCCAAAGAATACAAAAATACTAATACAAAGGGATACATGTACCCTGATGTTTATAGCAGCATTACCTACAATAGCCAAATTATGGAAGCAGCCCAAGGGTCCATCGATTGATGAGTGGTTAAAGAAGATGTGGTATACATACATATATAAAATGGAATATTAATCGGCCATAAAAAAGAATGAAATCTTGCCATTTGCAATGATGTGGATAGAACTAGAGTGTTTAATGCTAGGTGAAATAAGTCAGTTGGAGAAAGATAAATATCATATGATTTCACTCATGTGTGGAATTTAAGGAACAAAACAAATGAGCAAAGGGGAAAAAAAGAGAGAGGCAAACTAAGAAACAGACTTTTAACTATAAAGAACAAACTGATGGTTACCAGAGGGGAGGTGGATGGGGGGGATGGGTTAATAGGTGATGGAGATTATGGGGAGGGCACTTTTTGTGATGAGCACCTGGTGATGTATGGAACTGTTGAAGCCTATATTGTACACTTGAAACTAATATAACACTTCATGTTAACTAACTGGAATTTAAATTTAAAAAAAGGGGGGGCATCAGGTTGGAGAGCCTGAGACACGCAGGAGAGGTGGGACTAGAGAAGTTGAGGGGGTGGGGTAGGCAGTACAGGAGTGGACTTGAGATAAAAGAAGTCCACCTTCTGGGAGGACTATGTCAGCTATTTCTAGACTCCGCATCTGCTCTGAAGGTTGTCTTTTTTTTTTTTAATTTTAAAGATTTTATTTATTTATTTGAGAGAGAGAGAATGAGAGAGCACATGAGAGGGGGGAGGGTCAGAGGGAGAAGCAGGCTCCCCGCTGAGCAGGGAGCCCGATGTGGGACTCGATCCCGGGACTCGATCCCGGGACTCCAGGATCACGACCTGAGCCGAAGGCAGTCGCTCAACCAACTGAGCCACCCAGGCGCCCTCTGAAGGTCGTCTTAACACCCAGGGTGTTGGGGACAATAGTCTGGAGAGAAATAATAAAATGAACTGACTGCTTGCTGATTTTTTCTAATCAAGTCTTTAAAATAGAAATAAATGGTGTTTGGGAAGGATTTAACTTTTCCACTTAATTTTATTAGATGGTAGTGAGCAACTTCTGAAGGGTTCTGGGGATTTGGATGTGCACATTCTTCTGTGAGCACATGTGCTAGCCAGGGGCTTATCCTCTCTGACCTGTTTCCTCATTTGTAAAAATAAGGAAATTGGATTATGGGATGCACGATACCTACATTTTAATGATTTTGTATATCACACAGTGTGATGGTTGATTTTATGTGTCATCTCCAGTTGCCAGGTGTTTGGTCAAACCCCTACGTCTAGATATTGCTGTGAGGGTATTTTTTAGATGGGACTAACATTGAAGTCAGTAGACTTTGAGTAAAGCCAATTATCCTCTATAATGTGGGCTCAGCTCACCAGCTAAAGGCTTTAAAGGAAAAGGCAGAATTCCTTCTGTCTCCAGACTACCTTTGGATACAAGACTACAACATTGACTCCTGCAGGAATTTCCCATCCCCTAGCCTGCACTGCACATTTTAGATTTGCTAAACCCCACAATTCTTTTTTTTAAACATTTTTTTATAAAGATTTTATTTATTTATTTGACAGAGAGAGACACAGCGAGAGAGGGAACACAAGCAGGGGGAGTGGGAGAGGAAGAAGCAGGCCTCCCTTGGAGCGGGGAGCCCGATGTGGGGCTCGATCACAGGACCCTGGGATCATGACCGGAGCCGAAGGCAGACGTCCAACGACTGAGCCACCCAGGCGCCCCTAAACCCCACAATTCTTAAAAATTAAAAACAAAAGGGTCTTTTCTGTGATAAAAGGAATAAACAGTTTGATAAGTGGAAAAAAGATCATTTATAGTGGCAACGTGGTCTCTGAATCATACAACTGAATCTGGCATTGGGCAGCGTTAGGTTTAAAACCTAGCTCCAGGGGCGCCTGGCTGGCTCAGTGGGTGGAGCGTGCAACTCTTGATCTCTGGGTTGTGGGTTTGAGCCCCACGTTGAGTGTAGAGATTACTTTAAAAAAAAAATCTTTAAAAAACAAAAACCCAAAACCCCTTAGTTATGTTGTTTACTGTCTGACTTTGGACATGTTACCTAAGTCTCAGATTTTTAAGCTTAAAAGTGGGGATACGAAGAGTCCTTACCTTATTTGGTTGTTTCTGGGATTAAACAAGAGAATCCTCATTCAGCGTTTCACACAGTACCTGACACAGGGGAATGCTCATTACAAAGTAGCCATCCGGCTGAAGGACATGAAAATGACTTTTCCTGTGGTGGGAATGGGTCTGAGGTGCGGCCTATCAAGGGACAAGGTGGAATACAATGGTGAGGCAATACTCTCACAACCTTGAACTGGCTGTTTTGGAGGCTTCATGGTGCTATTGATACCTTGCCCTTTAGTTTTGGTAGTTGATGCTCCACCTTCAGGGGCATAACAAATTGTTCCCAACCACTAAAGCAGAATAACCCTGAAGAGAGCCAAGGTTAACAGTCTTCTTCAAAGTCTGCTCATTAGAATAGGGCTACTCAAGATGCTTGACTGAAAAATAAAATGGTCCCATAGTCAAAAGAAGTTGAGAAAATACCATCAATTATATAAAGCTCTCAGAGATCCAGAAGACACATGAGCTTAGAGAAGGCTGAGAGGTCCTGAGGTGAAGGACGCTAATTTGGTTTAACATAGAGGTGGCTTAGCGCATAAGCTTTTTCCGAGGAACATCTGTTCGTATCCTGTGGCATCTGTCGATCACACTTGGGAAATGCAGTTTAGTGGGAAACACACTGAACCAGGAGTATGGAGATCTGAGTTCACATTTCAGCTAAAATCTTGTGATTTGACACAAATCTCTGGGTCTCAGTTTCCCCACGTATAAAATTAAGAGATTGGAGCTAATGATTTACCCTGTACAATGCTTTCAAGCTTTACCTATAGACTTGCAATGGCAAATATTGGACGGTGTATGAATTTTAGACCTCAACTTCCCTCTTATTCACAGCCAGAGAAACAGCAGTGAGTTGGCTGCTCTGGCAGTTAGTGTAACAGAATCAGCTCTCAGCCAACTTTGAGCCCTCGGTTTTCTCAACTGTTAAGCGAGTATAAAAGTATCCGCTCTCCCCGCCTTACAGATACGTTTTGAGGACCTCCAAATGAGGTAATGTAGGGAAACCACCAAGCCCTATTCTGGTGTCGGTTTGGGGTTTTAATTATTGTAAAATGAAGGGTTAGTCTAGGTAAATGGATCTCGTCACAGGCAGCTCATTAGAACCACCTGGGAGCTTTTGAAAAATACTGATGTGGAGGTCCCACCCCAGGTATTAACAAGAGTCTACGTGGCAGAGACTTGGGCATCTTGTCGTTTTGAAGTTCCTGAGGTGATTCTGCCCTGCAGCCAGGATGGAAAACCAGTGACCTCTCTAGATCCTCGCAACTCAAGGTGCATTCGATAGATGGCCAGTGTTGGTGTCACCTGGGAGGACGTTGGACGTGAAAAAATCTCCAGGACTAGAATCAGTGCTTCTCAAAATGTAGCATGCTTATTATGAATTACCTGGAGGATTTGGTGAAGCTGCAGAAGGGTGGAGCTTGCAATCCCACCTTTCCTAAAAACTCCTGAGGACTCTTTCTATGCTGCTAACCCATGAACTATACTTTAAATAGCAAGACTGAGGATAATTTCTGAACTTCCTAGAAAAGGGGAACTGTAGCTTATAACAGTGCTGTTAAAATTGGAATTTTCCAACTGAAGAGTGCAATAACATTTGGATTCCCCTCTGCCTTCGAGGACATTTGAGTTTTTATTTTTTCCTGTTTGAACTTGATACATACTTCCTTTCCAGATTTGCTTCTTTCTATTCTTTCCATTTTTTCCCCCTGCCTCATGTTTGAGAGGGTGATTTTTTTCCTGATTCCTAAGCTGGTGGGAATGGATCGATCTTGTCACAGTCAAAATGGCATATGGGACATGAGGTAGGTTCCATGACTGAAGGACTGATTTTTTGTGTGTGGATGATAGTTGAGTGTGAAAACTGATTTTCAGGCGTAATAGTCTTCCACAATAAACTTTTGAACCACTAAAAGGTTTTTGAGTAAAAGATTATGTTTATGGAGGAGTTTTTTTTTTGAATGACTGATTTTATATTATTTTTTTTAAGATTTTATTTATTTACTTAAGAGAGAGAGAAAGAGAGAGAGCGAGAGCACAAGCAGTGGGGAGGGGTGGAAGGAGAGGGAGAAGCAGGCGCCACATTGAGCAGGGAGCCCGATGCAGGGTTCGATCCCAGGACCCTGGGATCATGACCTGAGCCGAAGGCAGACGCTTTCACTCTGGAAAATGGAAACTTTTAAAGTTTGAGTTACCAAATAAGAACTCATGAATTCTCACTCCCCAGGTAACCATTTATTTATATTTTATTTCCCTCCACAACCCCAAAAACCAGTTAAGAATTACTCCTTGGGGCACCTGCGTGGCTCAGTCAGCTGAGCGTCTGACTCTTGATTTCAACTCAGGTCATGATCTCCTGGGCGTGAGATGGAGCCTTGCATTGGGCGCCCCACTCAGTGAAGAGTTTGCTTGAGATTCTCCCTCTGCCCCTCCCCCCCACATGTGTGTGTGCACGCTCTCTCTCTCAAGTAAATAAAATCTTTAGAAATAAATAAAAGCTCTCTTTGTAGAGAGTATGTTTATTTCTAGGGTGCCAGCATCAGCAGAGAGCAAACAATCACCCCTGGTTTATTTTCCACCACCAAACAGAAGACAAAGAATCCTAGAACCATAAAATTGTCCTTGTTCCCAACTCTGGCAGATTGCTTCTTGCTTCTTTCTTGCCAATAAATTATACAAAGGAAGCAAACCAACGCAAAAAACAAAAAAGGTAACACTGTGTATCAGATGAATTCTTTTCTTTGTGGAGTAGCCTTGATGACTTTTGAGGTTTCGCAGGAGATGAGCTCAGACCTTGCTTTTTTGAAATACCTTTTCTCTGAGAGGCTTTATGCCTGAACCACGCTTCACAGTTTCTATAGCAACCATAGTGGAAACTTTAATAGTGTCTACAATCCAATGATACCAGGACATCATCATAACTAGCTCATGTTGTTACGTAGAGTATTCATGAGCTGCTCATCTTCCTCCCCCCTTCCTTTTCAAGGATAAATCAGGAGAAAGTAAGCTTAAACATACTTGGTGGCATTGGGTTAGATTTCAGGAAGAACTTCCAGTGATGGAATGTGTGAGTAAAAGAGGTTCTGAATTTCCCTTTTTTGTTTGTATTTTAAAGTAGGTCTATCTATTTCTTTTGATTGCTAGAACTCTGTCCAAAGACACATGGTGATTAAGAAATGACTTCTTAGTGTCGCTGAAGCAATAATATCTGGATCAGAATTTTAAGGTAATGCATGCTCTTTTAAAATTTCTTTCTTTTTTTTTTTTTTTAAGATTTTATTTATTTATCTGAGAGAGAGAATGGGAGACAGAGAGCTTGAGAGAGGGAGGATCAGAGGGAGAAGCAGACTCCCCGCTGAGCAGGGAGCCTGATGTGGGACTTAATCCCGGGACTCCAGGATCATGACCTGAGCTGAAGGCAGTTGCTTAACCAACTGAGCCACCCAGGCGCCCCTCTTTTAAAATTTCTAACATGTATGTATTATTTTTAACTGAAGTATAGGTGATAGGTGAACTGAAGATAGGTGGTTTTGGGTGTACAACATAGTGATCTGACAGTTCTATACTTTCTGAGATGCTCACCGTAGTAAGTGTAGTTCCAATCTGTCACCATACAAAGTTATTACAATATTATTGATAATGCAAGTTTTTAAAAACATATTCTGTGTGTACTACTGTGCTAGATTTCATGGGGCATATAAAAGATATATACAATAGTTGTTGAAGTGAGGGAGTTAGACTTTGACAGTTCTAAGAAAAAGAGTGTAGAAGAATTATGTTGGGCCTTTCTAGCACATTTATGGACAGAAGTCTATCATCCAGGGGCGCCTGGGTGGCTCAGTCGTTAAGCGTCTGCCTTCGGCTCAGGTCATGGTCCCAGGGTCCTAGGATCGAGCCCCGCATCGGGCTCCCTGCTCAGCTGGAAGCCTGCTTCTCCCTCTCCCACTCCCCCTGCTTGTGTTCCCTCTCTCGCTATCTCTCTCTGTCGAATAAATAAATAAAATCTTAAACAAAACAAAACAAAACAGAAGTCTATCACCCAGGACATTAAATGACTGTATTTTTCCTGTAGGACAGGAGAACAGGTGGGATTGTGTTACATGAAGGCATAAGCTGGAGCCATTCCGTGCACGCACTATGCTGCATCAGGCCTTGGAGGTGCCCAGGAGGGCCTCCTCCAGCTGGGATCAGTCTTGTCTGGTTACCCCAGAGTGCTGGGCAAATTTCAGGTCCTTTGTGTGCCGCGACGTGACAAAGGCAGGCAGGTCCTGCCCAAACGGGTTTACGTGAAAAGCTGGAAGTCCAGGAGCTCCCGGCTGTATTGTCCAAGTCTTCCCAACAGACTTAAAGGCATGGTGTATGTATCTGTGTTTGAATGCTGAGGACAGCGTGTTGTTCTAGAAGCAGTGCCAAGACAGTGCGTCAAGGAGCCCTCAAACGGCGAGAGCTTACAGGCCAGACGCCCGTGTTCTCCAAAGCTAGATACACGGTTAGGTCCTTTGGTATCAGGAGAAATGAAAAGATTGTGTCCGCTGCACAGTCCGTGGGGCCAAGGCAGAAGAAATCCTGGAAAAAGGTCTAAAGGTGCGAGAGTATGAGTTAAGAAAAAATAACTTCTCTGATACTGGAAACTTTGGCTTTGGGATCCAGGAGCACATCGATCTGGGGATCAAATATGACCCTAGCATTGGTATCTACGGCCTGGACTTCTACGTGGTGCTGGGGAGGCCAGGTTTCAGCATCGCAGACAAGAAGTGCAGGACAGGCTGCACTGGGGCCAAACACAGAATCAGCAAAGAGGAGGCCATGCGCTGGTTCCAGCAGAAGTATGATGGGATCATCCTTCCTGGCAAATAAATTCCCGTTTCTATCCAAAAGGCCAATAAAAACTTTTCAGTGAAATGTAAATTAAAAAAAAAAAACAACAACAACAGTGAGAGCTTGTAAGCTCTATGGTGTCGGGCTAGGAATTATGAGGTTTCCTGGAATTGTGATGTTTGAAGGCTCAAATACTACCTTGATTCAGTGGTTCTCAAATTTGAGCATGCATCTGAACCACTTGATGGGGGTATGGTTGTGAACCACTGATTGCTGGCCCTCATCCCCAGTTTCTGATTTGGGGTGAGGCCTGAGAACGTGCTTTTCTTACAAGTTCCCAGGTGATGCTATGCTGCTGGTCCACATTTTGAGAACTGCTGCCTTAAGGAATTAGCTGCCTCATTTTTTTTTTTAGCTTTAAATAAATCAGGTTATATATATTTAAAAATATGCAAAAAGTCCAGTTTATTTTCTAAAGGAGCTACCTATGTAATTCAGCACTTTCTTTTTGATAGCTCATGAATACTACCTAAGGGAAACAAAATTTTTTATTCATGCAATGGCATATGTTTAAAATCAGGACTATCAAGTTAAAGCAGTAGCAGAAAATCTTCCTTCCCTTTGTTATTTATAAAATCAAAAGACCTCTGGTTTCTTGCAGTGCAAGAATGCCATTTTTATCCTTGATGATAGATTCCTTTTCCAAGTGAATCAGAATCAAAGAGGAAAGCATACTCAACATCTTGATTAAAAGAACTTCAGTTAGGGGCGCCTGGGTGGCTCAGTTGGTTAAGCGACTGCCTTCGGCTCAGGTCATGATCCTGGAGTCCCTGAATCGAGTCCTGCATCGGGCTCCCTGCTCAGCAGGGAGTCTGCTTCTCCCTCTGACCCTCCCCCCTCTCATGCTCGCTCTATCTCATTCTCTCTCTCAAATAAATAAATAAAATCTTTAAAAAAAAAAAAAAAAAGAACTTCAGTTAAAGATGTCCTTCCAGGTAGGAAGTGTTAGCAGGGAGATCTCAGAATTCTCCATGCCTAAACGCTCCTGGCTGATTTGAAGAAAATCTTAAATGGACAGACGGCGAAGGGGAGAGTAATATAGTCCCTGGACATCTGGTGGCATCTGCAGCATAGACTTAAGAACACAGACTCTGAAACCAGACTGAACGGGTATGAATCCCACTCTGTCACTTATTAGTTGGAGCAAATTATTTAACTCCTCTGTGACTCAGTTTTCTTATCTATAAAATAGGAATACTAGCATTTACCTTATAGGAATAGTCTGAAGATTGAAAGTTAGTACATTCAGAGTGCTTGGAATAGTGCCAGGCACAAAGTAAGTGTTAAATAAATGTTAGCTCTTACTGTCCACAAACAAGTCCATCTTTTCAATCATAATTTTGGAGGCTTTTTGTGGGATAGTTATATAGTTAAATCACTTTTTGCTGGTGGTTCTCATCTAGGATGATTTTGCCCATTAGGGGACACTTGGCAAAAACTGGAGACATTTTTGGTTGTCACAACTGGGGGGAGGAGGTGTGGCTAGAGGGTAGCAACTAGTAGATAGAGGCCAGGGATGCTGTTAAACATTCTACAATGCACAGGACAAGCCACCACCACAAAGATTACCCAGCCCTAAATGGGCCAAGGTTGAAACCTTTATTTATGCTGTCTGGTGTGAGATTAATCTGTGGATCTTCATCATGGTGAGAGCCCAAATTATGGTGGTATGCTGGTAAATATTTTACAACTGGTTCCACCCTCACCTCCAACAAAGCCCTGATTTGCAAAAATTTGCCAATTTCTGTGGTGTAAAAATTCCTACTGTGACCCATTTCAAGTACCAACTTTATGTCACTTAATGTAGAATTAGGAAGAGATAATGTACCAAAATATTATGGTTCCTGGCCACACAGGGGATGAAGTTCCAGGTTGTCCAATGTATTTTTTTTTAATATTTTATTTGAGACAGCACAAGAGGGAGAGAGAGAGAGAGAAAGAGAGAGAGAGGGCATGCACAAGCAGGGGGGAGGGGCAGAGGGAGAAGCAGACTCCCCACTGAGCAAGGAGCTCAGGACTCCATCCTAGGACCCTGGGATTGTGACCTGAGTCAAAGGCAGACGCTTAACTGACAGCCATCCAGGCACCCTGTCCAATGAGTTCTTAAAAATGCCTTTCTCATCTGTCTGTATCTCCTCTTAGCTTCTTTATGGTGCACAGGGAAAATGATACATTCGTTGTTACTATTCTCATCTTCCTGTTTAGTGTTTATCTACAGGTGGATTATTACATTTGAAAGTTGAGCATGGGGATGAATAACTTAATCCTGGGTGCTACTGACAGTCTTAATTTGACAAGTATAGACATGGGGAAAAAATGAGGAAAATAGGGTGTGGAGGAATAAAACAAAGGGAAAGGCTGGGGATCAGTGGAGAGGGAAAAGAAAAATTTGATGTACTGTGCAAGAATTAATAGTGTCCACTGACAAAAATGTTCATTATTAAGACAATGAAGTAACACAGAACAATATACAATGTTAAAAAATAGTTACACTGACAACCTTCCCTGACACATGTCCCCCAACACTGTATTCCCTCTCTTGACTAGTGGCATCATTAACTACCATCAAGCAAGAAACCTGGGCATGACCTCTAACTTCTCACCACCTGCCCACCCCACTTACAACTAACTGGTCATGAGGTCCTATCAATTCTCCCATTATTTGCCTCTTGGGCTCTCAACTTCATTTAGGCCCTAATCATTTGTGGCTGGGGCTATTAAGTAGTTTCCTAATGGCTCTGCCTAGGATTCTAATTCTCCTCTACAGAATGATTTTTCTGAGTGTAATGGTTAACAGCATAGACTCTGAAGCCGGACTGCCCAAGGTTCCAATCCAATTACTTCCTAGCTGTGTGATCACGGAAGTTCTTTTGTTAGATCTTTCATCTGTAAAACAGGGCTGAAACTAGTATCACCTCATAAGGCTGCTGTGGGGTTTAAATGAAGTGTTATATAGGAAGTACTCAGAACCATGCTCTGAGTCACTATGTTTTTTTTAAAGATTTTATTTATTTATTTGAGACAGAGAGAATGAGATACAGAGAGCATGAGAGGGAGGAGCGTCAGAGGGAGAAGCAGACTCCCCGCCGAGCAGGGAGCCCGATGTGGGACTCGATCCCGGGACTCCAGGATCATGACCTGAGCCGAAGGCAGTCGCTCAACCAACTGAGCCACCCAGGCGCCCCCTGAGTCACTATGTTTAAGATTGTTTCTCTCCAGTTTATAATCCTTCAGTGGTTCCCTGTCTAGAAAGCTACCATATCCCACTTATTAGCCAGGCAAACTCCTGCTTAACCATTAGGCCTTGGCTCAAGGGTCTATTTCTCACAAGGCCTTGGGCTACTCATTAGGCATGGGTTTTCTTCTTCCTTTGGGCCTTCACCTTGAATCATTCACTGCACTCAGCACACTAGTGCAATAATCTATTTACAAGGTTATCCTCCTTAGGGAAAGTGGGAAGTGAGCTACTTGAAGGCAGGGAGAGTGGCTTTTTTTTTTTTTTTTTTAAATCTCCAGGACTAAGCAGTGTGCCTAACACAGAGTAGACAATTAGAAGCAGTGAATAGTATTAAGTATATATGGATATAAGAAAGGACTGGGAAGGGGGGAAAAGTCACTTGCTTTGCTGTGCTGATTGGATGAGGGGAATTTTAGCCCCTGTTTTTTATTTTATGTGGTTTCTGTAATACAAAGTTAAAGATGGCTTCCATGTATCCATATAACCAATTGCCCTTCTTCCCCCTGGTTAAAAGAATAGACTGGACTAAAAAATGGACTACTACGTAGTAATAAAAAATATTAAATCATGATGAGTTTCAAAAACTTCTACTAAATAAGTGACACACACACACACACACACAAGAATAGACTGGAGTGAGCCCGCTTGAGTTAAAATGCGGGTTCACCACATAAGGCAAGTTGTTTAACCTCTAGGGCTGCTTCTCATCTGCAAAGTAAGGATGACAGCAGCACCTACCTAACAGGGCTGATAGAATTAAACACCCACGTGCTCAGTAAGTGTGGGCTAAAGTAGTCATTTCTTTTTTTTTTTTTTTAAGATTTTTATTTATTTATTTGAGACAGAGAGAATGAGAGAGAGAGAGCACATGAGAGGGGGGAGGGTCAGAGGGAGGAGCAGACTCCCTGCCGAGCAGGGAGCCCGATGCGGGACTCGATCCAGGGACTCCAGGATCATGACCTGAGCCGAAGGCAGCCGCTTAACCGACTGAGCCACCCAGGCGCCCTAAACTAGTCATTTCTACAACAGTTCTCTCCAGGACTTGGGAGCCCTTCCGTCCATTACCACTTTTGCCCTGTGCTATCCCACTTGCTTGCTGTAGGCCACACCTCTCACCTGGGGCCCGCACCTCCTCCTGATCCCTGAATTCAGAATAATTTTAATAATCACACACATGCATTCTTGAAAATCAGGAGATTAAATGGGCAAAAAAGGGAAAAATTAACTCACTGGGAGTCTCACCATACAGTTAACCTCTGATTACATTTTGGTATATACGTTTTAGATTTTTTTAATGCAAATACATGCATATTCGTATTTTTCTTAGCAAAAACGAGCTCCTGTTATACAAACGGTTGAACCCACCCGTTTACTTTAAAACCCATCCTCAAGCCACCGGCCCTGCCCCAGCCCGACCGTTTCCCCCACTTCCCTCCCCCAAGTCGGGCCTTGACTCTGAAGCCCGGCCTTCCCCGGGCCCGGTTCCGGCCCCGGTTCCGGCCCCGGTTCCGGCCCCACCTGCCAGGCCCCGGGCCCCGCCCCCGCCGCGGCCGGTTTCCATCCCCGGCCCCGCACCCCGCGCTCGCCGCCACCGGGGGCCCGTCGCTCGCGGCTCCTCCAAGCCACCCGTTTCCGGTGGGGCCAGGCGTCTCCGCGGCGGCCAGATGCAGGCGGAGCGAGGAGCTCGGGGCGGCCGCGGCCGCCGGCCCGGCCGTGAGCGGCCCGGCGGAGACCGCGAGCGGGCGGGAGCCGCAGGGGCAGTGGCGAGAGGCGGCGGCGGCGGGGACAGTGGCGGCCGCCGGGGTCGCGGCCGGGGCTTCCGAGGCGGCCGCGGCGGCCGAGGAGGAGGCGCCCCGCGAGGCGGCCGCCGGGAGCCAGGAGGCCGGGGCGCCGGGGCCAGAGCGCCGGTAAGAGGCGCGGCCGGTGGGGTCGGGGTGTGAGCGCCTGGGAGCGGGGCTGAGAGGGGCGGGCCGCGAGGCAAGGGGGCGCGCGCGAGCCGGGCGGCGGCGGCTCCCGCGCCTGCGCGGGACGAGCGGAGGGCGGCGGGGGCGCGCGCCGGAGTGCACGTGGCGCTTCTAGGGGTGAACCCCCCACCTCCCCGGCTACCTCCACCCGGAGCTGGGGTGGGAGTGGCGGCTGTCGGGGGCCCGCCGCCTGCCGGAGGGGTTGAGACCGGAATAGCTAAGAAACCAGGGACCGAGGCTGTGTGTCCGGGCTGCAAGGCTAGCGCACCGCTTGAATTCGGGTGGGGTGTCCGTGTGATTGACCCTTATGGGGTGGGGGTGTGGCCAGGGCTTGGTCTGGAGGAGCTGAGACTTGGGCAGCCTCACAGTACCGGCAGGCATACCTGTTATTAGGAGGGAAGGGATTTTTTGGGGGGGGGTGGGGGTGGGGGTTGTGTTCACTGTGCAAGGCCTAGCACATGATAGGATAATAAAGGTTTACTGAATGAGAGCATGCCCGCGTGGACTGGACTCCATAGTATTTCGGGGCGGGATCAGATGCACCGTTCTCTTTCAATAGCATAGTTCTCTTTTATTATATATGTATAGGAATCAGGAGTCACTGCCCTTCGTTTTTAAAAATTTTCAGTCTGGAAGTAGATGTTTCAGCAGTCAGGTATGAGTTTTAATAGCAATGTGATCGACCTCATTCACACATTCATAGAAGGACACTTCCTACAGCTCGAGTAGGGAATGATAGGCAAACTCTTACTCGATTGATTTCAGCTAAAGGGGTTTCAGTACAGTCTCTTTATGCTGTTCTGTTATTTTAAAATGTGTACTACAAAACTCATCTATTTGAATTCTCGCGTTCATAGATTAAAAAAAATTTTGGTTGAGGCAAAATTTCCTGTTACTGAAATGTTTGGAGTATCTTGAGCTCATAGTAGGTAAGGTGTCCCTAAAGATAGTAATTTTATACAGAAATACAATTACTTGAAACAAAATTAGAAAACTTAAAATTAACTGTAACATATTTAACCTGGTTAGGATTACGGTAGGTAATAAGTAAAATCTGATTGTGTTGTGAAGAAATTCTTAGTTTCAGTTTAGCAGGAATGATGGAAACTCAGATCAATCTAGTGCACACTATGTAACACATAATCCTTATAACAACTTTATACAATTGACTCTTGAACAAGATGGGTTTGCAGGCCCACTTATATGGGGATTTTTTTTTTTTTTTGGTTACTGTTAATGTATTTTCTCTTCATGATTTTCTTAATGTTTTCTCTAGCTTACTTTATTGTAAGAATACAGTATCTAATACATGTAACATACAAAATATGTCTTAATCGACTGTTATTGGTAAGGTTTCCGGTCAACAGGTTATTAGTTGTTAAGTTTTTAGGGAATCAACAGTTACACATAGATTTTTCCATGGCACCCCTATCCTGGGAGGTATGCAAGGCTCAATTGTATATGTTGCATATATGTGTATATATAACTTGATTACAACTTTACTTCTTAAACAACTTAAGGTTATTTAAACTTTATAACAACATCATTTTATATCTATTTTATATATAAAATTTTCATTTTTTAAAAAATTATGTTCAATTAGCCAACACACTCATCATTAGTTTTTGATGTGGAGTTCAACGATTCATTAGTTGCATATAACACCAAGTGCTCATCACAACACGTGCCCTCCTTAATACCCATCACCTGGTTACCCCATCCCGCCAACTCCCATCCCTTCTGTAACCCTCATTTTGTTTCCCGGAGTCCAGAGTCTTTTGTGGTTTGTCTCAGTTAATTGACTTGCCTAAGCTTTTATAACTAGTGTCAGAGCCGGGGTTTATACCAAGCTGCTTTTGACTCAACTCTGTTTTATCGCTTACATTTTTGTGAACCAGTCACCACTTTACTGAGAACAAGGTAGACACTCTGGCTTCATGGATCATGTTTTAATAGTAATTGTAGTAATCGTACCTTTGGTACTGACTGAAGCGTCCGGCACATAGGCCTTTAATAGCAAGTGTCATTAACTTCTTGAATTGAGTGAATGAAGGTGCTTCTATCTTACTCATCTCTGTGGAACTCAATTGACCAAAACGGTGGTGTAGCGTGTAGAAAGTAAATAATATGTTTTTTGATATGCTGATATTGTAACCAATTCTGTTAACACTTAGGCTTTTATCCCTTTTTGGGATAGCCTTAAAAAAAAAAATCCCATCTTATATTTTCTTTTGGGATTTTTTTCACTTCCCAGTTTCATGGTTCAGTGTGTTAGCGTGTGTGAATGTGTGGCCCAGCGCTTGGGTCATCACAGAGAGCTGCGGCCACCAGCGCTTCCACCTGTTATCCCTGCCCTCCTCTTGTCAGTCCAAGCTGCACGAAGAGACGTTGGAAGGATTACTCCTTCATTTTGGTCTGGTTTGTGACCTCTGAGTTCCTTCCACTTCTTAGATTCTGAAGTACCAGTCATCTTTAGACCTGCTAAGAATACCATTCTTGGTGCCTAACGATTAAGTGGGACAAGACTGATTGCCCTGCCTGAGGCCTCCTTGTTCTCGTGTTCCATGTTGCATTTGTGTCCCAAATGGTGAGTAATTGAAATGATCAGAAAGAAAACAATTCATAATAGAGGTTTAGCCAAGTAAAGACCAGTTAGTTACCTAACTCCAGAATTTAATACTATTTACGCCTTTTGCTTTCTACTTTGGATCACTATACACATGTGGTTGATACATGGAAATCAAGACAAAATAAAACTCAACAACTTCGAGACAAGTCGTACTCCAGGGGAACTTTGCTGAGCACATTGTGTCTGCTAGTCTCTTGCACTTAAATCATTCCCTCTGTAGATGGCATGAACCCTAAGTTTATGGAGTTTGGGTAAGCATATCATAAGGCTAATTATCTTCATTGAATATCCACTAGAAGCCTGGTATTGCCCTGGATGTAGTCATTAACTTAAAAAAAAAATGCTAGGATTTGTTAGTATTAAATTTTTCTTTTTGATGAGCTACTACAGAGAGGGCGTCAAGGCCTAATGGCAGTCCTTGGAATGTTTTTTTCTTTTTTCCTCCTCCTAGTACCTCACATTTATTGAGCACTTAGCATGAGGTGAGAAAACTGAGGCACAGATAACTCACAGTTAGGAGAGGTTAAGTAACTTATCCATTATCACGCAACCAGAAAATGGCAGAACCTGGATTCAACCCAGGCATTTTGATTCCAGAACTGTTTTTTCAGCTACTTCCCTAAACCACCTCTGGAGTGATTTGAGATTTGAAAAGGGATGTGTGGCAGACTGTTGTGTGATCCTTTCACACACTTTTGTTTTCCTGATGTCCCCAAATGGTAATAAGGATTTGAAGTAGTACTGATACCATATTCAGTTATTGTGGATGAGAGCAGATCTTTGCTTTCTTGCTCCACGTTTATACGTTTATACGGCAGCTGCTTTTAGTAAGAACTTGGAGGTATTTTTTTTTTCCCCGACCAAAGTTTTGCTTTGCAAACAATAATATAAATCCTTTGCCTGAATAATAATTAATCCTAGATGCCCTTGACATTTTCATTGCTCTATTTCAGTAAAAGGGAAATCTCTAACTTTGATGGTCAAGCTTACTGTGAATCTGGAAGAGGAAAAGATGTCTGACCAAAGTTGCTGGCAGGTTTCTAAAGCACTTGCTCCTTCATGGTTGCTGAAAGGAGTCCCCCTCGCTGTGTCAGCCAGACAGAGATTGAGGACCTACTAAAGTTCACACTTGACAGCCTCTAGGCTGTATTTCCCCCTTTTCAGAAAGCCTGAAGTAAATTTGGTTAGCAACTGAACATGCTCAAGTGTCCTAAAAGAAAATTGCTTTAAGATTAGCTCTTGGTAAAGGGCGCCTGGCTGGCTCAATCGGTAGAGCATGTGGTTCTCGATCTTGGGGTTGTAAATTTGAGTCCCAGATTGGGTGTAGAGATGACTTAAAAATAAAGTCTTTAAAAGAAGAAAAAAAGGATTAGTTCTTGGTAATCCATGGAATTGGCCCTTTACCCTGCGGCTGCAGACCACTCCTCAAAAACTATTTTGGCATCTTTATCCTTGCTAATGTATACTGTTTTGAGGTCTGCTTTTCTCACTGACCATTATATCACTTACATATTTCCATTATTGATACATTTTGCTAGTATTCTTAAAATTTTTTTGATAAATTATGTATGACTTGTACATAAAATTGAACATAAAATTTCCAGCATATTGTATACTTGACATTTTAATTAATTAAGTGCATAGTGACTTTTTAAAAAGATTTTATTTATTTATTTCAGAGAGAGAGAGACCATGAGTGGGGAGGAGAGGGAGAAGCAGACTCCCCACTGAGCAGGGAGCCCAATGCAGGGCTCGATCCCAGGACCCTGGGATCATGGCCTGAGCTGAAGGCAGACCCTTAACCGACTGAGCCACCCAGGTGCCCCTATATTTGACATTCTAAATAGAACTGTCACATCATTCTTATACCTGGATGGAGTCTAAATACTACAGTGATTTGATACTCACCATCATCCATTTAAGAATCACATTAATAAGCTCTTCTGCAGTGAGAAAATTTATATTATTTCTTCTTTTTATTTCATGTTTTAATTCCACATCTTCTGTAGAATTTTATCCAATGTAACATATTTTCAAACCTGAAAACTTTTTAGCAATCACTTCTGCTTCCTGGTAACAAATTTTGATTTTTTTTTTTTTTTATATCTTGTAACCTTAGGGCTTGGGTGTAAAATTTTTTTCTTTTTGGTTGAATTAAGATTACATTGATTAATATACAATTTATTTTAATTAGCAATTGTTACACATAAAGGTAAAATTTTATTGTGAATGGATCTCATTTTCCCTAATGAATTTATGTAGGTATCCATGGATGAATATTGCACATTCCTGAATGAGATAGGATTCAGAATCAATTCTCTTCCTAATTTTTATTTTTATAGGTGTAAGGACTGAGAAACATTAGTAGATGGTAATGGTTGGAGTTTCATCATATGTGTTACTCAATTCTGTGAATACCTTTCTAATTATATACCAAAATCATTATTATAAAATTTTTTTTTAATCTGTCAGCTGACAACCGGATTAGGTCCTCCTTCAATTTTGTTGAAAGCAAAGAATTGGAAACTTCGTGCCTCGCAAAAGGACTTGTTACTCGGTCTTTAGAGTTACACTTTCTCAACATCTACACCTATATTAAAAAAATTATCCCTTTGCTTGCTCAGGGAATGCACCACAGTCAGAGTGAGAATGGCGGAGAAGGGGTTGCCGGTCCTCAAGTACTTTCTAGGACGGCTTTTGGGAAAGAGTTTGGACATTGATTGAGTAACTGAGACTTAAGAATCCTTGCTCATATATTTTTTGAGAAATCTTCATGAATCCCCAGCTATATGTATACTCCATTTTGGGCCTGTTGACTAAGATCACATTACTTACTTTTTTTTTTTTTAAGGAAGATAGTTTATTACATGTATTTACCCAGAGAGTTGGTTTTGTTTTATTTATTTATTTATTTTTTGGTGTGGGGGCTATGCACCACTTGCAGAATATGGTTTCTGATTGTTGTCATTCTTAACAGTGTCACCATTTTTGTTTTAACTGATGCTAGGATGAGAATTGGCAAGCTCATAATTTAAGACTACCAGGTCTGTTTCCTGGGGAATTAGTTACTAAGCCTGTTTTTTCTAGGAAAAGTAGTAATTATTTTCCATAGTACTTGGCAAGTGAGCTTTAGAGAGGCTGTATAGATTATTTGGTCCTACCCACAATACAGCATGTTTTTGTTTTGTTTTACTTTTTTTTTTTTTTTTAAGTAAATTCTACCTGCAACATGTGGCTTGAACTCACAACCCTAAAATCTGCTGACGGAGCCAGCCAGATACCCCTCTAGACTTTTTTTTTTAAAGTAGGCTCCATGCGCAGTGTAGAGCCCACCACGGGGCTCAAACTCATGACTGTGAGATCAAGACCTGAGCCGAGATCAAGAGTTGGACACTTAAACTGACTGAGCCACCCAGGCACCCCCCTCTAGACTTTTATAAAAAAGAAATTAAGTGGTTGAAAATGTGTTTTCTATTCAGATGTTACTGTTTCCTGATGCACTTTGAAATATCAAAGGGAGAAATAAAGACCATACTGACACATAATTATTTCTCTTTTATAGGAATGATTGATGAGCTTGTTGGGACATTGGATTCATTCATTTTGAAATTTCATTTTCTTTCATTAGAAGCCATTTGTGTATGTGTGAGTACGTGCGTGTGTGTTTGTTGAGGTACCAAGAGCAAATGGTTTAATACTGTTAATTTTTTTTTCTTTTGGATGGAAATAATCAACAATTTTGTTGGTTTGAAAATTTTCTATAAAGGTGTCATGGGGCAGTGCATAGGTAATTGATATAGATAATATTTCACTTTTGAAAGAAACAGGGTTGCTGGTGGGGAGGTGGGGGGGGATGGGGTAACTGGGTGATGGACCTAAAGGAGGGCAGTTGTAATGAGCACTGGGTGTTATACGCAAGTGAGAAATTATTGAACACTACATCTGAAACTAATGATGTACTATGTTGGCTAATTGAATTTAAATAAAAAATTAAAAGAAAACATTTCACTTTTGAATGGGTGCCAAAGGACATTGACAAGAAACACAAATCGATGTGCTTAATTTTATCCTGATGTTGCTAGGATACTATTTTAGAATTTGACCAACCAATTTGTCCATCAGCCTTAAATTGTTCAAAAGACAATTTCTGTAAAAACAGCACTCCCAGGGATACTGTTCCCTACCATCCATGTCATGTCATTGATATGGGCAAACAGCAGGGAAATTAAAAAATATGTAGGAGATTGATAGAATGAAATCCCTGTTGTATATACTTAATCCTCCCTTTGTGTCCTCTTGCTATTAAGGACTGAAACAAATATGTCTGATCAGTACTTCTCTCTCTCTTTTTTTTTAAAGATTTATTTATTTGAGAGACATGGAGAGAGCGTGAGCATGGGGAGGAGCAGAGGAGCAGACTCCCTGCTGAGCAGGGAGGATCGGATGCAGGGCGCTATCCCATGACCCTGGGATCTGAAGGCAGATGCTTTAACCAACTGACCCATCCAGGCACCCTTCAATACTTCCTTAGTACCAAGTCAAACCTGTGTTGAGGGATAGCAAACATTAAAAAAAATTTTTTTTTAAGATTTTATTACTTATTTGAGAAAGAGAGAGGGATAGAGCACAAGCAGGGGGAGCAGCAGAGAGAGAGGGAGAAGCAGGCTCCCTGCCGAGCAGGGACCCTGGGATCATGACCTGAGCCGAAGGCAGACGCTTAACCGACTGAGCCACCCAGGCGCCCAGGGATAGCAAAAATTTTAATATTAACCTAAGCAAAGCATAATTGAGATGACAGAACTGTTACCAAAAATTCATATATATTCTTGGGTTATCAGTACTGTGATTCCTTCCTTTCTGTATTTAGCAGGGGGGAGGTTACTAGTGTTGAGAGATTTTGTTAATGCATGTGTATTCTGTGAAATAATTAGTTACCCTATTTAGGTTTCTATAATCGCTGGCTTGAAAAGATCATTAACAGCTACATTTGGGGAAAATTTAAAGTATTTAGTGAGTATTCATTCTCAAAGTCTAATTAATGCAGTGTGGGTTTCATTTAAATAGTGGATTTGGAATCTGTGGTTCTATTGTTGATCGAAAGGTCATATCCCAGGAGCTGGCTTCATGATATTAAGGACTGAGATTCTTCCCCCTCATTTTTTCCTTTCACTACAAGGCTGATAATAAAATAACATGTCTTTGATATTTGGGCTAATTAAAGCCTAGTCTTACTGAAAAAGGCTCAATCCCTGTTGCAGATACATAAACTTCAAGTCCTTCCAAAGAAGTTACGAGTTTTCTGGGAGCAAAGCTTGATGACAAATGAATCTTTTTTGAAAGACAAAGTTGGCTTCCTATTTTCCCTTATTAATCTTCACATCAGGGGCACCTGGGTAGCTCAGTTGGTTAAGCGACTGCCTTTGTCTCAGGAGTCCTGGGATCGAGTCCCACATCAGGCTCCCGGCTTGGTGGGGAGCCTGCTTCTCCCTCTGACCCTCTCCCCTCTCATGCTGTTTCTCACTTTCTCTCTCAAATAAATAAATAATAAAAGTCTTTAAAAAAAAATCTTCACATCATTTCCAAGTTGTGTTTTGGTTTGTTGCTTCTTTACTATGCCAGTATGAATTTGTAGAACAATTCCTGTTTTTTTTTAAAGATTTTTTTTTAAAGATTTATTTATTTATTTATTTGACTGAGAGAGCACAAGCAGAGGGAGAGAGGGGGGAAGCAGGCTTCCCGCTGAGCAAGGAGCCTGATGTGGGACTCCATCCCAGGATCCTGGGATCATGACCCGGGCCGAAGGCAGCCACTTAACCGACTGAGCCACCCAGGCATCTCGAACAATTCCTGTTTTTAAAAAAATATTTTTCTCCTCTTAACAGCCAAGAGAATCATTGAATTAAGAGGTGACCAGGAAATGTTATTTTAAGAGCACGTATTTTATGTTCACTGAAAGGAGAAATAAAGTAGACAAGTTGATTTTTCATTTTACAAAATGGAAATAGACCTAAAAGAGATGATTTTTACAGAGTTGGTGGGGAGGGGGGCTCAGGTTTGTGCCTCATCTCTTTTCCAGTTGACTTCCTGGCAGGCAGGGAGGGGAGAACAAAGTGCTGTTAAAGCTTGAGGATTAGTGTCCACTCTGGTGGGTGGCACCACAGTGATTTCATGCAGAATGGGACCTCTGGAAATATTAGAGTTGAAGAATTACAGAGAATAATTATTATTTCAAGGTACTCCTTGGATTGTTGTAAATCTTTGGTTAATTTAAATTGTTACACACATCATTTTATGAAGATGTTAGCACCTAATTTATACTTTATATTTTTTACTATATTCTGGGTGACATTCACTTATATGTGCTTGATGCATATTACATCATGATCTTCATTATGTAATTTCTTCAGTTCCAGACTTATCTCAAGTATGACCTCTCTCAACATGCCTTCCTCGGTTGTGAAAATTAATCTGTTGGGGAGCCTGGGTGGCTCAGTTGGTTAAGTGTCTGATTCTTGATTTTGGCTCGGGTCATGATCTCAAGGTTGTAGGATTGAGCCCTGCATTGGGTGTGGAGCCTGCTTGGGATTCTCTCTCTCCCTCCTCTGCCCCCCGACAAAATAATTAGTCTGTTTCCTTTCCTTCCCTTTTGTATCAGTGATACAAGTATCTCCTAAATCAAAAAGTTTGACCTATTCTGTTTAATGACAGAAAAATACCAAGAAGAAAATAAAAATTACCTATAAAATTACCATCCAGAAATGATCACTGTTAACATTTTGATGTACATTTTCTCCCATATAAAACTGGAAAGATACTGTGATAAGACTTTTAAGGGAAAAAAGAGAATACTGTGCTTATGTAAAAATTATGATACCTGCATGTATTAGGACCCTAAAAGGATATAAATACATATCAAACTATTAACTGTGTTTGGAATGGGGAAAATATAGGGATTATGTGGAACTTTACCTTTTTTTAATTCAAATTTTTAAACATGTATGATCAAACAAATATGTTCTACTTTGAAAAGAAGATTATACACATGTACTTTGATTATTAAATAAGGTGAGACAAGCAGGCAAGATGATGCATAAGGACTATTATATATGATGTATATGTAAATAATAGGGTGATAGGATTGTGTGCTGTCATGCACTGTGGTAAGTACAAACAAGTTTTGTGGGGAAAGATGATCACTTTACTTTAGATAGGCTTGATACCTGTCTCTCTCTCCTCCCATTTCTGTCTCTCTACATATACATGCACTATTCAGCACAAGGCTTGAACTCTTGACCCAGAGCTCAAGACCTGAGCTGAGATTGAGAGTCAGACACTTACCTGACTGAGCCACCCAGGCACCCCTTAAAGATTTTTTTAATCTTGAAGAGTAAATAGTTGACATAATGCCCCTTTACTCCTAAACACTTCAGTGCATATTTCCTAAAAGCAAGGAAATTTCATACAATCATAGCACAATGATTGCAATTAGGAAATTAACATTGATAGAATACTATTATCTAACTTTATTGAGATTTTGCCAGTTGACTCATTAATGTCCTTTATCAGGCTTTGGATCTTGAGGCAGTGACCTATAGATGGGGGACAATTAGAGATTATTCACTATGGCAGTTACCATGGCATCGTATCTCATCTATTTCTGTTACGTTACTGTATCTGAGTTCTCAACAGCCTGTTTCCTGACTTTTGTTTTCCTCCAGCCTCTAGATTTCTCATCAATTTTAGGAGCTACTTTAGAATTAGGAAATTCCTTTAGTAAACTCCTTTTCTGCTTAAATTAGCCAGAATTCTGTAGTTTGTAATCCATATTCTACTGTTATATTTTTCACACTTCCCATTTTTCAAGATCTTATTCCTCCTTTATTTTATTTTATTTTTTAAAAGATTTTATTTATATGAGAGAGAGAGAGCACATGAGAGGGGGGAGGGTCAGAGGGAGAAGCAGACTCCCCGCTGAGCAGGGAGCCCGATGTGGGACTTGATCCTGGGACTCCAGGATCATGACCTGAGCCAAAGGCAGTCGCTTAACCAACTGAGCCACCCAGCACCCTATTCCTCCTTTATTGAACCCTCAGTTCAAATGCCACCTTTCTCTGTGAAGCTTCTGGTTTTCCTCAATTAGCAGTGTTACTTCAGAAACATATAGCACTTACTTTCATCCCTCATTTTATTACAGTTAATTATTTACTTCTTGTATGTCTGTTTCATTAATTTTAAGCTACCTGAGGGCCTGTACATGACACAGCATTAGGATTTTCAGAAAGAGTTCCATAAGCGTTTGTTGAATGACTAATAGCATTGAGAAGGTAATTTGGAAGGTAAATGGTGCAAGCTAGAGCGAGTGTGTTTTTAGGCAGTGTCATTTTGGGAGTTCAGGACAGGAGAACCCTTTATGTTTCATTTGTGTTTGTTACACTATTTGAAGTACTCTTCTTTTAATGGTTGAAAGCTCAGTAGCTAAAAAGAGATTGCTCACCCAAGGGCCAGATTTATATACAAACATTAATTCACATTGGATTTTATATTCTCCTAGTTCTAAGTCTATTAAACTTTATAATTCAGTGCAAACAACAGATATTTTAAAACAGGAATTATAGTATCCAGAGATTTTTTTTTTTTTTAAGTAATCTCTACACCCAGTGTGGCACTTGAACTCTTGGCCTTGAGTTCAAGAGTTACACGCTCTATTGACTGAGCCAGGCACCTTGAGAGATCTTTTATCTAGAGAACCCCTTTTCACTATTTTGTTCTCTTTTTATCTGGTTATACTCAATTTGTTATATATATTAATCAAGCTTTATTCTTACCTTGTCTATACGTCAGATTCCTTGCCACTTTTACCTTTGCCATTTTTTGGGGTCAGTTATTAAATATTTTTAAAGCTGATTATATAATTCTGTATTTTTTATTATGATATTTGAAATGGCAGATTCTGTAAGAAATTTTAGTGTTTATTTTATGTTTTTTTTCCTTAAACTGTTAGTGATGAATTGGCAAGAGAACATACTTATTAAATTTAAACTATAATTTATTCATAAAAATGTGCTGTGTTTATTTTATGTGGAAAATAATGGGATTAGAGAAATCTTTTTTTAACCTAGCAGGGAAGAATGAAAGCACACCAGCATTAACGTTCCTTTATGCTGTAAAGTTAGGTCAGGACCTAACCCAGGCCCGAGCATTCTTGTGGCTCAAATTTTGTTTTCTTATGATTTTCTTATAATTTTTAAATTGTTACACACATCATTCTAGGTAAAAGATACTAGCATCATAGCAACACTTTTAAAACCCTGGGGGAACATAGACAAGTATCCAGTATTTAGAGACATTTACATTTTTAGCATAATGGTAAAATTTTAGGGTCATAACAGTAACGATACAAAGGCCCTTCATTTTGATGATGGCTAACTGTATTCAGTTTGTGGCAACCAGTTCTCTTTTCTGGAATATTTTGGCCTGAATTTTTAAATTATTATTATTAATTGTGTTTCTTTTGATAAATGGAAATTGTGGGTTTTTTGTTTTAACGAGATGGTGGAAACATAAATTAGATTGCTTACAAATATTTAAAAATCCATGTTAATTTTCTTGTGGATAAACTTCATAAGGAAAGTACATTATAGGAAGAGCCTTTTAACTACTGGGTATTTACCCCAAAGATACAAAAGTAGGGATCTGAAAGGGTATGTGCACCCCGACGTTTATAGCAGCAATGTCCACAATAGCCAAACTGTGGTAAGAGCCAAGATGTCCATCGACAGATGAATGGATAAAGAAGATGTGGTATATATATACAATGGAATATTATGCAGCCATCAAAAGGAATGAGATCTTGCCATTTGCAACGACGTGGATGGAACTGGAGGGTATTATGTTGAGCGAAATAAGTCAAACAGAGAAAGACATGTATCATATGATCTCACTGATATGAGGAATTCTTAATCACAGGAAACAAACTGAGGGTTGCTGGACTGGGGGGTGGGGTGAGAGGGATGGGGTGACTGGGTGATGGACACTGGGGAGGGTATGTGCTCTGTGAATTGTGCAAGACTGTTGAATCTCAGATCTGTACCTCTGAAACAAATAATGCAATATATGTTAAGGAAAAAAAAAAGAAGAAGAAGAAGGTAGTGGGAGGGGAAGAATGAAGCGGGGGAAATCGGAGGGGTAGACGAACCATGAGAGACGATGGACTCTGAAAAACAAACTGAGGGTTCTAGAGGGGAGAGGGGTGAGAGGATGGGTTAGCTTGGTGGTGTGTATTGAGGAGGGCACATTCTGCATGGAGCACTGGGTGTTATGCACAAACAATGAATCATGGAACACTACATCTAAAACTAATGATGTATGGGGATTAACATAAGAATTAAAAAAAAAAAAAAGAAAGAGCCTTTAAAACTATGTGGGGTTTTTGTTGTTGTCGTTTTTAAGATTTATTTATTTATTTTAGAGAGAGACAAAGAGTGCTGGAGCGGGGGCGGGGGGGCAGAGGGAGCGGGAGAGAGGATCTCAAGCAGACTCCCCACTGAGCAAGGAGCCTGATGCCAGGCTCCATTTCATGACCCTGAGATCATGACCTGAGCTGAAACCAAGGGGGTGTGTGCTTAACTGAAGGTGTCACCCAGGTGCCCCTAAAACTATGTGTTTTTAAAAAAGTGTTGATCATATTCAGTATTGGCTAATACTTTTCTTTTGATGGAAATTGATACAACCTATAAATGAGGCAATTTGACATCAAAATTTAGCCTGTGGCCCCGAAGTTCTGTATTATTTTGTATTCTGTATTATTCTGTATTATTTTGCAGGTATGTCTGAACAAGTTAGCAAATATAAGTGGACGATTATTCATTGCAACATTAAGGAAAAGCTGGAAACAATTTCTAAATAAATTATGGTGTGTCTGTGGAGGAATGCCCAAGTCTGGGGTAGATATGTAAAATGCCCTATATTGAGGGGAGCAGTTACTTAAGGAAAGTCAGTGTGGTATCTTTCCATTTGTGTAAAAAGAAGATATTCATCCATATGCAGAGACTATTTCTAGAAGGCTCTAGGGGAAACATACGTAGTGGTTACCTTTGTGGAATGAGACTAGGAGATAAGGAAGATGAGGGAACTTTTCCTTTTTTCTTTATATCTTTCTGAACTACTTTAATTTTTATTTTGTTACCATGAGCATGCATTACTCATAGGAGAAAGGAAATAAAAAAATATAAAATTTAAATGAACCAAAACTGCTTCTTCAGAGTAGGCCCTAAAAGAAATCCTTAGGTTTAAATGATTATCAGAATCTCTCTGTGAAAGAGGTAGGCAGTATTAAATGTAGTTTTACAGGTGAAGAAATAGTAATTGGGTAGAGTCAGGCCTTTTTAAGGATACAGCCAAGTAATTGGTAGTGGGATTAATATTTGAACTTGAGGTTTCTGACTTCTAGGAGGAGATTTAACATTTTGTTGTGAGTGATCAAAATAATGAATTCTGAATTTTTTTCCTCCTAGAACAATTAAGTACTTTTCGTGTTTTCCCATCAAACATAAATATCTTTCTTTTTAATATAGCAATTGGTTAGGCTATATTGAATTGTAGTTCATCCTTTTGATTTACTGACTTAAGCTTTTCTAGTTTATTCAATATATATCTCATTACTCTTTGAGATAGCAGAAGGTGGAGTGGTTAAATATGGAGATGGAAATTTAAGGTTTTCTACCAAATGACTTAGAAATTGGGATTTCTCACAGAGAACAAATTGATAGCTGCCTGAGGAAAGGGGCAAGGGGAAGGGGCAAAATGGGGAAGGGGAGTGGGAGGTGCAGGCTTCCAGTTATGAAATGAATAAGTCATGGGGATGAAAGGTACTGAATGGGGAATATGATATTGTAATAACATTGTATGGTGACAGGTGGTAGCTACACTTGGTGGGGAGCACAGCCTAATATATAGACTTGTTGAATTACTATGTTGTACACCTGAAATTAATGTAACGCTGGGTGTCAACTATACTTCAATTAGAAAAAGAAATTGAGGTTTCTGCCCAGTATCCTAAAGTCTAGGCATGTGGCTTCACCACACTGCACTCCCCAAGCTGTTAAAATCATACTCCCATTCCCAAATTCTAGTTCCTTAAACATAAGAGGTTCCTGGGCGCCTGGGTGGCTCAGATGGTTAAGCGTCTGCCTTCGGCTTAGGTCATGATCTCAGGGTCCTGGCATCGAGTCCCGCATCGGGCTCCCTGCTCCTTGGGAGCCTGCTTCTCCCTCTGCCTTTCTCTCTCGCTCTGTCTCTCATGAGTAAAAAACAAACAAACAAAAAAAACCATAAGAGGTTCCTAGTGGGCTGCTGTGATATGTGATATTAAAAAGACTGGGAAAGTTTTGCATCCATTTGCCTTCTCAATTTTTTGGTTTCTTCTTTTTCTTTTTTCTAAAGTTGGGACCTCTATAGCCAACAAGTATTAATTCATTCTCATTCCCTCTCTGTCTCACTTATAAAATATTTAAAGATTTTTATTTATTTATTTATTTATTTATTTGAGAGAGAGAGAATGAGAGAGAGAAAGCACATGAGAGGGGGGAGGGTCAGAGGGAGAAGCAGACTCCCTGCCGAGCAGGGAGCCCGATGCGGGACTGGAGCCCGATGCGGGACTCGATCCCAGGACTCCAGGATCATGACCTGAGTCGAAGGCAGTGGCTTAACCAACTGAGCCACCCAGGCGCCCTCACTTATAAAATATTTAAATGTGAAAAGTCTTTAAGAGATTGCTTGATTTTAGAGTGCGATCATTCTAGTTATAATCAATTAAATCATCCTGTAGATGAAAACAAAAATAAGTGTTAGCTTCACAGTGCTCTGTAAGGACCCCTTCTGGAAATACAGATTGCTTAGAAGTGACCGAAATGCTGATGCCTCATTCCTCTTTGCAAAAAGTTGTGATTAAAGGATTTTTAACCATCAGAAGTGAATGGTAGAGGTGGCACCTGGGTGGCTCAGTCGTTAAGCGTCTGCCTTCAGCTCAGGTCATGATCCCAGGGTCCTGGGATCGAGCCCCGCATTGAGCTCCCTGCTCCGCGGGAAGCCTGCTTCTCCCTCTCCCACTCCCCCTGCTTGTGTTCCCTCTCTCGCTGTGTCTCTCTCTGTCAAATAAATAAAATCTTTAAAAAGAAAAAAAAGAAGTGATGGTAGAGTTAAAAGCAAAGTGTAAGTGCTTTTTGGCTTAATCAAATAAAGGACAATCAAGCCATCTGTTGAATGAAGGCTGAACTAGACGTATTAATTCCAAGGCCAGCTTCCAAACAATGAAAAGAAAATTTCTGGGCCATGCCGAGGCCTCAGGTGCAGGCGGCCGAAATGAAACCAGCAAGCAAATCACAGTTTTACCCGTGAACAGCAGGTGGGGTAAGCAGTCCAGCATTTTTCCAACGGGAGTAACACTCATTCCCTGCTTTAGTCATTACACAGATGACCGTGTTCAGACCTTTGTCGAGCCGATCAAAACCACACAACAGCAGCAAAATCTTGGTAGTGATTATAATTCTTTACTTTTCAATTTTGATGGCCTTCTAGATTGTTGATATTACTTCAAACCAGCCTGGAAACTCTGATACACACTCCTCATTCTCTTTCGCGCCTCTCCTCCCCTTGTTCTGTTGGAATAGTACAGGCTTAGCCACAGAGAGAAGAGTAGCAATCAGAGAAACAAGTTCCAGAAGGACACCTTTTGATGATGGGGTTTCTTATCTTTTAGAGGCGTAGTCGTTATCTCTGACCATCACTGTGTATTTCATAGTCCAGTGTAATTCAGGCAAGGATAATTAGCAAACCTGTGAGTTTAATATGCTGTTCAATATTTTATCCTTGACATAGGTATTTCTAGATGATGTTGACTGAAACTGACTTGTATAAACTCCAGATCTAGTTATGTATGACCGTATTTGTGAAATTTCAATATAGTTTCATTTGTTACTGAGCATTAATGGCTTAGAGTCAAGAGAGAACTGTACGGAATAAATATTGCGGAATAAATACACTTTGGGAGTTCTTTTATTTTGGGTTATTAGCCTCTTTTGTATATTGACTTTTGTTTACACTATTTTCTTAATTTTTTGGATTGTAGAAACTGAGTTTATAGTGCAATTTATGTATGTAGAGACAGGTCAGTGCCATAGCCATCTGTACGTCCCTGCTTCTGAAGCTAGTCTGTCTTTAAATACACATTTATTATAAAAGAACAAATTGAAAAGGTATCTTTCTTTTTTAGTGCAGGAGCTGACTGAATACATTGTATAAACACAGACAGTTGGCCAGTGTCCCTCTCTATATCTACAGAATACTAATATATTAACGAACATATAAGTTGTATATTAATATGCTATTTGGAAGCTCTTTATGTTCCCAGCTTTTCCTTTTTATTTATGGTAATTTATATGACTTGATAGTTTTCTTGAATGAATATTCTCTGGGCAAGATAGCTTTCCTTTTTTGTTTTTTGACCTAGATAGAGATCACTCATGGTGTTACGGACTGCATGTTTATTTATTTATTTATTTATTTATTTATTTATTTGAGAGAGAGAATGAGAGACAGAGAGCACGAGAGGGAAGAGGGTCAGAGGGAGAAGCAGACCCCCCGCCGAGCAGGGAGCCCGATGCGGGACTCGATCCCGGGACTCCAGGATCATGACCTGAGCCGAAGGCAGTCACTTAACCAACTGAGCCACCCAGGCGCCCACGGACTGCATGTTTGTGTCCTCCCCCCATCCCCAAGTTCATATATTGAAGCCTTAACCCCCCAGGTGACAGTATTTGGAGATAGGGCCCGTGGGGAGGTGATAAAGGTTAAATGAGGTCATGGGGGTGGGGCCCTTAGCTGATAGAGTTGGTGCCCTTCTTAGGAAGAGAAAGACCAGAGCTCGCTCGCTCTCTCCTCAACTGTGTGAAGGATACAGCGGGAAGGTGGCTGTGTACAAGCCAGAAGCAGTCCTCACTACACACTGAATCTGCTGGCACCTTGATCTTGGACATTCCAGCCTCCAGAATTGTGAGCAATACATTTCTGTTGCTTAAGCCCCCCATCTGTGGTATTTTGCTGTGGCAGCATGAGGTGACTAAGACGGAGAGCTAACTCTGTAACCATAAATAAATTGTTTTGTTTTGTTTTTTTTTACAGTGGTTAATGTGGAGATTTCAGATGAAGTAAAATAAGAAACTGACAGGAATTTTAATGTGAAGGCCACCTATTACTGAAAAGAATAGCCCAGCCTGGTTTTTGCTGTAGCTTACGTATATCAATTTTTTGATTACTGTCTTTTGATTCTCTTCTTATTCGTGATTATTTACTTCACAGATATAAATAACATGTTTTTCCTTTTCCTTTAATTAGCATGCGGTAGAAAGGCCACCCAATGCTGGGTTAAACGGGCTCTCCCGCTCAAAGCAGGAGAGTTCTGTCTGCAGGCAGTGTATGAATTTTTACCCTTGCTGTAACATATTGCTGCATATTTAGTGGCTTAAAGCAATCCAGCTTTATTATCTTACACTTCTGGAGTCCCTATGTGCATCTGTTTCACTGGGCTAACATCAAGATGTTCATAGGACTGTGGCTTTTTTCTGGAGGCTTGAGGGAGAATGTGTTTCCTTGCCTTTCCAGCTTCTAGAGGCTGCCCACATTCCTTACCACTGAGCTCCTTTAAATTTAAAGCCAGCAAACTAGCATCTCTCCGACTTCTGTGGTCACATCTCTTTCCCTTTTCTCTTTTTCTGCCTCCTTCTTCCACTTCTAAGGACACCTGTGATTACATTGGACCCACCTGGATAATCCAGGGTAATCTCCCTATTTTAAGGTCAGCTGATTAGCCACTTTAATTCCAGTCTGCAATCTTAATTCCCCTTTTCTTCGAACCCAACATATTCACGGTTTCAGAGGATTAGGACATGGATGGGTTTGGAGAAGCCCATTATTCGGCCTGTCAGAGGCTGACAGTATGATCTACTTAAGACAGTATAAGAGAACTTTGTTTTGAAGATTTTTAGAGTTCTTCTCCATCTTTTTCTGGAAGAATCCTGCTGTATGTTTCTCAAGTGTTTAAACCCATGCCCTCTCTTGATAAACCAAAATCTTGTATGTTCTATGGTCAATAATAAACATTAGTTTTTTTCTCCCTTATGATATTCCCATAACCAAACTGTCATTCTTCCCCCTCCCCCACCAGCCACCCTATCCTAAGAGCTAAATATGGTTTATCACACCTATATTTAGCCTACATCTGGGCCATTGTTTCAGACTTCTGGGTTATTTTAGGCTCTGAGATAGAGTGTTCACACTTTTGTTCAGACTTAAAATCTGTGTCGTGTTTGCTTTATTCTTATCACCAGCTCTGTTTGTAATTATTTGATATTGCTATTGTGAACTTACTTAAAGAGGCCTAACAAATATTTTCTAAACATGTCTATATACCTAAATAGTAGGTAGAGTGCAGATAGTGCTTGTTCAGAAAAAGTAAAAGACTTACAATCTCAACTGCTTCGTTGATTAGAAGTTAATTTTCAGTCTCATTGTATCAACGGAAACAATTCAAAGCAATAGGACAAGGTGCATACCCTGCAGGGTTATACATACGGAGATGTATCTATCTATCTATCTTTCTATGGTTTAAAAAATAGACTTTATAGACTTTTTAGAACAGTGTTAGATTTACAGAGAAATTGAAAGAATGGTATAGACAGTTTCCATATATCCTATACTTAGTTTCCGCTATAACATCTCACATTATTAGGGTGCATGTGTTACAATTAATGAACTAATATTGATATATTATTAACTATCTCTCTATACTAATAGAGGGATGCTCCTTTATTGGAATTTGTCTGATGTTTCTTTCAGGATTAGACTGAAGTTATGGGTTTTGGGAGGTAAAGTACCACTATCCTAACATATCAAGGGTACATACTATCATTATTGTTGATGCTGACCTTGCTCACCTAGCTGAGGTAGTAGTTGTCAGGTTTCTTTACTGTAACATTATTCCCATCTGTCTTCTATACTGTGTTTTCTGGAAGGAAGTCATTCTGCAGTCTTTGAAGATGGAGAATCTATGTAAATTCTTCTGCATGGGAGATTTGTCTTCCCCACTTAATGTACTTATTTCTGCTAGTGTGGACTCAATGGATATTTATTTTATACTGTGGGTTATAATCCAATACTACTTTATTTTGTTGCTCAAATTGTTCAGGTTTGACCATTAGAAGTTCTTTCAGTTGGCTCCCGTGCTCCTGTGATCTACCCACATCAGGGTGTGTGTGTGTGTGTGTGTGTGTGTATGTGTGTGTGTTTGGCACCTCTACTTTCTGGTACTACAAGATACTCTAGGTTTATCGTGTATATTTTCTGCCCCAGTCTTGGAATCTGCCGTTTTTCTAAGGATACAGGACTATTTTTTGCTGGATCCTGTGTCTTGATGATCAGTCCCATAAACAGTTTGACCAGTTGATTTTGTCTACCATTGCAAACATGGAAAATAGCATCGACTTGATGCTTATATGTAGTAATGTGTGAGCATGTGTGCAAATCCTCATTTTAAAGCTGAAGAGTAAATGAAAACAAAACAAAATAACAGAAAGCCCTCACATGAATCTCTCTATCAGGTATGGCTCACTCAAACAGAGAATTATTTCAAGTGACTAAAATGATACTTTGGCTGTGTATCCCTAGTTAGGTGAATGCTAAGAACAAATGTACTTAAGAGAACTTTTAAACTGCATTCAGTATTCTTAGTAGCGATATTGGTATCATTATGTTGAAAACAATAAATATATATTGCAGAGTAAAGGAAATTAGTTACATTAATGTTAGTAAACTAAAACGAAAGTTGTTAGCAACTAAGATTTTCAGAGTAAGAGAGAAGAAAAACTAATCTAAAAATTGTAGCAATTAAGTAAAAAACCTGTAATCTTAAACTTAAGTATCTGTATGAACTTAGACATTTATCTTAGGTATGTGTTTTCTACTGAAAAAGAAACAAAGATAACCCAGTTACAGTGAACACTCTCAGCCTCAGATTATAGTTTCTAAATAGCATTTCCCACTTTAAAAAGACCAGGCATCTTTGAGAAAAGACTGATTCTAGGTGTGGGGCAGAAAGCAAGAATGCTATGAAAGGTTCCTGGAGCTTCCACTGGATAGGACTATTTGAGCATCAATAAGAATAAGAAATGCAGTTGATGGAAAGACAGCAAATATGAGTTTTTAATGATACTACGCCCCCCACCACCTCATTGGTTATCTTTGGAGGCTGCTAGGTAACAATGCACAATTCTAAACATTGATAAAGTAAGGGAAAAGATTTAGCAATTATGCTTTCCTGAATGAACTATATACTTTAGGATAACCAAATAGTTGATGATGAAGGTTTTTTTGTTTTTTGTTTTTTTTTTTAAGATTTTATTTATTTATTTGACAGAGAGAGACACAGCAAGAGAGGGAACACAAGCAGGGGGAATGGGAGAGGGAGAAGCAGGCTTCCCGCAGAGCAGGGAGCCTGATGTGGGGCTTGATCCCAAGACCCCGGGACCATGACCTGAGCCATGGCATGGCATATGCTTAATGACTGAGCCACCCAGGCGCCCCAGAAAGTTTTTTTTAAAATACACATTGCACCTAATGCTAAAGAAATGATAGAAAATTGCCACTTTTCAGCTCCTAGTGTACTAATCTAAACAGTAACCACTAATGGGTGTTAAACTGGACTGTAATCAGGGCACTAGATAGAGTTGCTAGTTTGTGGAAATAAGTGGGATAGAAGAACAAGTTAAAGGACAACATAAAGAAGCAACAGTCAAATCCAAAATGTGGGAAATTCTGCAGGACAGATCTAGGTTAAAGGAGACTTACAGAGGCATACTAGCCATGTGCAGTATGTTGGCCTTGTTTGGATCCTCGTTCTTACAAACCAAATACAAAAGAAAAGATTTGAGCTATTTGGAGGAAATTTGAACATGGTCCAGGTCATGTTAAGGGATTATTGTTTCTTTTGTTAGGTATGGAAAAGACATTGTGTTTATATTTAAAGTTTTTAATGTGAGATATATAATGAAATATGGGTGAAATGATAGATGTGTGAGATCTGTTTAAAAATATTCCAGAAAAAAATCCACTTAAAAGTGTGTGTGCACATGGGTGTGTGTGTTTGTGTTTGAGGAAGCAAAAGGTGATAGATAACAAGACTGGCAAATTATTCATAATTGTTGAAGCTGGGTTATGGGTACCTGGGGATTTAGTGTACTGTGTTGGAAGATTTTTATAAAAATACAAGTTCAAAAACTATAGTCTTTCAGTTTTTTCTCTAGTAGAAAAGGAATAATTTGGCATTTGAAGGTATTTATGATATATAAGTATTGCTTTGGGGGTGGATTAATGGATGAATGATTAATGAATGCTTCATTCATCTTCAAAGTTGTGATTTGACTTTGTATTGACTTCATGAGCTGTTAAGACTGAGGATGAAGTGGATTGGAACATCATGTTTAGCTCTGAATCTGAAAGTAATTTCTGTGGTTGAGATTGAGAGTGAGAAAGATGGTTAGATCAAACCTTGCATTTTTCATGTCTTTATAGGTCTGCTTTCCCATCACATTTAGGATAAGACCCAAATTCTTTACCATGCCATGTAAAGCCCCTCATTATCTGATGCCTGCTTGCTTCTTAGGCCTCATTATTGCCCTCTCTCCTCTAAGTTCCATCCAATGTAGACATTATAATGATGCTGGCTCTGTTTCTGACCCTTGAATGTGCCAGGATTGTTCTCTCCTGAGGGCCTATGTACCTGCTGCCTGGAACATTCTGCCTTTCTATCCCAAATCCTTGCATGGTTTACTCCGTTATCCTATCAGGTTCTCTGCTTAAATGTTCTCTCTGAAGACATTTTCCCGACTCTTTTATATCAAATCATGCTCTCATCGTTCTCCAGCTCCTTATCCTACTTTATCTTTATAGTGCCCGTCACAACCTGAAACAACTGTGTTTTTATGTATTTATATAAAATTATATATTCATTCATTTGATTGTTGTTTGATGACTCCGTAAGGGCAAGGAATTTGTCTTGCTTACTCCTGTATTCCATGTACATTAAACAGTGCCTGGAAGAGTGTAGGCTCTTCGTAGATATCTGTTATGTGACTGAATAGTGGATTTTGTGTTGAAGCATGGCATTATTTCCAATATTCTGGAAACAGTCACTTCCATTCTCTGTTAGCAGGTTTATGCTTTTCCTATTACAACTCAAGACCGTGAAGGGGGGTAGGTTTGGCTGTACATCTGAAACTAAATCCACTCTCTGGGCTCCTTTCTAGATGCAGTCCTCTATTTTGTCGTCAACGAAAAGAGCCAGAATGGGTTTAAATGTCTGCTAAAGAAAGAAGCCTCTAACACACGTTTTCTTCCTTTGATGCCCTTAATAGCCTGAACCTGTGTAGGTTAGTTTTTCTTAGTCACTCTCAACATGCCCAAAGAGCAGCTGTTTGCAATGAACAGTTAACCACCCACCTGGCCTCGTAAGCCTGGTGCAACTGGGAGGGAAGGAGGGAGACTGAGGCTTATGGAGCGCGGGGACTAGAAGAGGACCCCTGTGCCAGAGGTCAGGTCGCTTTTTCTTTCCCTCAGTCTTTCTTAAGGATATGCAATAAATAGTGACAGCTAAGATGAGCGTAAAGCATGTGCACTCAATGTCATGGCTTTAGGAGAATCTGGGATGGGGTTTTCGCTGAGCTGGCAATACCCTCAAGTGGAAGGCAAGAGGTGGGCTAGCACCTCAGCTCAGCTGTGGAAGCTGCTGGAATGCGAAGTGGGAAGAGTGGTGCCGCCTCAGCACATAACAGGAAAATTACCGGAGGATGTGACCAAGATAAAGTCAGCCCCCCAGGGCCCATTTCTCCCATGGATTGCAACGACAAACTATGGACAGACAGATGACCTGAGGACTCAGAAAAGTTAAGATGGCAATTGGGAAGAGAGTGTAAGTCTGGAGAAACTACCTGTGTGGGGGACCCGTGGGGTGAATTCCTCTTTGTTTTTCTTTCTGGCCACGAGCCAAGGCAGGCGCTCCGAGCTGCAGTAGTGGTGCAGAGGGAGCTAAAATCTAAGAAAAATCCCATCTTTCTGGCCCGAAGAATGGGAAGATGCAGGCTGGAAAGTGTGTAAGGGTCTCTGCCTCCTTTTGAATCACGGAGGCAGACCCCTTGGAGAACTAGTGCGGCCAGCGGGGCTGGCAGCTAAAATGCCTCTCAAAATCCTGTTTTTCTGGCCAGGGGAACCAGGCAAAAGGGCCCCTGCAGTCCAAAAAGTGTGAGAGGCTGCCTGTTTTAATTTCCCTATTTTTTCCTCTCTCTGCTTTGTACCCTGAGGGGCCATGCGGACAGCTAGAACTCCAAGAGAAATCCCACCTTTGGGCCAGCAGATTGGGAGAACCCTAGAAAGAGCTGGAACGGGGTCCTGTGCTTATGAACTAGCCTGAGACTAGGACTCGCTCCGAGCTGCACATGGGGGAGATGGACCCAAAGCAGTGTAGCAAAAGCCTTGAGAACTGGAGTGACCAGGGAACCATGGCCCACAGAAGAGGAGGGAAAACTTGCTGTCTGAACCTCGCCAGATCAATGGCCTGATAAAAAGGAACAAACAAAATCCTAATGCTCTCCAGAGGATTTGTAACAGCACCCAGAGTCTACACAACTTCATATTCAGGATGTTATTCTGCACTTAAGATTTCACAGTATTACAGAAAAATGTGACCAGTTCTTTAGACAAACAAGTCAACAAATGCCAACTCCAGGATGATCCAGATACTGAGCTTATCAGAGACTTTAAAGCCGTTATAAAAACTGCACCACGAGTTAAACTGTCTTGAAATGAATGGAAGGGTGGCTGTTCTTTTAGGAGACAACATGGGAGAAAGTGTTTGTGACCTTGGGTTAGGCAAAAATTTCTTAGATATAGCACCAAAAGCATGATCTGCAAAAGAAAAGTCCATCATAACATTTTTTTTTTCCATAAAAAGATAAGCCACACAGAGGGTATGTGGGTGATCTCTGGACCTTCTGCTCAGTTTTGCTGTGAACCTCAAACTAAGGAATAAATTCTAAATAAAAAATCACAGACTGGGAGAACTATTTTCAAGTCACATATCCAAAAAAGGACTTGTATCCAGAAAATATGTATCACTCTCAAAATCCAGTAAGAAACAATCCATTAAAAAAGGAAAAGATTTAAACTGACCATTCACCCAAGAAGATACATTGATGGCAAATAGCACCAAGACGCCCAACAGCATTTGTTGTTAGGGAAATGCAAACTAAAACCACAAAGAAGAAATTGCTATCTGACTAGTAGAATGGCATAGGAAAATGACAGTACCAAATCCCAGCAGCTTCTTACCAAGTTAAACACACACTTACCATGTGATGTGGCAGTCCCACTCTTGGGTATTATTTACTCAAATGAAATGAAAACTTATTTGTGAATGCTTACAGCAGCTTTACCCAAATTCTGTAACTGGTGAATGGATACTCAAACTGTGGTACGTCCATACAGGGCACCACAACTTAGCAACAAAAAGGCACGAACCACTGTTGTTCACAACAACAAGGATGGCTCTACTATGAATGTACTTTAAGTGGAAGAAGCCTTGGAGAGGTGGCATGATGGAAAATTTTGGGCCGATGGGACTGTTCTGTATTTTTTTTTTTTTAAAGATTTTATTTATTTATTTATTTCACAGTGAGAGAGACAGCGAGAGAGGGAACACAAGCAGGGGGAGTGGGAGAGGGAGAAGCAAACGTCCCGCTGAGCAGGGAGCCCTATGCGGGGCTCGATCCCAGGACCCTGGGACCATGACCTGAGCTGAAGGCAGGCGCTTAACGACTGAGCCACCCAGGCGCCCCGGGACTGTTCTGTATCTTGACAGTGGTGGTAGTTACATGACTACATTTGTCTAAACTCATAGAACTTTGTATTTTACCCTGTGTAAATGGAAAAAAAGGAAATAATTATTGGAGAGCCATCTAATTATAATTTTCATCAGATCCTAAAAGGGCAAGTTTTCCAGACCGAGAGGACTATCATTTATTACCTGAAATACTTTGTCAGTGAGGAAATTAGATCCTCAGCCCTCCTCTGTGGTGAAAGAGAAGAGCTTGTCCATTCGGCAGTTGTAAATCTATGATTGCTTTTTTTCAAGCGGGGTTTGTGCTTGAGCTCATAGAATCTACCACTCTGGATCAGGACTCTGTTCTTGTAGAATCTTACTCTTGCTGCTTTGTGAGTGGCTTCGGGACCATTAGATAAAAGAATAAAAGGAGTTTCCCTTTCTCCTTTTTTCCCTTAATGTACGGAATTGCTGTGGCTAAAGCCTGAAGTCTGGTCTTGGGGTTGTGTAGAAGGAAGCAAGGTTTATCTGGCTGGTTGTGACATTTTCTTTGGGATAGACCCTCAGTTTCCCAGGGCCCTCTTCCTGTCCCTTTTATTCTCTTGGTCTGTCTCTGAGACCTAGCCCATTCAAAACTATCTTTTTTTTTTTTTTTTTTTTAAAGATTTTATTTATTTGACAGAGAGAGACACAGCGAGAGAGGGAACACAAGCAGGGGGAGTGGGAGAGGGAGAAGCAGGCCCCCCGCGGAGCAGGGAGCCCGATGCGGGGCTCGATCCCAGGACCCTGGGATCATGACCCGAGCCGAAGGCAGACGCTCAACGACTGAGCCACCCAGGCGCCCCCAAAACTATCTTAATGATACCACACACTCCAGAGAGTTTCTTTTCTTCTCTCCTTGTTAAAATTGTGATAATGGCAGTGTCTTACTCTCAGGGAAGGGCTCTGAATTTCAAATTACTTCAATTTGTCAATTGCCTCCGCAGAAATCCCACTGGGGGTACTATTTGGAGGCAGATGTGCTAAGCATGTTACAGGAATATACAGTATTTTTATTCTGCCACAGTTAGAGCTCGTGTCCTAAATAGGCTTTAGCTTTTTCAAATTTATTCCTCTTGAGGGTTTCGATTATGATTTTTAAATCCACAGGCCTCCTTGTTAGAAGAAAGCAATACTAGAGTTTAATTTGTGTTTCTTTCATAAAAGAGTATTTGGACATTGTTGTTGGGGCTCCTGAGAAGGTGGAATGAAGTGTTGCTTTAAATTTCTATGAAGAGCGATAAATGGTCTCACACTTGTACAAAAGATAAGGCACGCATGATGATAGTATTGCAATTCCAAGGGAATTCTACCAATGTGTGGTTATTTAGGTACAATGCACTGTGGCCCAGCTTCAAGGCCCTTAGCTTTTGTGTTCGATATAATCCTGATCCTGGGATTTGCATTTTGTCCTCGCAAATGGGAGCTTTGAGAAAATCCACCTTTCTCTAATGCAAGGTAAAAAGCTTTCTCCTTCCTTAGGCGTCTTTGCTGCCCTTTCTTTTAATTAAAGTTTTTGCCTCCCCAGTGTTGGAAGAGCTTCCTAAAGGTCACACTTGAAAAGAGCTGCAGAAGGGAAATGCAGATTATAGTATTCTGTCCTTTCATAGGGGAAATTGTTGAATCTGTCTGCCTCTGAAAAGTGCATTTTCTTTTTCTTGTTTCTCCATTTTGGCTAAAGTGTGTGGATCAGAAGGAAGGAGTTTTCGCTAGTATGTAACCATATGATGTCATTCAGCTGATGGCTGAGGAATGAGAGGACACAGTTTAGCCCAGAAAAGTAGTGTGTGCCAGGCGAGGCCCTTTCAAATGTCATGCGTGGTGTGGCAAAAGTAGGTTTTAAGCGGAACATGTGCACTCTTCTTCATCGCAAACAATGCTGCCTTATTCCATCTACAAAATATTTGCACATGAAGTCTCTACATATGAGTTTTGCAGTAGCTTTGATTTCTGTTGGCTTCTACTTTAAGGGAGCCGCTCACAGGAGCGCTGTGAGTGCGTCCATCCTTTTCTCTTCGTGTTAATGTTGTCATGTGCAAGTGCTCTTGAAGATAAAGCAAAGATTTCAACACACAGAAAAATTCAGCCAGCCCCCAGAAGAGAAATGGGATGCATTTTATACAACTCTATTCAGCAGGGAAGAGCTGAAAAGGAGGATACATTCAAAGAGGCGCTTCAGCTGGGAGAAGGCCAGAGAAGGGGGAAGCACAAACAACCTTATTTCAGCAGTGTCCGGGAAACCACATACACAAAGAAAGACTTGGTAGATGGTTGGTCCTTCCTCTTCGTTGGGTCACTGTACATGGGCTGTCCCCCGTGAGGGAGGTGCTTAGAAGGGACAGAGTTCTGGTAGGTCCATTTTTCTCTAATGTGAACTGGCAAATCAAACAGCTTGTACTCGTCAGGGCTTGAGTTTGGCCCCTGTCTAAAGGACAATGAAAAAGTTGTGTGGAGATTAGGTCTTGTATCTTCTGAAATTTGACCTGGTTAGTTAATCTTTGAGCTTTTCCTCAAAAAGAGAGAGAAGATCGACATTCAGCCAAGGGACCTGAACGATGTCACATGCGTAGCTTTCTTGAAGGCACGCAGATTTCGAGCTGCCCGTCTGTGACTTAGATCTGTCACTAATGGAGACGCAGTGGGGATGGCAGTCCATTTGACTGAATTGTCAGGTGGTGGGAGAAGGGTTTTCTGCCAGATGGTGGCATTCATCTTTTTAATTAAGCATAGATTTAGATCACACCTGTTTTGTACTTTTTTTTTTTTTTTTTTACATTTTACCAGTTTGTTGACATCTTCTGTTTTTGTTTTGCTCTGAAGTACTTTCTATAATTTTTGGAAATGCTCAACTCTTTTCAAATTGTGTACCTCTTCTTTATTGTTATTGATTATGTGTGGCTCTCTCCTCCCAATCTCTGGTCATATTCATTGCTTTGAACTGTAAGTGATTTCTTACTATCGAGCCCTCTCACCACACTGTGAATCTTGCTGTTTTAAATGACTGTTATGAATGGTTTGAAGTTGAATAAGCTTTTGTGTGAGAGATTTGCCCTCTTGTATGGATGCTAAGTGTTTGGAGTGGATACGTGACCTGTTTCAACTGTATTTCATCTGTGTGTAGATAATTATGTGTAAGATCTTAAGCTATCTTCCAGGACTTCCTTGAAATTAAATAAGATCGTTGAACAAGAATGAGCTTTGAGAGATCAAGATAGTGTCATTGATGTAAGGAAGGTGGCCTCAACATCAGAGGATGATTTTTGAATCGTCAGTCTCTGGCTTGCTATACTGCTTTTGCCACTTAAACATGTTATTATTATTTCTACTTGTAGTCGGGAGTTTTGAATAGAACTTTCATAAAGGCTTTAGAAATGAAGAGACTTAACACATTAGAGAGAATGATTTATTTTACTAAGATTTTGCTCAGTCAAGAGACATGTTTGCAAAAGCGCCGGGTTGCATTCTAGACAGATTTGTCATTCTGCTTCTGCTGTGAGGTGAGACCTTGGGCAAGTCCTTTTCTGAACCTCCTCTCCTCTTTAAAACCTCAGGGCTTAAACCAGATGATCTACATGGATGCTTTAAGAGAGATAGTATTGTTTCAACCAAATTTTCAATTTGCCTCCATGGATTGATATCGTAGAGCAAGTTTGCAAAGGTTATCAGTAAGAAGTTCTATTCTAAAGGTAGGAAAGGACATTGTCTAGTAGTGAAACCTCTATTCTGAGGCTTGGAGAAGACTAGATGATTTCATTAAAAAAAAAAAAAAATCAAGACTCTATTGACCCTAGGGACACTGGCTGGTTCAGTCAGAAGAACATGTGACTCTTGACCTTGGGGTCATGAGTTCGAGCCCCATGTTGGGTATAGAGATCACTAAAGAAAAACAACTAAACTAAAAAAAAAAAAACAACCCACTGAATTTCTTAAAAAAAAAAAAAAAAAAACTATTGACCCTGTTGTGTGCATTGGATAAAGCACAATAGCAAACAAAAGATTTGTATATGACAATGCAATCCTTTTAAGTGTTGCTAGAATAAATAGTGGTCAGGTTGTAGAGTTTTCAATCCTTTTAGAACTTCTGAATAAGGCTTACTGAAATCACTTATCTTGATAATTACATTTTATTAAAATTGGTAGCTACATAGTAACAGGAACATTGCATGAAAAATCTTAAGTGAAAAATGTCCCCAAATAGCTGGTGAGAAGGGACTTCTTCTTTTCAAGATTTTATTTATTTCTCGGAGGGAGGGGGCACAACCAGGGGGAGGGGCAGAGGCAGAGGGAGAAGCAGACTCCCTGCCGAGCAAAGAGCCCGATGTGGGACTTGATCCCAGGATCCTGGGATTGTGACCTGAGCTGAAGGCAGACGCTTAGCGACTGAGCCACCCAGGCACCCACAGGGTCATTTTTTTCTATTTTTCTTTCTCTTTTTTCTTTTTTCTTTTTTTTTTTTAAAAAAGACCTTATTTATCCATTTGAGGGAGAGAGAGAGAGAGAGAGCACGAGAGTGGGGTGAGGGGCAGAGAGAAAAGCAGGCTCCTCGCTGAGCAGGGAGCCCCATGCGGGACTCAGTCCCAGGACCCGGGGATCATGACCTGAGCTGAAGGCAGACGATCAACGACTGAGCCGCCCAAGCACCCCTCCGGCTGCTGTTCTCAGTGGCCCTGCACACCTCCTCCTGAGCGCCCGTTGTTTGTTTTGGGATTCTCAGGTCTGTCAGATGTCCTCCTGACTCCCTCTGCTTCCTTTGGTCGGCACAGGTACCATGCATGACTTGTGATTGTTGGTTTGTTCCTACCTGCCCATGTTTGGGGCTTTGTGGAGAGAGCTTGCTGCCTAGGTTTGTATGGATGTATTCCATGGAGTTTTGATCATGCCATCCTAGTTGCCCTGTGTGGTTTTTATGGGGCATTGGGGAAGACTAAAAAACCATGCTGCTGCTGTTACCATCTTCCCACTGACCTCCCTGGGTTTTGTTTTGAACAACTGTTATCCCTTGGTTACAAGCATCTTCTTTGCTAATTCTCTTGGAGTCTGGGAGCTGCCTTCCAGCAGGAGATAGCGGGTGCTTATTTCACTAGACTAATCTCAGGCCACATGTCCACAGCTAAATTCAGCTGGAGCTGAATTATATGGTTCCTTCAACCTGAAATGCCTTCCTCCTCCTCCTCTCTGGCTCGCAAGGCTGTTCCTGAAGATGTCTTCCATCTCTCTCTCTCCTCTATTGCTGGTGCTTTTTCGGTGCTCTTATAACATCTTAGGAATGCACATGCACACATACCATGCTTCTTAAAGTATATGTTTGCTTCTCTGATTTCTTCATAGGATTCTGGGTTCATAAGGTGCAAGATCTTGTCTGATTTGTTTTTGTACTCCCAGTGCCTGAACTGGTGACTGATACTCCATAACTACTTAGTCATGGAGGGGCACCTGGGTGGCTCAGTTGGTTAAGCGTCTGCCTTCGGCTCGGGTCATGATTGGGATGGAGCCCCACATTGGGCTCCCTGCTCCACGGGGTGTCTGCTTCTCCCTCTGCCTGCAGCTCCCCCTGCTTTTGTGCTTTCTCTTTCTCCCTCTCTCTCTGTGTCAAATAAATAAATGAAGAAATCTTAAAAAAAAGTTGTTGAAGGAATGTTGGCAATAGTGTAGGAATGTTTGCAAGGAACAAAAGCAGTCCTCTTCAGATATATTGTAGGGACAGATAGATGGAGGATAAGTGCCATTTAAAGTTATATTTAAAGAAAGAAATGTGTCCAGAGAAGGAACTAAAAAGTACAGGTGCCTTTTAATTTTAATTTTATTTTCAAAATTTGTGATGCAGAGATGGCGGCAATGGCCTAATCACTCCTAGCGAGTTCATTTCAATTATAACAACTCAAAAAGGTGGTGGGGCCTTTAAGAAATGTAGAACAAACAATAATGTTTAAGGAATGGGCAGTTTGTGCTTATGAAGGATGCCATATGGTTAATTCGGGTGGAAGACATCATCACAGGCTCAGGCATAGGGTCGACTGGCCCAGTGTGATTTCTACATGATCTGACTTGAGGGCAGAGGGTGCACCAGGGCTATTCGGGTTCCTTCTAGTTCAATAATTGTTTCCCTGTTAACTAAGTTCTCTCCCTCTGTTGACTTGAGAGTTTGGGGAGTGTCTTAAAGTTGGCCAGATAAACGACAGCTATTTAATGGTCTGTGCATTTTCTGGAAAGTGGAAGGTGATGATATTAAAACCTCAGTAACCAAGGAAACCAGTCCTGTGCTGGTGGATGAGAGGAGTGAAAATTTAACTGAGACCATGAAAAGAAAATCTGGCCATTAAGGCCATGCACTGAAATCCCGGGGAAGAGGAAGAAGAGGCACGTGCACCTGACCTATCACTTGCCCCCTTAGGAGAAAGTGACCTATCAGCAGCTGTGGTCAAGGGGGGTGAGGTTCGTACACTAAGCTTGCCCAGGAATGCTCAGAGTCTACGTGCAGCCCTCCTATCAAGGTTGATATTTTTGTATATATAAAATCTTTTAATTAAATGACTTAACTAAGAAAAGTTTTTGCTTGAAGTCCTCTTAGTAGTATCTCTGGTTATTGTGTGTGTCAATAGATTGACAAAGCAAAATGCTTTTTTCTAAATCAGAACCACACCAAAAAGCAGGTGGTCTTTATGGTTTCATTTAGTGCCGCCTTTATTAGAAAAGTTGTTGATGTTTACCTAATTCATGGAATTTTACCTGGAGGTTGGGACTTGCAAGGTTGATTAATTTGGTAGTTTTAAAAAAATATTTGAGAGAGAGAGCAAGCGCACAAGTGGGGGGGGCGGCAGAGGGAGAGGGAGAAGCAGGCTCCCTGCTGAGCAGGGAACCAGGGATGGGGCTGGATCCGATCCCAGGACTCTGGGGTCATGACCGGCGCTGAAGGCAGACGCTTAACTGACTGAGCCACCCAGGCACCCCTAATTTGGTAGCTTTTAAAACCTTTTCTTAGTCTGGGGGTGTCTGGGTGACTCAGGTGGTTGAGCGTCCGACTCTTGGTTTTGTCTCAGGTCATGATCTCCGGGTTGTGGGATCAGCCATGTGTTGGGCTCAGTAGGGAGTCTGCTGAGATTTTCTGTCTCCTCCTGCCCTTCCACTCCCGCCCCCCGCCCCGCAGATAAATAAATCTTAAAAACAGACAAACAAACCTTTTTTAGCCTGAATTCTTACATGAAGTTCAAGTTGTAAAGCAGATAAAATGCATGAGACTGATTCTATTGCCACTTACCCCTCTTTTCCACAAGGATCCCATAAAAGGACTTCCAAAAGTATAGTGTGAAATCACCATTTAGTCCTATGAAAGTTACTGCAGTCTAATTTCCAAACTACCCTTAAATTATGGAAGCATAAACTCTCAAGGTCTTTACAGTAAGCCATCCCATACTCTAGCTCTTGTACAGACTACCAGCAAATGGTAATTACCTCTCAGTGCCTTCTCTTTTTAGCCAACTCTCAGAAACAAAATAACACAGGTGAGAAAGATAAGATATAAAGACTTGGAGAAAGAAAGATAAGGGGGCACCTGGGTGGCTCAGTTGTTAAGTGTCTGCCTTCAGCTCAGGTCATGATCCCAGAGTCTTGGGATCGAGCCCTGTATCAGGCTCCCTGCTAGGCAGGAAGCCTGCTTCTCCCTCTCCCACTCCCCCTGCTTGTGTTCCCTCTCTCACTGTCTCTCCCTCTGTCAAAATAAATAAAATCTTAAAAAAAAAAGAAAGGAAAGAAAGAAAGATAAGGACTGGAGGGGCTCCTGGCTGGTTCAGTTGGTAGAGCATGCGATTCTTGATCTTGAGTTGTGAGTTCAAGCCCCACACTGGATTTAGAATATTACTTAAATAAACTTAAAGAAGGTAAGGACTGGGGATGAGTGAAGAGGTCCGGCAGAAGTGTCACTGAGCAGCTACTTAAGAGGATTGGGGTACCATTTTCTCTGTTCTCAGATTCCTTTGTCCCCTCTTCTTTCCCATATACTGATCACAAGGAAGAACAAGAAAATAAGCTGTTGGTAATTCTCTTGCTAGAGAAACATCTGAATTTGAGGATGATTTGGACCACTTTTTTCCCATTCTTACTGGCTAGAGTATTTTGGAGCTCAAATACTGTGTACATTGTTCTGGGCTCAGTAGATAATGTAGATATATATGCCATATATTGCATTTCAAATATGCTCATGTTCTAATGTATATTTTATTTAATACACAATGGCAAATGGAACCTCCTTATTTACTTGTATATTAGGTATATAGTGTATATATACATATTTTAATTAAATTTTTAATTGAAATTTAGCTTCTTGAAATGCTACATAAAAATTATTTTTGCTAGCATACTTATTTTTTTTTAACTAACAGAGGTACAGGTCTGTGATTCATCAGTCTTATATAACACCCAGTGCCCATTACATCACATGCCCTCCTTAATATCCATCACCCAGTTCCCCATCCCTTCACCCCTCCACTCCAGCAACCCTTAATTTCCTTCCTGATTAAGAGTCTCTTATGGTTTGTCTCCCTCTCTGGTTTTATCTTGTTTTATTTTTTCCTCTTTTCCCCTATGATCCTCTGCCTTATTTCTTAAATTCCACATATCAGTGAGATCATATGATTTTCTTTCTCTGATTGACTTATTTCGCTTAGCATAATACCCTCTAGTTCTATCCACGTCATTGCAAATGGCAAGATTTCGTTTTTTTCATTTTTTGATGGCTAATATTCCATTGTGTGTGTGTACACACACACACACACCTTATCCATTCACCTGTCGATGGACATCTGGGCTCTTTCCATAGGATGGCTATTGTGGACATTACTGCTATAAACATTGGGGTGCAGGGCTAATACACTTTTCTAATACCAAAAGCTGTCACTGAACTCTTTAATTATGATGGTTTATAATTTTTTCTATCATTAAAAAGAATAATTTTTTTTTTTAAGATTTTATTTATTTGCGAGAGAGAGAATGAGAGACAGAGAGCACGAGAAGGAGGAGGGTCAGAGGGAGAAGCAGACTCCCTGCTGAGCAGGGAGCCCGATGCGGGACTCGATCCTGGGACTCCAGGATCACGACCTGAGCCGAAGGCAGTCGCTTAACCAACTGAGCCACCCAGGCGCCCAAAAAAGAATAATTTTTTAAAGTAGTGAAGTATCAGCTGCTACTGATAAAAAATGGCCTGATTAGGGTTATAAATATAAAAGTTGGCAATTAGACTATCAAGTAGTGATCTATTTTAAAGCTTGGTAACAATTTAAAATTTTAAAGTTAGGCAAATTAATATAATTCTCCAGTTTTACACATTGTAACATTTTTGGTTGGATATATTTGACATTATTACCTAATTTTACTGCAGTTAGCTTTCCGTGACTTTCTGTTGGAAGGTTTCCTTAAATGTTTTCTCTCGCCTATCTTTCTATCCCACCTGTTCCCATTTATGGTGTAATTACGTTTTGTAAGGAACACAAAAAAATGTGTGATTGACTGTTTTCTGACCTTCTTATTAGGTTCAAAGCAGGAAAACCTTTTCCACACCCCTATACTCCAGCAGAAAGTAAACAAGGACCTTCAAAAGTTAGGTTTTTGAGTATTAAAGGCTTTACATAGGCTCTTGTTTAGTTGTCATGTGCTACTAGTAACTTCTGAAGTTTTATTGGCTTATCTGAGGGCTCTTCATGAAAAAATAATCTTTTTTTTTAAAAGATTTTATTTATTTATTTGAGAGAGAGAGAATGAGAGAGAGCACATGAGAGGGGGGAGGGTCAGAGGGAGAAGCAGACTCCCTGCCGAGCAAGGAGCCCGATGCGGGACTCGATCCCGGGACTCTGGGATCATGACCTGAGCCGAAGGCAGTCGCTTAACCAACTGAGCCACTCAGGCGCCCTTAAAAATAATCTTTAAATATTTTCTCTTGGCAGATAGTTGCTCTTTTGAAAGAAAAGGTAAGAGGAAATTTAAAAAACAGTGTTGCCCAAACATACTGTTCATAGACTGGCCAGTTAAATTAAGTAGATTGTAATTTCATGTAAATTATTGTTGTTATTAAATAGCAGTATGGCTGTGGTGAATAAATCTTTTTATTGGTTCTGTGGTGCCTATGGTAGCTTTGTCTGGTTGTTCTATCCATCATTGAAAGCGGGGTATTGATGCCTCCACCTATTATTGTTGAACAATTTCCCCCTTCAATTCTGTCCGTGTTCGCTGCATATATTGTGGGGCTCGATTATTAGGAGCATGTTATAGTTGTCACATCTTTATGCTAAAGTGACCCTTTTATCATTGTATAATGTCCTTCTTTGTCTCATAATTTTGCCTTAAAGTTTATTTTGTCTGATACTTGTGTCAGCACTCTTGCTCTTTTTTACATACTGTTTGCATACAGTATCTTTTACCATCCAATACTTTATTAGAATATTTGTCTTTGAATGTGTCTCCTGTAGACAGCATATAGTTGGATCTAAAAACATCCATTTTGCTAGTCCCTGCCTTTTGACTGAATTGTTGAATCTATTCACATTTAATGTTGCCGTTGATATAGTTGGATATTTGTCTGCTACTTTTTTTTTTCCCATATGTCTCATGTAGATTTTCTTCCTTTATTCCTCCTTTGCATAAATATTTTTAATGTAACATTTAAATTCCTTTAGGGGCTTTAGGGGCGCCTGGGTGGCTCAGTCATTAAGCGTCTGCCTTCGGCTCAGGTCATGATCCCAGGGTCCTAGGATTGAATCCATGTCGGGCTCCCTGCTCGGCGGGAAACCTGCTTCTCTCTCTCCCACTCCCCCTGCTTGTGTTCTTGCTCTCGCTATCTCTCTCTCTGTCAAATAGATAAATTAAAAAAAAATCTTTAAATTCCTTTAGTGATTTTTTTTTTTTTAAAGTCATTTCCTTAGTGGTTGCTCTAGGGTCTACTATATACATTTTAACTTATCAGAATCTGCTTCAGATCTGTAGTAGCTTAGATATAGGAACATTACTCCTATATAGCTCTATTCCCCATCCCCCTTTTTGTGGTATTATTGTTACACATATTACATCTATAGGTTGCAAAACCAATAATACAGGGTTACCATTATTATGTTATATAATTCTGTCTTTTAAAGAATGGGAGAGGAAAGAAGAATAAGCATATATTTATTGCTTTTGTTATACTAGCCTTATTTCCTATTCCTAGTTTTGTTCATTTGTTTGTGTGTTTGAATTCCCGTATGGAGTCCTTTCCTTAGTGCAATACAGTTTAGCTCCCACCCACTTCCTTTGTGCTGTTATTGGAAAATGTTTTGTTGGACCCATAACATATGGAAATATAATTATGCACATATTGTTTTAAATTGCTTTTTAAAATCCATTATGGGAGGAGGGACCGTATCAAATATGATTTGCAAATATTTTCTCCTATAAGTTGCCTTTTCATTTTTTTAAATTAAGTTTTTTATTTTAATTCCAGTATAGTTAATATACAGTGTTATATTAGTTTCTGGTGTACAATATAGTGATTCAACAATTCTATACATGACTCAGTACTCGTCATGGTAAGTGTATTTTTAATCCCCTTCACCTATTTCCCCCATCCCCCACCCACCTTCCCTCTGGTAGCCATCAGTTTGTTCTCTATAGTGAAGAGTCTGTTTCTTGGTGTGCCTCTCTCTCTTCTCCCCTTTGTTCATTTGTTTTGTTTCTTAAATTCCATGAGTGAAATCATATGGGATTTGTCTTTTACTGACTTACTTAGCTTAGCACAATCCTCTTTAGCTCCATCTGTATTGCCACAAATGGCAAGATTTCCTTCTTTTTTGTGGCTGAGTAATATTCCATTTTATCATCTTCTTTAGCCATTCATCTATTGATGGACACAGGCTGCTTCCATAATTTGGCTATTGTAAATTATGCTGCAATAAACATGGGGTGCATGTATCCCTTTGAATTAGTGTTTTTATATTTTTTTGGGTAAATACCCAGTAGTGTGATTGCTGGATCATAAAGTAGCTCTATTTTTAATTTTTCGAGGAACCTCTACTGTTTTCCAGAGTAGCTGCACCAGTTTGCATGCCCATCCAACAGTGCATTAGGGCTCCTTTTTCTCCAAATCCTCACCAATAGTTGTTGCTTCTTGTGTTTTTGATTTTAGCTATTCTGACAGCCATTCTGAGGTGATCTCATTGTGGTTTTGATTGGCATTTCCCTGACGATAAGTGATGTTGATACCTTTTCATTTTGTTGATGGTTTCCTTTGCTGTACAGAGGCTTTTTAGTCTGATATATTCTCACTGGTTTATTTTGTTTTGTTGCCTTTGCTTTGGTGTCAAATCCAAAAAATTGCCAAGACTGATGTCAAGAAGCTTACTCCCTATGTTTTTCTATTAGAGGTTTTATGGTTTCAGGTCTTACACTCAAGTATTTAATTCATTTTGAGTTCACTTTTGTGTATGGTGTGAGATAGTGGTCTGGTTTCATTCTTTTGCATGTGGCTGTCCAGTTTTCCCAGCACCACTTTTGAAGAGACTGTCCTTTTCCCATGGTGTACCCTTTGTCATAAATGGACCGTATGTGTGGGTTTATTTCAGGGCTGTCTATTCTGTTCCATTGATGTGTCTATTTTTAGGCCATTGCCATACAGTTTTGATTACTACAGCTTTGTAATATAGTTTGCTATCAGGAAGCATGATGCCTCTAGCTTTGTTGTTCTTTCTTAAGCTTGCTTTGGCTATTCAGGGTCTTTTGTGGTTCCATACAAATTTTCAGGTTGTTTTTTTTTTTTTTCTGTGGAAAATGCCATTGGAATTTTGATAGGGATTGCATTGAATCTGTAGATTGTGTTGAGATTATAAATTTTTTAAAAAAAGATTTTATTTATTTATGAGAGAGAGCACACACACGAGCATGGGCATGGGTGGGGAGGGGGAGAGGTGCAGAGGGAATTGAAGATGCAGGTTCGATGTGGGGCTCAATCCCAGGATCATGACAAAGGCAGATGCTTAAACAACTGAGCCACCCAAGTGCCCCTAGTTATAGATATTTTAACAATATTATTATTATTATTATTATTTTGAGAGGGAGGGAGAGAGAGAGAAAAAACAGGAATGGGAGGGAGAGAGAGCATCTTAAGCAGGCTCCAGCTCAGAACGGAGCCTGATGTGGGGATTGATCTCATGACTCTGAGATCATGACCTGAGCTGAAATCAAGAGTTAATTGGTTAACCAACTGAGCCACGCAGGCGCCCTTTAACAATATTCTGTTGATCTGTGAGCACAGACTATCTTGAAGTTTGTGTCTTCTTTAATTTTTTCCATCAGTATCTTATATTTTTCAGTATACAAAATTAATGTACTAATATTGTAATGATGTTGTTAACATAATAATGATGCCTCTATGGTTTTCACATTGTTTTCATCAGTATTTTCCTTATTTGTTCTATTCTTTCTATCTTGGGACCTTGCATATTTTGTCCCAGATCTTTGCAAAATGAACCAAACACAAAATCTCTAGGAGTTTTTAAGATACACCTTTCTCTAAGTTACATCAAATGTCTTCTAAGCTTTATTACTTTTTACTACTTTTTTTAAACTTTCAAAATACTTATTTTTAAAAATGAATTATTTTAAAAACTAATCCCTAAAATTGGAAAAAAAGCTGTATATCAAATTTTTGTGCAACACCTAGAAATGATTTATTTCCAGTGACTTTATTTTTTTGAATGTATCAAATTTATATTTAGCTTATTGTCTTCCAGAAATGAAAGATGAGGATTTAATTAACTTTTACAAACATTCTCTCTTCTCTCCCACTTCTTCCTCCTTATAATATTTTATGTATTATCATTTTTATTTGCTTATTTATTTTTAATTACTTATAATAATATACTTATGCCTCAGTTTCTTATGTAGCAGTTTCAATTTTCTCAAGCCACATTCTTGGGCATAAAAAGGACTAACTTCATTTCTGTAACTAAAAGATCCCATTGCACCAGCTGGCAAAAACCTAAATCATTACCAATTCCAAGCAAACTTGGTCATTTGACATGTAAACTTATATAGGTCAGATTTCATTCCTCCTTTCCCTACGTTCATGGGAGTGCAGGTTGTTTCCGAGGTATTTATGTGGTGCCAAACTCTGGGAGTAGGTAGGCTTTGAAATGGTTGATTTTTTTTTTTCTTTCAAGATTTTACTTATTTATTTTAGAAAGAGAGAGAGAGAGGGAGAGCTTGAATGGTGGGGAGGGCAGAGGGAGAGGGAGAAGCAGACTCCCTGCTGAGCAGGGAGCCCAATGCGGGGCTGTATCCCAGGACCCTGAAATCATGACCTGAGCCGAAGGCAGACGCTTAACCGACTGAGCCACCCAGGTGCTCCTGAAATGGTTGATTTCTATCCTAAAGTCCTCTAAGTTTAAGACTCGTATAGCCTTGATTATTTGAATAAGATGAAACACCTATTTAAAAAGGATACACTGGGGTAGACGTTAGCCCTATCAGTTACACAAAATTTTAGGCAGGAACTTGCCAGATTTCCTTTACAAAGTTAAAGGAAGAGCTTATTCTGAAAGTACATTCTGGTATAATGGGGTCCTTTTGAAATACTATTTAGTATCCTCGGAGAACTTGGTCTATAAATGTGCTCTTGAGGTGCCTGGGTGGCTCATTTGGTTAAGCGACTGCCTTCGGCTCAGGTCATGATCCTGGAGTCCCGGGATCGAGTCCCGCATCGGGCTCCCTGCTCGGCGGGGAGTCTGCTTCTCCCTCTGACCCTCCCCCTTCTCATGCTCTATCTCATTCTCTCTCTCAAATAAATAAATAAAATCTTTTAAAAAAAATATATAAATGTGCTCTTTATCGTGATACCGGTATACTATTTTTTGTTTGTTTGTTTGGTTTTACTTTACTGCTAAGGCTGCTAAGGTCGAAGTTTCCACTGCTTGTATATTGATTTGTCTCTAATTATTGCAGGTTGAAGATGACAGTGATGCAGAGACCTATGGAGAAGAGAATGAGGAACAGGGAAATTATTCTAAAAGAAAGATAGTCTCTAACTGGGATCGATATCAAGATATTGAAAAAGAGGTCAATAATGAAAGTGGAGAATCACAGAGGGGGACGGACTTCAGTGTTCTCCTCAGCTCAGCAGGTATGAATTCCAGTTGCATGCATATGGTTTAGTGCTCTGAAAGTTGCACAGACCTTTTATTTATGTTCCTTTTAAAACCGCATTGTAATAACTAGCAGTTCATTTTGTCCTTTGGATTTTAAATTCAAGTAAAGGACAGTGTATCTGATGGCTTGCAAGGAAGAAAGATGGTTCCTTAACAGGAAGCTAGGGATTCCATGTCCTGATGTAGAAGGATTTAAGTCCTGGTTGAAATGGATAAAAGGCTTTATGGAAATTAAAAATGCTGAACTCTGCCCCTCTAAATTGGGTAGTCTGAAAATAGAAGTGTTTTCTTTGATTTCAGAGGAATCAATATTTATGTTTGTACAAAGCTTTACCAAGCTTCTAGAATATGTGTTCTTTCCCCTTTTATAGCCAGGAATATTCATATTAGGATATGCACATAGTAGAGACCGGTGTACCTGAACGTGAAAACTTTTCTGTTTTGCTTTTGGACAGTGTTCTCTATCAATAAGGTGCAGTACTCTTTCCTTCTCTGGCCAGCTGTTTTTGAAGATAGACTCCACCCTGAGTGATGTGCCGCTGTGTGAAGCTGGAGAGTAGGAGAGTAGGGACAGGAAATAATGGAGCGGGGCTGGTTGGATAGATGTCTACTCTCTACGAGGCTGTGGCATGAGGGTTGAAAGGATGAATGGCGGATGGATTAATGGTTTTCAGGGGTTAGGGGTGGGGGAGGTGGATGTGGTTATAAAAAGGTAACATGAAGTATCCTGGTAGTGCTGCTACTGATCATTTTCTTGATGGTGGTGGTAGATACACAAACCTACACAAGTGATACAATTGTTGAGAACTTAAGACACATACACACAAGTGAGTACAGATAAAACTGGGGAAATCTGAACAACCTTGGTGGGTTATATCAATGTCAGTATATCAATATTCCGGTTGTGATATGATACTATGGTTTTGCAAAATGTTATCATTGGGGGAAACTGGGTCAAGTGTACGTGAGATCTCTCTGTATTGTTTCTTACAAGTATTATGTGAGTCTACAACTACCTCAATAACAAAATATTACTAGGTCCAAAAAAATTTAAAGGATGAGGTAAGAAGCAGAGAAATAAAATGAAGATTTTCAGACAATTTGCTTTAAATTCCCTCTTCCTCCCAACTTTTATGTTGCTGTTGAATTCAACCTTTCTTTTTTTCTCATCTGCGTATATTTTTGAATTCCCGTACCAGACTAAGAATCCTAAAGTGAGGAATTCTCTTCCTATTTAATTAAACCCTTTGAGTAGAAAGAGAGTTGTAAGTGGAGAGAGTATGTGAGTGTGAGTCAGAAGAGCAAGGTTCAGTCTGGTGTCATTGTGTTCTTTGCCACACACACCATAACCCTCTTTGTAGAGGTTTGCTGATGGCATCCGACTCACGGACTGTTCAGGGACCGATGACTCAAATCTTCTTGCTGGTCAGATGAGCACTTCCCTCTGGTGGCCTGAATTTTGGCCAGTTACAGGCTTATAAGCACTTTTCTTCAAGGTGGGAGAAAGGTAAAAGGTGGGCTGCTTAGTTTTACTTTCTATTAGCTGTTCTGCTAAAGGACGTAGGGAAAACTTGAAGTAGCGCAATAAGGTTGACACATGAACTACCTGGTTTTAGTTGAATCAAATGTGTAGTCCATTACCAGGACACTGTCTGGCACATGAAAGATCCTGCATGAATGTTTGAAGGTGATTCAAAATTTGAGTCTGACCTAGCGGTAATGCCCAGTGGCTCATGATTTTGGTTATTTATGTTAGCATTTTATTTACAACTTAAAACCTGACATGATTTGGGTCTTGTATGTCTTTTTCCTGTAGTCTGTCTTTGCTTACTGATTTCTTCCCAAGTGACTTGTTTGTGACTGGTTTCTTGGGCTATCACAATTGTCACATCTTTTTTTTTTCTTTCAATTTTTTTTATTATTATGTTATGTTAATCACCATACATTACATCATTACTTTTTGATGTAGTGTTCCATGATTCATTGTAATTGTCACATCTTCTGATATGTGCTTTTATTTTTTCTTCACTCTGTTGCTGATTCATCATTTTCTTTTCACCATGTCCTATGCCTGAGAAGAGCTGCCTGCTTTCTTCATTGTAGGGGTCGGGCTGTATTAGTTTGCCTTTGAGAGATGGACTTATCTTCTGTGATCATAAAATATTAATATTCTCCAGATAGGCTGACTATACTCCTTGGAGTCACCAACTTTTATTATACCATTTTCATTTGTATAAATAAATACACAGCCCAGAAAAAAAATATTGATAGTTTGTTAGATGTGTACATCATAAACTTTTCTAGATAGAGCCGAATTGCTCTCCAAAGTGGAGATGAGCTAGGATTCCTAGTGTTGGCTGTCTTTGCCAATACGTAGTACTGTTAGACTTTTTAACTGTGGCTGGTTGACTGGATGGTGTCTAGTTGTGGTTCATTGAACAATTTTTTGAGTATCCACTACTTCCAGGTACTATTTTAGAGACTGAGCATTTGGCAAAGAACAGAGCAGACAAAAACACCTGCCTCCTGGAGTGGACATTCTAAAGGGTGGAGATACATTAAAGAAAAGAGAGTACGTAAGATGCTAAATGGTGATAATTGCTTGGGACAGAAATAAAGTGGGGAGAGGCTGTTACAGTTTTAGAAAGAGTGGCCAGAGAAAGTATTCTTGAGATGATGACATTTGAATAAAGGCCTGAGGAAGGTGAGCGAGTAAGCACTGGAGATATGTGGGGGAGGAGTGTTGCAGGCAAAGGGATTAACAAGTTCATAGGCTTTGCGGTAGGAGTATAGAGAATAGCAAGGGCGGCCAGCATGGCTGGAGCAAAGTGAGCAGGTAGATGATGAGGTCAGAGAGGCATAGTGGCCAGATCATGGGGAGGCTTGTAGACCATTTTTAAAGATATTGGCTTTTACTCTGAGTGAGATGAGCAGCCACCAGAGGGTGTTGAAGAGAAGCATGACACAGCTAACTTATGTTTAACAGGATCACTCTGGCTGCTGTGTTGGTAGACCAGTTGGGAGGCTATTGCAACAATCCAAACAAGCAGGGATGGTGGCTCTGGCCAGGGTGGTGGCCGTGGAGCTGGTGAAACATGGCTGGCTTCTGGATCTATTTTGAGGGAAGAGCATCCAGGACTTGCGGGTATGGGGTATGACATAGAAAGATGTATAAGGCCGATGCTAGGTTCTTGGCCTGACAACTGTAAGAAGGGAGTTGCCATTAATTGAGATGGGTCAAACTCTGGGAGTGCAGTTTTGCATGTGTTGTAATTGAGATGCCAGTTTGACATCTGTATTAGTTAGAGTTCCTGTAGGACATAGATGGCACTCTCAGTATAATTGAAGGAAGTTTTAACAAAGGCATCATTTACACAAGTATGGGTGGGATGTGGGGAGAGCGCATAGGTAGTAGAGCATTGGGAGGGCAGGAAACAGCAGAGATGTTACTGTCCCTAGTTACTGAAACTCTGGGGGAGAGATTCTTATAGAGCAGTTGACCTTGAGAGGATGAATCACCTTTGCTCGAGACATCTCGCTGGTGAAGGTAACCCCAGAGGGAGGGAGACAGGTGAATAAATACTCCGGTCTTACACTTCTTTACCTCCTTTATTCTCCTGCAGGGCTTCCCATAATCCTAACCTACTAGCAGTCAGAAGGCAAAGGGAGCCTGTTTCTGTCATCCATATAGATCAACCTCTTAGGGCAGAACAGGGAGGAAGAGGGAGGAGGGTGAATCTGGAGTGGCAAATGGAAGAGCCCCAGCACAGCATCCAATAGGAAACATCCAGCAGGTTGTCGGATGAAGACCTCTGGGGTGCAGGATCCAGGCCTGGCCTGGAGATACACATTTGGGGGATGGCAACCTGTAGGTGATATTTAAAGTCATGAGACTGCATGAGATGACCAAGGGAGTTATTAGTGGAAAACTACTGAGCACTGGGCAGCTCAGTGTCTAGAGGTTAGGGAGATGAGAAGGAACCACCAAAGGAAACTGAGAGTGAGTGACAGAAGGAAAAACCAGGAAACTGGAATCTTTAAGTGTTTCCAGGAAGGAGGGATCTGTGTCAAATGCACTTGATGACATCCAAAAATTGACACTTGACTTTAACAACACGGGGTTACTAGTGATCTTGGCAAGAGTAGTTTTGTTGGAGTGGTGGGATAAATTCATTCTTGAATTTAAAAATAATATGTGAGGAGAGACATTGGAGATAGCAAATATAAGCACCTCTTAATTTTAAGGAGTTTGTTATCATCAGAAGGAGAGCAATGGGCTGGTGGGGGAAGTAGGTCAAGACATGTTTTTTAAAGATGGGAGAAGTAACTGCATGTTTATTTGTTGATAGAACGATCCAGAAGAGAGGGCAAAATATAATGTGGGAAGAGGTGAGAATTACTGGATTTATGTTCTTTGGTCCACATGTGGTGATGGAATCTATATTGTACAGGTGGTGGGAGTGCCCATTGCTGGGGGCTCAGACAGTTGTTGGACTGTAATCAGAGGAAAGGCCAGAACATAGAGGCATGGATACAGGTAGGTGGGTTGATGTGACAGGGGCTTGAGGGGTTCCCTTCTAATTGATTCTGTTTTCTTAGTGAAGTAAGAATGCTGTGAGTGAGGGTCACGGAGGAGGTACTAGAAGTGAGAGAGTAGAAGGGTAAGAATCGTTGTCTACAGGGTGGGAGAATGAACGAAATAGGAAAATGTGGTCTGGGTGCTGGGTGGTACTAGAGGCCCACTGGAGTTGGTGTTCATGAATGTAAGGTAAGAAGAGGGGTGTTGTTCCCTCTTTCACTCTGCTGTTTGTGTGCAGAGAGGGGTAGAGAGTAGGATTTAATTGCAATTACAGCTTAGCTAAGCAAAGGCACTGAAGGGAGACAGAAGATGGAGTGATTGGACTTTATGCATTATTTTTTAAAAGATTTTATTTATTTATTGACAGAGAGAGACACAGCAAGAGAGGGAACACAAGCAGGGGGAGTGGGAGAGGGAGAAGCAGGCTTCCCTCGGAGCAGGGATGCAGGGCTCGATCCCAGGACCCTGGGATCACGACCTGAGCCGAAGGCTGATGCTTAACGACTGAGCCACCCAGGCGCCCCTATGCATTATTTTTTATTCTAGAATCAGCTGTGTGATGTGTATACCTCTGGTCCAATTCTCAAATGCCATTTTGAAGACGGACCTTTTGCTAAGAATACATCTAGCTTAATGTGTTGTTACTTTGCTGGTAGGATTTACATCATAACAGTGAATCTTTGAGGACCAGTAATTAATTCAAGGAGTGAATTTCTACTGCACACACAGCTGGTGTGTATGTATGTTGGCGTGTATGTACGTGTGTGTATGTATTCACTTAGGAAGGTAGTATGTCATTTTCCAGTAAATTTGAGGGTCTAGCACTTGGACGCTTGGAAGGCACTCTAGAAAGCTCTAGCACACCTGCGCCAGGAGATGTGTGTGAGTGTTCATAGTGATGCTGGTCAGAAGAGCCACAGGTGAAAGCAACTCAGATGTCCACTCATAGTGGAATGAATACATAAATACGTGGATGAGTCTCTCAAACATACTGTAAAGTAAAAGGAACATTACATAGCCACAAAATATCTCCGTATGATTCTACTTGAAATTCACACACCAGAAAAAAAGTAAGCTGTGTTATTTAGGGAGACACAGTCATGGTAAAACGGAAACCAAGGAAATGATTATGGTAAAACTCAGGATTGTAGTCCCCTCCAGTGGAGAGGTGAGGGGTAATGATTGGGGAGGGGCGTGTAGCAGGTGTCGGGGTGGGGGGGACTTCCGTGATGTTGATAGTCATCTATTTCTTGACCTGGATGATGTTTGTTTATGTTTGTTGAACAATTTTTCTTTATATTGTATCTTACCTACTCTTTTATGTGTCTCTCTATACAAGGAAAGTCTGAAAATGGATTTCTAATGATAGGATTTAAGTTACCCCCATAGACCATGGGGAACATTTTGGGAGAAGCAGTCCTTTTCGGCACCCTGAGGCTTTCGTCATGCTTTGTTTTGGTCTCTGGCCGTGGGTAGTAGCATCTTGTTTCTCCAAGTGGAGGATAAAGGAAGAGGGGACTCGTTTGTTTGAAATCACACTTTTGCTGGTAGGATTGGCAGTTTTCAGACATCTTTTTAGGACTCTTTCCATAAGCCTCTGAAACAGACAGTTGCGCCTGCAGCTTTTCTTTTTGAACAGTGTTCTTGCAGTTCTAACTTAGGTTTCACCAGCTTTGAGAATGGTACCGTACTCTCACTTATATTCAGACATAAGATGTTAGATCTTTAAGCAAGTTTTCCGCACCTCCCCCCACTTTTTTTTTTCTTCAAGTGGTGAGTCATTGAATTCATGCCATATGCTCTATCTATTCCTTTCAAGAAGTCACAGCTAACCAGAGCTAGAAAAATGTTTACAGTGCGAGCAGAATGCACTGGAGCAATATTGAAGATAAACATGTGAAAAAAAAATCTTTTATGTGCACGTCCGTAAGCTCTGTTTATTTTCAGTAGAACAAATACAAATGAAACGATTAGCTTATAATTTGGTCCACATAGTTGTCCATGCGTCTTTTCATTTCAAGTTATTATGTATTTTCTACAATGTAATTTTATAAAAAGTTAATTTTGGGGGGTAGATTTTAATTCTAATGATATTTGACCCCCCCATATGCTTTTGCCAGCAAATAGACTGAAAGGGAAAAGAAAGCCTCTCGCTCTAGCAGCTCATGAAGCAGCAAGACAGCTGTATTTGTCCCCATGGACTCAGTTCATTTTTTTTCTTTCTCTATGGTATGCATTTTATCCGTTTTTACTAATACATTCTCATTACAAAGATGGCTGAGAAGAAGAACCTTCCCTTTGGTATTTGTTTCTGTTATTTCAGATTGATTCAGAACTACGTATGCACTAAAAAAAAAAATCTTCATTTGGGTAACAACAACAAAAAGAGGTAAAACCACAAAAAAAATCTTTCCTTTCTTATAGCTGGACATCGAAGTGGGCTTAATTTGATTTTCTTTTTTCAAACCTCCGAAGATAAAAGCAGCTGAATACTTAGAAATGGGTTTGCCAGATTCCTGGTCTCTGCACCACTGGCTCTTTTTGGCTGTTTCCATGCAGGTTCTCCTTTGTCTGCTTTTGCTGGTCCAGCCACCCGCATCCTTTTCATCTTGTGCCTCATTCCCCATCCACGTTCACTTTCTTGCCATGAAACTCTACTTTTCCTGGCGGCTTTAATTCCTCTCCCTCTTCCTTCAAATCTGTGACCTTTTCCTTTCCATTTGTTTAGGGATTCTTGTTGATCCTCCACGATTTCTTTCGGCTCTGTTTTTTCCCATGCCTCCCTCCTCACTTCTTTGTTGCTTAATCGTAAGTTACCACTCTTGGCTTCCTCGGCTTTATCTAGTGCTTCTTAGCTTTTTCTTTAAATAGAATTACTCCCTTTTTTTACTCCTCTAAGTCTATCCATTTTATTTCTCCATGATTTGAGAAAGGTGTGGATCTTTTCCACCAGGTCTGATCATCTAAGTCATCCCAAAATTTCAACATTCAGTTTTCTAGAGATTTCATTTTAGCATCTATAGCACTTCTGTTTCTGCTTTTTGTTTAGTTCCTTAATTTAGCTTACACCTTCTTTTCTTTCTTCATTCTTTTTTTTTTTCCCCAACATATCTTCCTTGAAAAGTCTTAGAAGGTCTTTATGCTTTTGGCCCGTGTCTCTAAACTTTCTAGCAAATTCAATACTATCAGACCCTGCAAATATTGATCTCTTCATGCTTTGTGTAATGTTGTTTTCATTTGAATATTTTGTACTTGACCTTTATCTTCTAATCCTTTGTGTCACCATGGATTGCGTCAGCTGGAAAGCCTTTCATGCACATGGATCTGTTTTTACATCATTTTTAATACTCATCCAGTCATTGGAGAGAGCTTTTATACTCATTAGAGAGAGGTTTGTGTGGAGAGCTTCTGATGTTAGCTTTATTTTTATTTCCGCAGGTTTTGTCTTTCATTTGCTCAGTGCTTCCATTATATTAAACTCTGTTAGGGAGTTCCCCTGTTGGATTTTAGGATCTCCGAGGAACCCGCCTTTCATCCAGTGTGATCTGTCTCCTTTAAAAACTTGTCTCGTGGCAAGTTAAAGTCACTAAAATAATACTTGATTTGATGACAGATTTTGGCCCCAGAGTAGCATTTTGTCACAATCACCACTTTCGGCTGTTGTGCTACCTTTCTGATCCTCATCCCACTGAGCTGGGCCATTGGATCACTAGCAGTGACTATAGGGTCTCCAGCTCATTTTTAAGGACTGAATGTTTAGATGATAATTTAGATTATTCTTACTAGAAATATCTTAATGAGACAATAGTAGTGAATCTTTTTTAATTTGACTTGTATTCCTGATACTGTTCTGGTTGCTAAATGTCTAACTAGCTGCATCATCAAAGCCACGTGCTACATTCTAGTAGCATCTAGCATATCCCTCTCAACTGCTGCTGTCTCCTCTCTCTTTATTCTTATAGACCCATGCTTCCTTTAAAAAAAGAAATACCATCATTTAAAGGTGGGCTTGGAGAAGCAGCGCAAAAAAAGGCTCATGATCAATGTCCTATTAAGTGGAAGTTGATAAGGTTCTCTACTTGCTCTAGAGAGAGTGAATACCCTCCTCCTTCCCCTAACTATAATTGATACTATAGTAATAACATATTCAGATTACTTGATGGCAAAATTTGATATAAAACTGATATGTAAGGTTTCATCATGTCAATAAGATTAAGCCTGATTATTAATGGGATACTTTGTGTAAAGTACTCAAAAGTAGAATGGGGAAAGTCCAAGTTTTATAATAACGGCTACTGTAATAATAATTAGAAAAGGAGGGGCACCTGGATGGCTCAGTCGGTTGAGTGTCTGACTCTTGGTTTCAGCTCAGGTCATGATCTTATGGGTCCTGGGATCGAGCCCCTTGTCAGTCTCCACGCACAGGGGCGGATTCTGCTTGAGATTCTGTCCCTCTGCCCCTCCCCCCGCTTGTGTGTTCTCTCTAATTTGCTAAAATAAACCTTTAATAATAATAATGATAGAATAAAATTTATTTTGGCAAAGCCTAATGAAGGTCAGTGCAGAACCTCTTGTAATATAAAAAACATGAAACCTATGAATTCAGAGGCTCTGAATTGGGATTAAGATTAATAATCCTTAAGATTGTGAAAGATAAAGTCATCTATTGCAATAAGTGTCACTGAAGTGTAGTAAATGTATTCTGGTAGTGGAATGGGAGGAGCACTTGACTGATGCGTGTCAGCTGATCTGGGACTTGGTTATGCGTGTCACTTATTAGGTACATGTTCTTGAAGGAGTGAAACTCTTGAAACTATTTTTTTTTTTAAAGCTGTGAATTAGATATAATACCTGTCTTGTTTTAGTACAGGGTGGTTGTGAGGGTCATGGAGAATTATTTGAAAAATTATAAAATGCTATGCAAAAGTCAATAACTATTTTATAGGCAAAGAAATGCAAACTGTTGGGGTAAAATATGCTGTGTAAGTGTGATGGGGGAGAAAAGCTAATTGTCCTTGGGTCTATTCCACCCAACATTGTTGAAGCAAGAGAAAAGCCAGTATCATAAACTAATTGGATATTTTAGGTGGAAAAAAACCCTTTAAATGTACCTTTTCTGTTTGAAAGGTAGTATCCTCAAAAGATTAAAACACCTGTAGTATACTCCATCGTGTATTCCTAGTGTGTTGTCATACCTGAAATGGAATGGAGAGAATGCCTGCACAGGACTTGTTATGAGGATACTATATTGGTCTCAGAATTTTCGGCTATCTAAGAATGGAATTGATGTAAATGAAATATCAATATGTACTGCTAATTTAGTGACTGTGCTGTACATTTCTGAAAGAATAGTGAGGATGTCAGCATACTGCTTTCCATAGTTTGTGGTGAGCATTCTTCCAGGAAATTAAATCTGCCTCTTAGATGTTTACTTGGCATTTGCAAAAGGAACTTGATAGAGAGCCTCTCAATCATTACTATCCCTTGAATGTTGCCTCCTGTGTATTTTACATGAAGGAAAACATTCCATTTTTAATAATAATACCGCTGGTCTTTTAAAATCATGAAGTTTTAGAAAGTTTAATTGTTTTCTTCATTTCTTCATCCACTACTTGCTAAGTAGATAATTTATGTGGTTTTAGTGTTTACTTTTTGAATTCTGTGGTTATAGTTTTCTGCCTTCTATTTTAATTTCTTTTAAGATTTATTTGAGAGAGAGCACATCAGTGGGGGGAGGGACAGGGGGCAAGCAGACTCCCTGCAAAGTGGGGAGCCCAATGTGGGTCTCAATCCCAGGACCCTGAGATCATGACCTGAGCCGAAGTCAGACGCTTAACTTCCTGAGCCACCCAGGTGCCCCATTGCCTTCTATTTGTAAAGAGTTTATAAAAATTTATAGTGCAATTTGAGGTTATCATGAATAACTATGAATAACCAAAATTAGTAGAATGCTAAATTTGTTATCATGAATTTCTACCTCCACGGTGAGAATACTATGTGAGTCACATCTGTCAGAGACAATCAGGCACCTGGGCTTTCTGGCATTCTGCTGTTTAGAGAATTGTAGAAACTTTCAGTTTTAGAGCTAGAATAATCCTTGGTGATAATTCTTTCATTGAACATTTCTTGAGCTTCTCTTTTTTTTTTTTTTTTAAGATTTTTAAAAAAATTTTTATTTATTCATGAGAGAGAGAGAGAGAAAGAGAGAGAGAGAGAGGCAGAGGGAGAAGCAGGATCCCAAGGAGCAGGGAGCCCAATGCGGGGCTCAATCCCAGGACCCTGGAATCATGACCTGAGCTGAAGGCAGACGCTTAACCATCTGAGCCACCCAGGCGCCCAAGCTTCTCTTATCGAACATTTCTTAGAAACGAAGAGAATGAAACTTGAAGATGAAGTGACTGTGTATATGGTCACAGTATGGAGCAGTTGTCTTTGGCTTCAAATTCAGCTTCTAGTCCCTCAATTAGCATGCACTCCAATGGGTCCTATATCATGCCAGGTGCTGAGAGTATGGAAGTGCCTAAAACCTACTCCCTAACATACAGAGTATTGTTGGGAGAGACAATCCACCAGAGGTCCTGAGCATTCCTGCATGTGCTCGATGGATGTGTCAAGAATATGGGACCCTGACGGCTCTCTACCTGGGGCAGCAAGCCACCATGGGAGTTGGGGAGCATCTCCCCCAGACAAACATCAGGCTTGCTTCCAATTACTGTAAGAGCAGTGAATCTCCTAAGCTTAGTGTTCCTTTCCTGTAACATAGTCCATAGTATGTGTTACGGTCCTTCTACGATGCCTTCTTTGAAGTCCCCCTCTGGGATGGAGTGGGCAAGGGGCACCAGCGCAAATGAACACGGAGCTTCGGCTACTCCTTTTGCCAAGAATCATCAGGCCTTGGTCTGTGATCCAGGAGTGTCAGGTCTTCGGCCAGCATCCATGGAACAGTAATAGGCTAACTTACTATCTTTCAAACAGGATAAAATCTCAGCCCCTGCACAGTTCTTGACAAATACCACTTATGAGGTGACAGAGATGAGGAAATTAACAATTACAATTCAACATGGGAGGCACAGATTGCTGTGGGACAACCAAGGGACAGCACCCAATTCAGCTTGCCGAGGTCAGGGAGACTTTCTGAGTGCATTACTCTTAAACCGATCATACTAGATTGTATGTCTGTTGAGGGTAGATCTTTTTATCTTTAGCATATGGCACAATACATAGCACAGAGTTCACAACTATAAAGCTTGCAGAATGGATGTTGAATAAGCTATTGTTTGTGGTTATTGGGTGTGATGTAGTGCATCAGAGGTCCCTCTGTCTGCTATTAGAGTTGTCTCCTTTTTAAGACCTGAAGTCCTGAGAAGATAGTCCTCGGTGAAAAGCACCTCATTTTGTAGCCTGACATGAATCTTTTTCAATAAATGAGGAAGGTGGTCGAGTTGCAGAATATCTTGCATGTGGATTCATTTTCTACTAAGTGACCCTAGGGACCAGTTATTTATTTTTCAATTTTTTATTTTCTAATACTTAAGATTTTTTTCAGAAGAGTTGCAAAGATAGTACAGAGTTCCCATATACCCTTCGTCTAGCTTCTCTTAATGTTACTATCTTACATAGTCATAGTACATCTATCAAAAATAAGAAATTAATATTGTTGTATATAGACTTTGACTTTCCCCATTTTTTTTCTCCCCACTGGTGGTCTTTTTCTGTTCCAACTTCGGATACCACACTGCATTTATTTAACTGCTTAGTTTCTGCTAATTTGTAACAGTTTCTCAGTCTTTTCTGGACTTGACACCTTGAGGAATAGTGGTTAGATATTTTGTAGAATGTCCCTCAATTTGGGTTCTTTTTCTTTCTTTTAATTTTTAATTTTTATTTTTTTAGATTTTATTTATTTATTTGAGAGAGAGAGACAGAGATAATGAGAGAGAGCACAAGTGGGGAGGAGAGGGAGAAGCAGGCTCCCCGCAGAGCAAGGAGCCTGATGTGGGGCATGATCCCAGGACCCCCGGGATCATGACCTGAGCCGAAGGCAGACGCTTGACGGCCTGAGCCACCCAGGCGCCCTCTTTTTTTTTTTTTTTTAAGTACTTTTATTTATTTTTGAGAGAGTGAAAGAGAGAGAGAAAGAGAAAGAGAATGAATGGGGCTGGGTGTGGGGGAAGGGGCAGAGAGAAAAGCAGGCTCCCTGATGAGCAGGGAGCCCAATGTAGGACTTGATCCCGACTGAGCCACCCAGGTGCCCAATTTGGGTTCTTCTGATGTTTTCTCAGGGTTTGGTAGAATTTACAGATTTTGGGGGTGATGATGTGCTTTTCTTGTTGGGTTGCATCAGTGGACACCTGATATAAACATGACTTCTGACTAACAATATTAACTTTGATCACTTGATTAAGATGATATCTGTCAGGTTTCTCCAGTGTAAAGTTATTTGCCATTCTCTTCACTAGAGGCAAGTGACTTGATCCTACTCACACTCAAGGGGTTGGGGATTAAGCCTCACCTACTAGAGGGAGGAGTGTCAAGGAATTTTGGGCATAAGTTAAAACAAGGACAGTAAATAGTAAATATGTTGGGGAAAATATTTTGAGGCTATGCAAATATCTTGTTTCTCCTTAAAGGTTCAGGGGAACCAGCTCTCTAAGAATGAGGCCAAGAATTGCCTGAGACAAGACGTCAAGCTGTAATGACCATATACTTACTTGACCTTTTTCATTTATGGTTTCTTACAGAGCTATAAATGTATATATAAATGTAAATTATAAATGATGTTATTTCTGTGTCACTGACCCTTCTGTCCATTTCTTTTCTTTTCTTTTTTTTTTTTTTTAAAGATTTTATTTATTTATTTGAGAGAGAGAGAATGAGAGACAGCATGAGAGGGAGGAGGGTCAGAGGGAGAAGCAGACTCCCCGCCGAGCAGGGAGCCTGATGCGGGACTCGATCCCGGGACTCCAGGATCATGACCTGAGCCGAAGGCAGTCGCCCAACCAACTGAGCCACCCAGGCGCCCCCTTCTGTCCATTTCTTTGAAGAGTAGATGTATTTATATTAAACAAATAGGGTTAATGAAGGTGCATTTGTGAAACAAGGTAAAACATCAGTAATTGACTTTAATTTCTTCCTCATTAATCCGTTACAAAATGCTTATTTTATCTCATAGCATTTGTTGGCTACCGAGTAAGTAGGTACACGTGTGTGTGTGTGTCTATGTGAATGATTAGCTACATTCCAAGAGACTTCTATGGCAGTGGTTTAATAGTCAAATTGCATTTCACCTTTGGGACTGAGATTTGGCTTTTTAACTATATGTTATTGTGTTGCTCCAGAATAGATTTTAGTAATGAGCTATTCTCAGAGATATTTTCATTTATTTCCTCCTTTTTTTCCCCCCAGAGCATGGCATTTCTAATTCTTGGGGTCATCATAGTAGGGGGGTTTGAATGGGGCCTGAATGGAGAGGAAGTGATCTTGCAGTAGTTTGCAATGGAGAAGGCAACATTGTTGGGAAATATATCAGGGCCAACTTTTGGATTAGGTTGAATAACAGTAACTATCTTAATTTGGGGAGTAGGGGTAGATGAGGTGTAGGCATAAACAAATGTGTTACAGTTGTTCTTATTTATAGAACCCCTGGCTGGGTATTTGGTACTTTATGTATAATATTTTAATTTCAGAGTAACTTTGCAAGGTCAGTATTAGACAATTTTACAGAGGAGGCAAATTAAACTCAAGGAAGTTAGATATGCCTAATGTCGCATAATTAGTATATGATGGAACTATAGTATGAATTTCTATCAGTCTGATTCCAAACCCCATCATTATTTTTATACTGAACTATTGCTTTCTGCACACAGTTGGCTGTGCAGCATTAGGCTCTACTGGTAGATTGTGTAGAAACTGAGTTGTTTCCTAGTTTGCAGATAGTTATTTCCTCCTGCCACCACTTTATAGTAAAACAACACACAACACACAACCCTTTTGGCTACTTTTAAAAGATTATATTTGTTGGATAGTTTGGTTCCTTTTGGTCTAGTCATGATAGTGGAAATATTATCCTTATTATTAGCTACATGTGTCATTTAAACTGAAAAATCTGGAAAACAAATTATGGATTCATTTCATCTCTCTGACTTGTATTATGACAGAGGTACTCAGGAGCTCTAATATGGAAATGAGTTTTCCTTGACTGCTGGTAATTATTAGCCCAAGCAAAATAGATACTTTGTGTTAAGCTGTATATGCTGTGTATTTGTAAATGAGATTCATCTGCTTTATATTCGGAAACGTGACAAGGCATCGCTAGTGTTAATACCTGTTGGATTTTTTATTTAGGTATCTTCTCACCATAATTCTGAGGGGAAAAAAAAAACAACAAGAGGGATTGCTGCCAGGGCTTGGAGGAGCCTTAGAAATTGTGATGTATAGACCTATATAAACCCAGTTGAACCTCAGTAGCCCATTGAACATTTTTGCAATTTGATGATTCTGATAGTAATGTAGAGAGTACTTACTTGCAAAGTGTTTCTGAATCCCAGGTTAGTCTTTTTTGACTTTTGATTGGAGGCTCTAGTGATAACATTTTTTAGGGTTGGCTAGATTTATATATATCCTCTAGATAAATCTATATATATATGACTGGTACTTAAGGGTACGGTGCTAACAAAAAGATATTATTAAATCCACTCTGTATAGGAGTGTCCATGTCTGTCAGCTCTACAGTATAATTTCTAAATAAGAATTTGCCACTCCCAGTGTAACTTTAAAATCATGTATCTTCAGCTCTTCATGTTTGATATCCTGGTAACTCCACTGTGCCTTGTTGCTATGAGCCATACTAGTTTACTATGGCATCGTTTAAAAACACTAATTCAACTAGAATATCTTAAATTTTCTTCCCTGTTATCTTTAAGTTTTTTTTTTCAACACTCAAAATCATAGTGAAAAAGTGAGTTGTTTCTTGTTTTGAAACCCAGAGAATAAACTACCATTACATAATGAATTCATAGCTAGAACAAGTTAGTGTTCACCTGAATGGTTTCTTCTAATTCCAACTTAAAATCTCTTGGATTGCTCCTGCTATTCTACTGACCAGCAGTTTTCATAAGGAAAATATACAGCCACATGTAAGTTGCTTTTTTCTTGATCACTAAGGTCCCTATTGCCTCACTGCGCATGCCCTTTAAGATTCCCTAGTGCGCCAGTTTAACTGCTGTTAGTTGAGTGAAGTTGGTGAGTTCTGAATCTTTGGTGTCTTTTTTCCCTCAGTCTTCAAAAGGCAGGATAGAATGTACACTCTGAAAACAATCTTAGATAGCATTTGGTCTAAATCTTTCACCTTTCAGATGGGAAAACTGAGGCTCATATAGATTGGGTTTTAACCTAAAGCTGTAGATACTTGGAGGTGAATTGCTCAGATAAGTCTCTTTTCTATATGTTCATAGACAGTGCAGTGTTTGAGTCATAGCTGTAGACACCCCTGTTGAATTCAATTTTTATGTTGGAAATTTGAGAGTTGATTCCCTTAGTGTTGTGTCCTTTGGGGTAAATGATCGTCAGATTGAGAGAGGAGGTAGAGATGACCTTTCAGAGTTAAAAATTGTGGATATTCTCAAGTATAATAGACCTTCCTAAACAGGCTCGTGTAGGATGAAGAAGCACCCTGGAGGGTTGTATAAGCCCAAAGGTCCCACGCATCATTTGCTCTTTGGTCCATCTTGTTCTGCTACTCCTACTCCCTACTCTGGCCTGACGTGGACATTTATCTCTTTCTTCTATCTTTTTTTTTCACATTTGCTCTTGTTAGAATGGGGGCTTCAGGGCAAAAGTGAGTATTACTCCCCTGGTTTTCGTGTTTGTGAATTCTAGCCTTCTAATGTTTCTTGGGTGTAGGAACCATGGGAAAGGAAAAAACAGGCTGATTTCTGTGTTTCTCTGACTCTTTAGGGACCAGTCTGTATAATTTAATTTTTATTTCAGTATTCCTGTTTCCAATTTTTAAACAGTCTAGTACCATAGCACGTTCAGGGGTGCTCAGGAAATACTACCAATCCATAGGTGCCGCTTTGTTTGGGATGGCCAGTCTGTACTGGGTCTCTGCCTACAGAGCAATTTCCTGCTCTTTCCAAGTGTCCTTGAGGGAGAGCGAACATAGGAGCTGTGCTCCATGAGGCCACTGGGTTGGGCTACAGCAGCCTGACTCTCAGGATGCGGTCACAGCCTCCTGCTGAGCGAATGTGAACGTATAAAATTGGAATTTACTGTGATACGCAGTGGTTTATGTGCTTATGAATGAAGGGGAGGGGAGGGTTTGTTGGAATCTGTCTCCTCTTCAGCATTCGTTGGACTGTCCATCAGATGACCTTTCTGTGGTTAGCTGTATATGAGAAACTGTACCTTTTAAGGTGAGCATGTTGGAGCTCATTCTCAATTGTTATCCTGAAGGCATGCTTCCCTGTCTCATTGTAAGGAGTCCAGCCTCTGGGTTCCCTTTATATGTAGTTGTTGTTGTGATTTTTGTTGATTTTTTTTCTAAAAAGGGGAGTGGATGGGTTTTTCTGGCTGCCCTCATAGTGAGATGATGCACATTTTCAACCTTCCTAGCTCTTGGGTACCAACTTGAGCCAAAAATACATTTTTATTTACTTATGTTACAAGATGTTAACCTTGCTATAACTAGTTCGTGTCTTTGTAACCGTGAGTTTAGGTATGTCTTTGCTACATAAGAAATCACTGGTGAGAATTGGTTTTCTTCTCAGGGGACCTTGTAATATTATTTTACTTCCATTCAGGATGTTACTTTGCCACAGGAGGCTGGCACAGAGAGAGGGGGTAGGGAGGATGTGGGAAAAGAAATTAGCCTATGGTTCTATTGTCTAGGACATTTGTTTCAAAAGTTTGGCTGGGTGTCTGAGATAGGAAGGGTACATAGTTTTTAAAAAATGTCTTTGTCTTGGTATTTATGCTAACATAAAATATTTGTAATGAAGATAGTTGTGGAATTATGGCTACAAAATTTCCCTCTCCTGACTTACAAATCTTAATAAAGATGTGTAAATTATAACTGGCTCCTGACATAGTTATCTCAAGGAATAAAGTTGTAAAGTTGTTTTTCTTTCCAGACCTATTTATTGAGGGGCTATAAAAAAAATCAGATGCAAAAATGGTGAAAATTGGTATTTGTTAAAACTAGGAGGTAAGTACATGGGTGTTGGTCATCAGTTTGAAATAATTCCTAATAAAATATTTTAAAATAGAATCTCAAGAATATTATTTCAAAATATTTTAAAGTATGTTGGGGGGTGGAAAAGACATTGCTTACTTGGGAGATTGGCTTAAAAATAAGAATCAGTTGAGATTTTGGAATAATAGTTAAGAGAATTCCTCAAACAAGGAATAGTGCTGGAGATGCTCAATGAGTAGAAACAAATTACATAACCAGTGGGTCACCATAATTGCATGTGTTGGGGGGATAGAAAATATTTCCTCTTAAAAAAGAAAAAGAAAGGTTGCTTTATCCAATATATCCTGTTAGACACAACATTTAGTGATGTATGGTTCCTAATAGTTGAGCTCTATCTCACACTCAAAGTCAAGTAAATTACAAGAGTCCACAAATCTGGAATCAACTAAAGGCAACTAAAATGTTTGGCACAATATTACAGGTGAAAGAATATTATGAAGGGGGGCCTCTTGGTATTTCCAGCAATTAAATTCTGTTGATTTCTCACACTGTGTGGTGACTCCTATTATGACAAATTCATGCTTCATTTCCATGCCTTACCTCTTGACTGCATATGATAAAATTTTCTGAGATGTTGTTAATTTTAGTTGTTTCTGGGATATTCTAATCCAAATTATAGATTTTTTTTTTTAAGGACTAGGAGAATGAATTTATTTTATTCATTTTATTTATTTTTTTAAAGTAAACTCTATGCCCAGTGGGGGGTTCAAACTCATGATCCCTAGTTCAAGAGTCACATGCTCTACTGACTGAGCCAGCCAGGTGCCCCAGATTATAGATGTTTAATCCTTTATGTACTTGTAATTTATTTGGTCATTGTTGAGACAACAGAATAACGGAGTAGCATTCTGCATGTCTGAACAGCCGTGTTTGGCAGCTCGCGCCCACTTGGGCTAGAAAAAGCTATTGCTCGACATAACTCAAACCAGGAGTTTTAGACTATTTGGCAATGTCTGTGTGGAATCAAATACATGTGTTATAATAGAGAAGAATACCTTTCTTTGTAGATCCTCTAGATGGCAGAGCAATTACAACAAATACACTTTAGGAGCTGTTCCAAGAAGTGTAGAGAGGGGAGAGCATAGGAGAGATGGCATGAGAAGGGTCTTCTAGCTAGTAGGGCTCTGTGCTTTCTATCTGGACTCAACCAGGTTTTATGTCCTCTATGTCTTTCATGCATTTTATGTCTTGACATTTTATCTAAGATCTTGTTTGAAACGATGTAACACTGCTTAAAAAAATGATAGGATGTCAAAGCTCAAAAAAATCTTGAGTTGTGTACATTAAACCAGCCTCAATAAAGGCATTTGTCCACACGTCCTGAGCATTTCTAGAGACTGTAGCTGACTCCACCCCAGTACACATGTTGATGAATTCTAGAGCAATGCTGGCCTACTTGAATACCTTCTTACCTTGAATTCTTTCTTAAAGGATAATGTGCAGCATAGGCTTTAGCCTTTATTCCTGCTTTGAAAGAGATCACCATTGTTGACATAGATTTAACAGATGAATCTGATGATACCGTGGCTTTCAAACTCAAAGGAAATTTGACTTAGACACTTGCATAGATTTATTCCTTACACAGAGAGAACACAGAATAAATGTAAAATATTTAAGTATGTCACTTCCCCCCACACTTATCTTTGAATGAATCAGAAAGCTGACTGTAGTTAGTATCTTTTCAATTTCTCTTGCAAAATGCTTATCCAAATTCTTCTGTAATCACTTTTTAACAGCAAGGCCTATTTAGATCCTTTTGGACAATTGATGAAGTTCTACATCAAAATATGGTATGGCAAATGTGATTTCCGTATATCAAATACAGCAAAAGTATAAGGGGATAAATTTCCTATCCAGTGTTTGTAACCTCATGATATCACATAGTATACTTAACAGATCTGATCTGTTTATAGCTATTAGTTCAGTATTACTCCTCCAAAAAGTTCCCCTTATTGAGACTTTCCTGTATTTGTCCTATTTTCTTGTTACCAGTGAAGCTGGGGTATATTTTGGAATCTTCATTCTTCCACCTTTTTGATGAGCTTTTACTTGAGAATGTCTTAAGAAACATTTTCATATTCATTAACATAGCTATTGAATAACTAGTCCTGTGCTTGGAAATAATGAATGATATGTGGTCCTCACTCTTGAGGCCCTCATCCATGAGGATGCAGACTTTAGTAGGCAAGATAAGTATATAAATGGATTTTCAATATAATTAAATAAGGCGTTATTAAAAGAGGTATTATCAAGGGGCACCTGGGTGGCTCAGTTGGTTAAGCTTCCAACTCTTGATTTTTGGCTCAGGTCATGATCTCAGTGTCATGAGGTTGGGCTCTGCGCTGGGTGTGGAGCTTGCTTAAGATTCTCCCTCTGCCCATTCCCACCTCCCTCTCTTTAAAAAAAAAAGTGTTATCAGAAGTGCTGTGAAAGTTCCTAGACAACACTTCTGTAGGTATCACCACAGATTACCCACAATTACTGCATGCAGAGGGCTGTGTCCCTGCAGCACGTAGGAAGGAAGACATGCAGTTGATGAAGGGTTAGAGTAGAACCATGTCACGTACTAAGCCTGACAGATTTCGATTATATACCAACCAGCATATTTAGGTGATTGTAGCAAGAAAATTCTATAAACAGCTAAACATTTTTATTGGGATAATTGAACTGGGAACTAACTTTTGCTACTCAAAGAGCACATGATTCAATGCAACATGCATATAGTGATAAGCAGTAAATAGGAAGGCATTTGTATTCTGATGACAACAGTGTAACCTCAAGCCTTAGGTCTATAAAAGTGGTAATGTTTTCTGACTGATCTGGATTCTTGAGTTATTTTATTAATGCCTCCAATGCCATGTGAGACATGGAGGATGGCAGGATCTTCAAACAATTGTTGACAATCAACTGGTAGTCATTATCCACTACATAGGACTGGTTAAATGCTTTAATAATTCTCTAATACACCATTGTTTGAAGCAGACTGTAGCTGTAGATAACAAATGTCAGTTTGGCTTCTAGTTATTCATGGAGTTATTATTTAAAAAATATCTTTATATAGGCTCTGAATCTAGGAGGCTAAGACACAAATGACTGCTATTTTGCAATGGGGCTCTTGCACCTCATCAAGGGATAAACTACACATGTGTTCAGTGCAGAAGGATTGGTGGTTTTGCTTTGTCCTTTGCAGCTAGAGCTGCCTAAGAGGTGGAGGAGAGATGGTCCATCTATGTATGTGTGTTGGCAAGAGGAGCTCTCGTACTGTCGTGTTTGTTGGGCCCTAAGTCCCAACTTATTTTTATTTTTGCAAATTTTTGAAGACTTTGATAGAACACCATAATTCTGCTTATTAAAGAGATATTCCTTTTATTTTATGAGTTGTTTTTCTTAAAAGGATGTGCACAAACCCCTTCCTGCCCCCACGTTATACTAGTTTATATGCTATACACTAATTTATGTAATGGGTCACTGTTTAAGTTAAGAGTCCCTTTCTAATTTGGAGCTCTTCATATCCATTTTGAGAGGAGTAGCAGTATTTCTCTGGGGGCCAGGGTGAAGTTTTGCATAGATTCTTCTCTAAGTTCCTTTTCCATTACTGTCTGGTTGCTTACTGGTACTTTCCTTCCTTCCATTTTATCATCTCTGAGTTTTATTAACATGATGTTTACTCCCCCTTTAAAATTATTAATGAAGTAAGCTGTGAAATGGCACTTTTATCTTTAATAGTTGGTGCTGTAAAAGTGACAAATGCAATGAAAGCATCCTTCTCTAATTCGGTTCCTGTCGTGCGTCTTTTTAGTGTCTCTGTGACATGACTTGAAATGACAGTGCTCATGTCTCTTTTGTAGCTGGTTCACACTGAAAGGATATAATCATCTGGTTGGTATCACAGCCACTTCCCCAGCTACAGACTGTGATGTCACAAACCGAAAACTATTCTCTCTCAGCAGGAAGAAGCTGGAGAGGAGATGAATCTCCATGATGAACCATCATCCTTCAAATTTGATCATTTCATAAAGGAAATTAACCATGATGAGGAACAAATATACTGGCTAGTTGAAAAAGCCTTTTGACTTAAGCTTGAAAAACTTTACCATTATACTGGAATGAGAGAAATTCTTTCAAAAATTCTAAGTCAAAATTTGAGAGTTATAATAATGCAGGTATCAGTACTTTTTAATTTTTTTTATTGTTATATTAATCCCCATACATTACATCATTAGTTTTAGATGTAGTGTTCCATGATTCATTGTTTGTGCATAACACCCAGTGCTCCATGCAGAATGTGCCCTCCTCAATACCCATCACCAGGCTAACCCATCCTCCCACCCCCCTCCCCTCTAGAACCCTCAGTTTGTTTCTCAGAGTCCATCGTCTCTCATGGTTCGTCTACCCCTCCGATTTCCCCCCTTTCATTCTTCCTTTCCTGCTATCTTCTTCTTTTTTTTTTTTCTTAACATATATTGCATTATTTGTTTCAGAGGTACAGATCTGAGATTCAACAGTCTTGCACAATTCACAGCGCTTACCAGAGCACATACCCTCCCCAGTATCTATCACCCAGTCACCCCATCCCTCCCACCCCACCCCCCACTTCAGCAACCCTCAGTTTGTTTCCGTATCAGTACTTTTTTAGGTGAGTTAAAAATATTATGTACTGCCAGTCCCTTCAAGTTAACACTTAAAAATGAATCTTAGTTATATTTCTAATTTCATATGCAAAATTATGTTGCTTGTTATTTCAAACGAAGATGACATGCTGGTCGAAACAAGGTCAACAAAGACACTACATGGATATACTTTATTTTGACCTGTGTAACTACTTTTATTTTCTCATGGTTTAAGCCAAAAGTTTATAACTTTTAGATGATTTGAAGTGAGCAAAATCTATGGATATAGTAATAGATGTCATTGTAAGGATATGGTAGCTTAAATATTTGCTCCATTTCTATGACAGAATCCAATATTACACAATTATGTTACTTTTATAATATACTTTTATATAATATGTGGGCATGAAATACATTCTAAATTACAGAAACAATTAGGCAATCACTGAATACTTCCCAGGAATGTTCAAAATCTCTTTCATTGTTAAATCTATCAACACAAGGGGAAAACTCCCATAAATAAACCAAATATTCAGGTATAACCATAAAATTCTTATCCATTTGTACTCATGAGATGCTGACTTTGAAGCACTTTTCAGCATTTTAACGCATCATTAGCAAATGATGTGTTAAAAAGTAGTTAATGTTTTTTCCTTCACTTTTTTCACTAAAATGAAGAGGAAAATGTAGGTTATTCCAAATTGCTGTAGAATTTTTTTTTGAAAGTGTTATTTAAACCTCAGTAATTATTATTCAGAATGCATTATTATAGAGAAAAAACCTTGATTTGGATAGGAAAGAAAAAGAAAAGAAATGGGGACTGATGCTGACAAAGGCCTTGGGGGAAGGATAGTATCTGTTTGTCCATCATTGTCATTGGAAGTCACAGAAGCAGAGTCCCCAAACTGGTGTACATTCCAGTGAGTAAATAAAATCCAGAAGACTTCATGAGTATAATTTTATGTCCCCTTCAGTTCTATTTATTGGAAGCAAATTGTTTGAGCATACTATTGTGAATTTCATTTTTTGCCCAAGTTAATTAAAAAGACTCCTTAGTTATTGAGTTGAAATAGTGATATTTTTCACTTATAAATATAGGCCTATTTTCAAAGCATGCCAGTTTATCAAATATATGATATCATAATAAGGAGAAAAAAGATGAAAAGGATCCTTAAGGGTTCAGGTAAGTCCGGATGTAGGTAAAAAAACAATACTTGTTAGTTAGGGCTGGTATACAAAGGAAGTATTTTGAAATTTTGAAATAAAGATTTTTCTCTGAAACAAATTGGTACATTATGCCATCACTGCTTGTATGTAAGTTGCTGCTTTCCTTTGGTACTGGAAAATGATAAGTAAATTTCTGTAATGAATTCAGATGCAAAAGATGATACTTAAGGTTCTTTATGGACTGTTTTGAAAAGAGTGAAGGGATCATGTAATTAACTCTGTTAGGCTTTGAAAAAAGGAAAGGATTTAGTGAAATGGAAGAGAAGAATGTCAAACTTGATTTTTTTTTAGACAGGTACAGAATAATTACTTCTGATAACTTTCCTTGTATTAGCAGATCATCTCTATTGTTAAGTGTGATTTGCTTTTATTGTTTCCTTTATCTCTTGTCTTCTAAGATATTAGAAATGTATTATTTATTTTAGGGCTTCTTTGTGAAAAGATTAAGCTTTGAACTTTTCCTATTGAATTTATATGCAAACTAATATAGTTGAATTTTGGCTAAAAATCTATGTAGGGTAAATTAAAGTTCTATCTTTTCTGTTTTTTTTTTTTTTTTTTCCCCCCATATATAAGACAGTCTCTCTTGATGTCTCATTATGGAGAGATTTCTAGGGAATTTCTAAAAGGCACTTGTACCCTTTAAAATTCTTTGGCCCCAGTAGTTCTTTACATTTTGCTCTTTGGACCATTGATCTGAGTTAAAGCTTTTGAGGTATTAAGATACCAGACATCTTTTTGCTCTGTTGTTAAATCAGAAAAATGTCCTTATTTAGTCTGTTACAACAATATGCCCAGTACTGTGAGGGTAAATTAATCCCATTCTACTGGGGTGCTATACCTTAGTTTGCCAGAGATTGTTTTTCTTTAGTGTGAATGAGAGTGACATCACCACTTTTCTTGTTTTGTAATGATAAAAATCAGTTATTGAGCTTTATTCTCTGGCATTAATGGAAATATTAAAAATGCATTAATTCTTTGTTTTACCAGGGGCCCCGGGGAAACAAATCATATCTGAGTGTTTGGTATATAACATGTGTGAATGGTTCTTATGCGGGGTTCAGAGCTCTCTTCACGCATTTTGTTTTTTCCAAGCTATTAAAGAAAACAAAATTGGGATTTTAAAAATGAAGACAAAGATGGGACATAGCCAGTGGAAAATGAGTGAGACTCTGGGGCTGTTTTTATCTAGTTATGAATGAGTAGTTTATGCAGCGTAAGTAAAAAGAAGTGTTTACCTCAGAAGGCATAAATCTGCATAAAGCTTAAGGGAGGATCACATGAAATTCAAATCTACTGGCTCATTCACAGCATCAGCAGGCTTAGTTTCAGTAGTCGGGATATAGAGAATGTTATAAAATTAAATCTTACCTGGCAGTGGGGTGTCTGAAGCTCAGTAATCTAATTCTGGCTGGAAACAGTAAGCTCCGGTACCTGAAATGCCTTCTCTACTTTCCTTGCGGGTGTTCGTTTACCACTGTGTGGGATTTCTTGCAGCGTCTCTCTATCTGTATTCCTGGTAATCCTGTAGCATTAGTTAAGACAGCACGCAATAGACGAAGATTCCATTTGGATAGGATTGTAGAGCTGGAGGGTGAATTTTGCCTTTCTTTATCCAATAACAGCAGTTGATCTGACCACAGACAACTTGAGTGTTCAGAACTTATTAAAAATTCATTGAATGTTTCAGCAGTGAGGAATCCGGGCCGTTTGCATAGATGGTTTTACCTTCCGGAAAAGTTCTGCTGTCCATATTTCAGAATGACACATGCCCCCAAATCAAGTTGCTTTAAAAAATTATTCCGACCTGAAGCCCAGATCTTCTCTTGCACTCTCTTGTGCCTGCCTTTACCAACTTTTCAGTCCTTTGGCTTCCTTTTTGTAGAGGACGAGGGGGTTTCTTCTGTCTTCCTTGTGCCTCTGCAACACATAGTTCTGGTACACTGGGTTGTGAATAGTGAGGGAAAAATCCAAAGGAGGTGTGGCTTTATCATCTCTCCGGACAGGGAGCATACTTGGCATGAATGGAGAGCTGATATGAGCTATTCAAACCAGACAGCAAACTGATGGGATGATGCTTTCATACATAATAAACCCATTAATTACTTCTCCTGATGGACAGCAGTATGCCCTGAAAGGGAAAAAGGAAGGAGCAGATGATCATATTCAGTCTGATAGGTGCTCTCTGTACAGCTTGCGATTGCGAAGTGAATCCAGGAAAAGCTGCAGCTTTGGAATGTGATCAGGTAGAAGGGGCAAGAGTTGTTTTGACAGACAGTTAGGTGATGATTTTGGGGGAAGAGAAAAAGGGCTGAGCAAAGAGGAAGCTAGAATAAGGTTCCAAAATGCTCTTGAAAATGTTCATTTTTTTTTTTTCCCCTGTTCATCCTTTTGGCTGGGAGAAAGCACACTGTATTTTACCTTTGCATTATTTGCAGAAATTCTGCTGAGATGGTTTCTCCTAGTTTTCTCTAAAGAAGGAAAATAATTTTTAAAAAGCCTTCAAGATAGAAAAATATATTGTGAGTTTTTAAAAATTTATAGCAGGGAAAAGGCTGCTTTTTGTGAAAGGCACACCTGTTTTTTTTTTTTATTATTTTTTTAAAAGATTTTATTTATTTATTTGAGAGAGAGAATGAGATAGAGCGAGCATGAGAGGGGGGAGGGTCAGAGGGAGAAGCAGACTCCCTGCCGAGCAGGGAGCCCGATGTGGGACTCAATCCCGGGACTCCAGGATCATGACCTGAGCCGAAGGCAGTCGCTTAACCAACTGAGCCACCCAGGCGCCCAAGGCACACCTGTTTTTAAATGTCTTTTGGGCACATGCATTTTGTTGCTTTGGAAGAGAATATTATGAGTCATCATTTAGTATAAAATTTTAGCAGGGTCTTTATTTAAAAATATTAGATGGAATTTTGAGTAGCTGTATAAAAGATCTAAAAATGTCAATTTTATAATTTTTTTACTTCATTTCTTAAGTAATGCAAGGTTTTTTTCCTTTTCCTGTCTTTTCACAGAGCCCTTTTAGGGGTATTTCTGGACAATAAATGCTTTTTAAAGGTTTTTAAAAATTATGAAAAGCTTCAAACTTATACAAAACTATGAAAAAATAATGCATGAACTTCCATAAACCTGTTACCCAGATTCAATAATTCCCAAGACACTTGCCACATTTGCTTCATTTAACTTTTTTTCTTTTTCTTTTTTTTTTTTTTAAATATTTTATTTATTTGACAGCGAGAGAGAGGGAACACAAGCAGGGGGAGTGGGAGAGGGAGAAGCAGGCTTCCCGCAGAGCAGGGAGCCTGATGTGGGGCTCGATCCCAGGACCCCGGGATCAGGACCTGAGCCGAAGGCAGACGCTTAAGGACTGAGCCACCCAGGTGCCTCAACTTTTTTTTTTCTTAGCTGAGATATTTTAGAGCAAATCTCATTCCACCCCTGCATACGTTAGCATGTATGGACACCTTCTCCCATGGCCACTGTGCCATTATCACACCTAACAATAATTATAATAAACAGTAGTTAATTTGGGCGTTGTTAATAATTCTTTGGGGTCCTATGGTATCCAGCCTGTTTCAGATTTCTCATGCCTCAGAAACTGTCTCTTGACCTAGGTTTTTTTGAATTAGAATCTAGACAAATAGATTCATATAGATCCATATATTACATTTAGTTATTAGGCATTAGAATTTCAAACACTAACTTAGATGATCACATATGGTGAAGTAAGATTTAGTTTAGAGTAGTCTTCTATACACACTTATAATATGAATATCTATGTAAGAGAACATATCTCTAGAATATTTTCTTGAGCTTTTTCCCACTTAACATTATACATGATAATGATAACTGAAAAGGAATATAAGTTTATGTGGTTACGATTGGCTAGGTTCATTGCTCTGTGCAAGTTTTTCATGACTTGCCCTAGGGTATGTAGTTCAAAATTCTGTCCCCAAGCTATTGAGGCTACCTTTTGGGCTGGGCAAATTCAAGTACATTCCAGGGTCCGTTCTACTTTACTGCTGAAAAAGGCCATCTTGCTTATTTACCTTCTCAAACACAATAGAGCGTTGTTATAATAAATACTCCAAGTTTCAAACCATTGATTACTAAGCCATGTTTCAACATGTGAATGTGACTTAGCGGTCTGTGAAGATTGAAAGAGAAGTAAAAATCAAATGGGGCCGATGACTGCAGTGTTATATAATTACATGTAATTATATAAGTTATTTTATAATTTTTCCATTAATATCAGGTTTTTCCTTTCCTCTGAATTTTTATCTTCCTATATGATTGGAACTCTCAGCTCCTTCCTGAAAAAGCAGAGCATTTGGCTGTCTACTTGACTTTTCCAGGGATGTAGTAATATGAGGTCCTGAAATAACTGTGTTCCACTGTCCCCCACAGAAATTGATTCTCATCCAGAGTCTCTGTTTCTCTATGATCCCACCCCTTTTTTTCTTTCTCCATCTTTTAAGTTGGCTAGATGAGTGCGAACGGGGAAGGTGGAATATGGGGAGCCACTGAAAAGGTATAGCTGGAAATTACATCTAGGTTCAAAGGCACTGCTGAGGACCATGCTCGCAGTTTTATGGAGGGTTTTAGAATACTGCTCTCCAAAGGTGTTTGTAGAAGGTACACCCCTGGCTCGGTCTCCTGCTGTATGTCACGTTATCACATGATTGTTTGGTAGCTTTGTGTAGCACTTTCTTATGTTCTCAAATTATCCCTTTATTTTTATTTTTTAAAAGATTTATTAGAGCGAGCGCAGTAAGCGGGGTGAGGGGCAGAGGGAGAAGCAGGCTCTCCATCGAGTGGGAGAGCCTGATGCGGGGCTCGATCCCAGGACCCTGGATCATGACCTCAGCCGAAGGCAGACGCTTAACTGACTGAGCCCCCCAGGCGTCCCTGAAACTATCCCTTTAAAAGCCTGTCCTTTCTTAAATCTTGCTGAACAAGGTTATATGTGTTTTATTACCTACATAAGTGCTTTATTGAAAATTTGGTAAAGAGTTCTTGACTATGACCATTACATACAGATAAACTGAATGGAAAAAGTCTTCTTTTTTCCTTTCTAAGTTATCTCTGTAATTTTTCCCCTCCATCATTTGTAATGCAACATCAGCATTAGGTGGGCATTTGCAAATGTGCAGTTTCTACTATAGAACATTGTATAGTTGGTGACAGAGTGGCTATAGAGGGAACTAGAGTGATAGATTGTATGTGTATTTGGGGTATAAGCCCTCACTTTATTTCAAATCATTATCTCCCAGCACTAATTATAAACTGAAATAATAGAAAGACATCAAATCAAGCAGTGACCCTGTAAAGTTCCAACCCAAAAGAATAGGTGCACTTGAGCCATTGTGTGAATCATTTTTCTCCAAAAGCATGGAGTCATCCCTGTGAAGAATAATATTCAGAGATCTAATTGGTCAAGTAGCTGGTTAGGCAGATGGCTTATCCTTCCCCGCCCTCCCTTCCCATATGAGGGAAAGAAGTGAGTGTCTCAGGGAAATGAACTTTATATTCTCTCTGATGCATATAATAAAGCAGTTTTCTTTTGTTCAGGTGTCCCAACTCCCATCTCCCATTTTTGTACCTGTCGTTATTCTCCTATTTGATCTAAACTCCTGTTTCCATTATAAAGTTGACCAGACAACTTGGAAGTTTCATAGGCTTCATAGATTTTTCAAGTACTTTATGTATAATAAGATTAATGATAATTTCCCCCCCAAAGTTCATCCTTGCACGAACATTTTGTCCACACCCAGAAGTATGCTCACAGTCGTCTTTGAGGGTTTGCAAAATTGTAACAGCTTTTATAAAGAAAAATAGAAAATAGTTCCCTCTTTATGTTCTCCAGTTCTTAAGTGAGTAGGATTTGTGGTTAAAGACTTCTTCTGTAGTAACTACCTATCTTTAGGGCAGTTTAAATATTCATAATCTCAATGGAGTGTGATTATTTTCAGTTAATAATACAAGAAAAAAAGTTTTACTTTAAGAGAGTATTGTAGAATCATACAAGCTCTTTCTAAAATATATTTTCTTGTTGCCTTTGTTAAAGACATCGAATCCTTGTTGGTTTACATGGGTCATTCTAGATCATTTTAGCCCTTTAATTGTGATATCTAACAAATACTTCCTGATTCCTTGCTAGGTACATGACACTACTAGGTTCTTGGAATGTACAGCGCATCTACTAGGTTCTTGGAATGTACAGCGCATCTTCCACAGCTTTGATGCAGACTGTTACTTCTGTTTTGCAAAGGAGGAAACAGATGTGAAGAGCTTAAGTAACTTGAGCTGACTTAATTAGTAAAACATTGACCTGTGATATGAATCCAGGGAAGGTGGTTCCAGAGCCCAGAATCCAGAGCGATTGCTTACTGAGAAAAAAGATGATGGAGATTTTTCCCTTTCAGTGTGAGACTCCCAGGAGAAGTTTGAAAGAGTGCTGGCTCCCTGGCATCACCAACATTCTACCAAAATGGGATCTGCAGTTTCAGAGATACCAATGACCGGCGGATGACCCTAAGAGTTGACTATCTTTGAGAAAAAGATACTGCATGTAGTATAGAATGAATGTTTTCTTCTTCTCTTTCATGCTAAGAATTTATAAAGGGGTGGATTTTTTTTTCTCTCCGAAGTGGTTCAATTTATTCTCTTATAGTCCCTCAAATAGCAATATGCTTTAGAATACTAGTCATTTATATTTAGCTAAAAAAATTAAAAACTTCATTTGATGCTGAGGGGATACAAACCAGATTTACTGGTACTCTAGGATAAAATTGATTATTAGGAAACCATTGCTTTCTTCAGATAGATAGACCGATTTCATTTTTATCTTATTTGTACTTTTAAAAATGTCTCATTTTTAAACTTCTTTAGTTCATTGCTCCATCATAGCACTCACTCCCTCGTCTCACTCGCCTCAGGACTTAACCTGTGTCCTGGTGTTTGGTTGGCCCTTTTCACGCCGCCCTTCAGATTCTGACTTCTCCTGGTGAGCTGTAGACAACCACTAGAGGTCTCCAGACCTCACTTTAGAAAGCCCTGACTGTATAGGTACACCCCAGGAAGGGGAATAAATATGTCCCCGGGGCGATGAGTTGCTGGTAGTAAATATTTATGAAGTGCTTCTTATGTTCTGGGTCCTAGACTATACTATGCCCTGAGGGTAGATTAAAAAAAATGGTAAGATCCCGCCCCTGAGGACCCTGCAGTCTAGAGGGGACACGGAAGTGTGGCCACATGGCCTCATCCTGTACTTTTAGATCCCTCTTACCAGGGCCCTTCAGATTTCCAGGTCTGTCAGAGTGCTACTAATGCTCTTGAACTCTTAATCTCTATGGAGAGCACTCCCGCTTTCTGGATGAACCCTGACGGTGTGTCTTCATCAGTCTGGCAAGGAGCCGTTCCGCAGGACTAGTTGGGTGGGTTCTGATTTTTGTTTTCTGATATCCTTCTCAGCAGCTCTAGGCATCTGATCTTTAGGGAACAACGTCATACAGGAGTCAGCTTCTGCCAATCCCAGGCAACAAAACAAAGCCCCAGAACTTAGAGCCTTCCGTATCCATTTTCCTTTATACCAGAGACATTTTTTAGGAAGGGTCTGTGTCCCATTTGCGTCCCTCGTATTTCAGGGAGTTGAAGTAGAGAAATGTCTCATGGTAACATGCTTCTAGATGTACTGTGCATGATCCGTGAAAAGCTCCTAGCTCCCTGCCTGGGACTTTGAGGGCAAGTGCCCTGTGTGTGGTGTGGTTGGAAAGGGTCAACAGTGGTCACTATTATTATTTTGGAACTTAATTTAATTTTAGCACTGGAAGGGACTTCAGAAATAATGTAGTCCAACCACCCCTTTTACACAATAAGTTTTAGTGCTATTTTTCTTTTTCATACAAAACACTGTAACTGTTTGGGGTGGTTCTTTCTTTAGTGCTCTGTGTTCCATATCAGGAAGACCCAAATTTTGATTCAGTCATTATCCGCTTTGTGGTTAACACTATTTCATAAGAATTTTTATGTGGGTAGTTTGAACTAAATAGCAATTGTGAGTTTTTAAAAGTTAAGGGTGAAATTGGAGAAGCATTAAACAAAATAAAAGCCTGGCAATTTGTTAGCCTTTTATCTGTAAGGAAAGTTCCAGAGGGAATTTTTTTTTTTTTAAAGATTTTATTTATGTATTTGACAGAGAGAGACACAGCGAGAGAAGGAACACAAGCAGGAGGAGTGGGAGAGGGAGAAGCAGGCTTTCCGCTGAGCAGGGAACCTGATATGGGGCTTGATCCTAGGACCCTGGGATCACGACCTGACCCGAAGGCAGATGCCCAATGACTGAGCTACCCGGGCGCCCCTCCAGAGGGAATTCTGAACATGATAGATTAGTGACCTTCTGGATGGCAAATCTATTTTTTAAAAAGTGTGGAATACTTGGGTACTTAGGTGAACAATTACTGAAGAAAAGGTAGCTTGGTTTTAGAAATAAGTAACTATATGGATGACTAGAAACAAGTGGGAGTTATATTTTAGATTTAAAAATATATTTTGACAGGGCGCCTGGGTGGCTCAGTTGGTTAAGCGACTGCCTTCGGCTCAGGTCATGATCCTGGAGTCCCGGGATCGAGTCCCGCGTCGGGCTCCCTACTCAGCAGGGAGTCTGCCTCTCTCTCTGACCCTCCCCCCTCTCATGCTCTCTATCTCATTCTCTCTCTCAAATAAATAAATAAAATCTTTAAAAAATATATATATATATTTTGACAAAGTTTATACCTTAAATTCTAGTTTAAAAGTCTTAATAAATAGCTGAACATATAAATAATCTTGGGGACCTTTATGTGAGCAGGTTATTTGTTTGAGCCAGCAAGAGAACTATAGGAATAGACATCAGTTCTTAGGATGGAGGAACTTTGGGCATACTCCAGGAGTTGAGGCAGTTTTCATTTAATGTTTTTGTAAATTATTTGAAAGACAGAGGTAAAAGAAGGGCCCCAGGATTGGGTAGTAATATATAAAAGCTTCTTGGGATAAATTCTAGGGTAGAGCTCTATGAGTAAGAAATGGTAGATGCATTCTAGTGTGGGCATGAGTAAATGCAAATAATCTCAATCGTAACTGTGTGATGACATGCAGAAAGATAAGGGAAAAGTTAAAGGTTTTAAAAAGCAGGGGCATGCCCTGATTTGCTATGTTTTTAAAGATCTCTCTTGAGTCCTGTGTGGCATGGTAAGAAATTAAGAAATACATAGAGCAGTAAGGAGATTGTTGTAATGGGCAAAATGTGATGGTTCTTATCTTAGCTCTGGCTGCTCGACCAAAATACCATAGACTGTGTGGCTTAATCAACAGGCCTTTGTTCCTCCTAGTCCTGGAGGCTGGGAAGTCTGAGATCAGGGTGCCAGCATGGTCAGGTTCTGGTGAGGGCTCTCTTCCTGGCTTGCAGACAGCGGCCTTCTTGCTGTGTCCTCACATAGCAGAGAGAGGATGCTCATGCTTCTTCTGGGGGCTCCACTGCTCTAACCTCAACCAAACCTAATTACCACTCCCTACCCCAGGCCTTACCTCCTAATGTCATCACACACTCTGGGGGTTAGAGAGTCAACAGAAGAATTTTGGTGGCACACAAATATTCAGTCCCTAACCTTAGACTAAGGTAGTGACAGTAGTAAAGGAGAGAAGTGGACAGAATGAGAGGAATATTTTGGAGGTGTAAAAGATAGAACTTGCCGATGAATTGGGTGTCTGGGTATGATGGAGAGTGAAGGGTTGAAAATGACTTTTTTTTTTTTTAAAGGAAGTTCAGCTTTAGTCTTCCTTTTTTTTTAAAGATTTTTTATTTATTTATTTGAGAGAGAGAATGAGATAGAGAGAGCATGAGAGGGGGGAGGGTCAGAGGGAGAAGCAGACTCCCCGCCAAGCAGGGAGCCTGATGCGGGACTCGATCCTGGGACTCCAGGATCATGACCTGAGCCGAAGGCAGTCGCTTAACCAACTGAGCCACCCAGGCGCCCGAAAATGACTTTCAAAAGTCTGGTTTGAGTAGGAGATTGAGTAGTCTGGTTGAGTAAGTGGATGGAGATGCCATTTGCTGAAATTAGGGAAGCCAGATGAGGAGCAGCTTCGGGAAAGGGAAGATCAAGAGAGAGGATATTGAATAGGATGAGCTGTGGATCTGGTAATTCTTACCCTCTCAAAAACTTGAGGCATGTGAAAGAATATAGTCTTTATATGTGAAAATCAAAATACTCTTTTTTTAAATTAACATATAATGTATTGTTTCAGGGGTACAGGCCTGTAATTCATCAGTCTTACACAATTTACAGCGCTCACCATAGCACATATACTCTTAAGTGTTGTCTTTGTAAAGAGATCTTTTTCTGCATTTCACATGATGGTTTTTAACCTCACTTTGTTGTTTATTATTATAATTTTTTTGTCTGTGCTATTTACATGCAGCACATACTCATCATAAATTCTCGGTACGTGTGGGTGGCTCAGTCGGTTAAGCGTCTGCCTTTGGCTTGGGTCATGATCTTGGGGTCCTGGGATAGAACCCCATGTCGGCTCCTCGTTCAGCAGGGAGCCTGATTCTCCCTCTGCCTGCCACTCCCCTGCTTGTGCTCTCTCTCTCTCTGACAAATAAATAAATAAAATCTTAAAAAATAAATTCTCTCCTTGTAGGAATTCCAGGGAGGTAGGAAAGAAACTGATAAATTAACCTCCCTGTGTGTGGTGTGGTTGGAAAAAGCCACTCTAGGAATGAATATCATGTACTCCTCAACCTCTTCCCCAAACCTGCTTGAGAACCCTTTCCTTAAAACATCCCATGAATGGGTTTTGATGTGTTCAAATCCCTTTAAAGCTTTAAAAAATGTATTGGTTGCACTGGTTCATAGGCAGGAGGGGCTCTTAAATGGTCCCGGCACCTCGTTCTCTAGGTGAGAATGCTGAGCATCGGAGAGGTTGCAGATGTTGTGACTGGTTAACAAGAGGTATGTTGAAGAGTAGAACCCCTGGAATCTGAATCCCAGCCTCTGGTTCTTTCCATGACACATGCCATTGAATTCTCAATTTCTATCCTTGGAGAAATTCTTCTGAATAATAAGAAAAATGAACTATGTTTTACAAGAAATACATTTGATAAGGCAAAAAATAATTATATTGTTCCTGCAGAAAGACTTCATATTTATAGTTTCGTAGGGTTGACTCTCAGTCCTCAGTTGAACAGTTTAACACCTAAAATACCTGCATTGTTCTAGGCACTGGATGTATAAAGGTATCTAAGGTAAACTCTGTTCCCAAGCAGCTGACATGGAGTGAGGGAGACAAGCATATAAATGAACAGTGTTGCCCTTAGTGTGATAGGTATTAAAGCTGTTCTAGAAGAAGAGGTAAAATGGGGCTTCCACGTGGGAGGAAATAGCTAATTTCACTGGGAGAGATCAGGGTGGCTTTCTTAGAGGAGGTATGTTAAGCTGAGTTGGGGGTAGACATTGGCTAGATGCTCTTTGACCTCCCCTCTCCCCCCGAGCCAATTTTACGAAGCTCATTTTGTTTTTCTTATTTATCCCAAAACATTAACAAGAGGCTTGTTGTGTGCTCAGTGAAGAATATAGTTTGAGATCATATGTAAAACATTAAAAATATTTCTAATGGGAGTGTTAAGAAAAATCTGCCACGCACACACAGACTCTCTCTTCCTCTTTTTAACCCAAGTGTTCTAGTTGCCATAACAACCTGATTATGGTTGTGCATTTGCTACTACGGTGGAGGTTGTGTCAGCAGTTCCATTATGAGCTGCTGTTTTCAGAATTTGAAAATTCAACGTCATGTTCACTGTCGTGACATAGAAGATTCCATCTATTGATTGATTTTGTTTACCCTTATAATTGAATATCAAAAGTCACTCTCCCCTCTGGTCATGTTGAAAAAGTCCATGTATTTGTTCGGTGTCTGGGATTCTGCTTTTGTCTGTGAATATTTTATTGCTAAAGGAAACCTCTATATCTGACCAAGTTCTCTCATTTTATAATTAGGAAATTGAGGCTCTGAAGGGTTAAAGGACTTCCCTAAGGGCACCTAATTCAACAGGGCTCTCCAGGGGCCTGAAGATAGGCTTGTACTGGACTTCCTGCTAAGGAATTTGAACCTCATCTGGTAGGTCATAAGGACCTAATAAAAGGCCGTAAGTGGGGAGTGATATGAAGAGATTACCTAAAAATGAAGAGAATTATGAATCGCGCATGAAAAAAAGAGAGGCACAGGTAGATAGATATTCTCCGAAGTAGGAAAAATGTAAGCACAGGGAAGGAAGCAATTATTTCTGCCTGGGTGTGATGACAGGGAACTTTTACAGAAGAGGTGATATTGCAGCTGGATTTGAGTGGGTAGCTAGGATGACACCGGGCAGGGAAGGTGGAAGAGATGGCATCTGAGAGATCAGAAGCAGCTTGAACAAAGGCTTGGAGGCAAGAACACACTTGGCATGTTCACAATATCCTGACTCTGCCGATGTTGGGGCAGTGTAAGGTCCAAGGGGCTTGAGATCAGATTGGATGCGTTGGGCTGAGACCAGGTTGCCAAGGTTTTTGGTGCCCTGCTAGGGAGTGTAGACTTTATGCTTGAGATAGATAGAAGCAGTGAGAAGACATCGAGCTGATAGAGAGAAATAGCTCTGGCAGTGTAGAGACTGAGTCGGACAAGGAGGGGATTGACTGCATGGAGCAAAGGAGTGGAAGAGGGAGCTTTCCTGTTCAAGCTCCTAGGTGGATTATTGCCATTTATCAAGGTTGGGAAAACAGGAGGAGGAGAGGCATTTGGGTTAAGGATAATATTTGTTGGGGCGCCTGGGTGGCTCAGTCCTTAAGCGTCTGCCTTGGGCTCAGGTCATGATCCCAGGGTGCTGGGATCGAGCCCCGCATCGGGCTCCCTGATTGGCGGGAAGCCTGCTTCTCCCTCTCCCACTCCCTCTGCTTGTGTTCCTTCTCTCGCTGTCCCTCTCTGTGTGTCAAATAAATAAATAAAATCTTTTTAAAAAAGGATAATATTTATTAATCTATTTTATTATTATTTTGGGGGAGTTAAGGATAATATTGAAAGAATTATATCTGAATTTTAAAAAATTGAGCTATAATCTACTTATAAAATGCTCCGATCCTGAGCGAACATGTTGATGAGCCTTGACCGTTGTAAGCACCTGTGTGGTCACCACCCCAAACAAATAGAAGAGTGGTGCTCAACCTCTGAGCATGCGTCAGGAACACCAGGCTGGCTTGCTGAGCGTAGGAAGCTGTGCCCACCCCCAGAGTTTCAGATTCTGTAGGTCTGGGACTGGAACTTGAGAATTTATGTTTGTAACAATGCCCAGATGCTGATGGTGGAGGGCCAGCACCTTGAAGATAGCAGCTATAAAACATTCCCATGGCTCCAGAAAGGCCTTTTCTCCTCTTTTCCCCCCACCTCAGGGAACCATGGCTTGATTTCTGTCACCATGATTAGTTTGCCTGTTCTCGAAAGGCCTACAAATAGGATTATGTGGTGTGTATTCTCTTAACGTCTGACTTTTTCCGCACGATGTAATGATTTTGAGATTTACCCATGTTGTTGCATGTAGCCTATTCCTTTTTATTGCTGATGAGTTTTTTTTATCATATGAATATAGATAGCACAATTTGTTCTTCAGTTCTCCAGTCCACAGATACTAGTTTAGTTATAATTTGGGGCTATTATGGAAAAAAACTTCTATGAACACTTATGTGCAAGTCTTTTTGTGGTCACTTGTTTTCATTTCTCTTGGGTAAATACCTAGGAATAGACATGCTGGGTCATCAGGTAGATTTATGTTCAGTTTTCTAAGAAACTGCCAAATCATTGTCCATACTGGTTGTAATGTAACTAGTTGAATTGTGATTAAGTGTTCATTGACTCTTGTGAGGTTGCTAGATAATGACTAGACTGAAGGACTTTTGTTGAAGAAGAAAGGGCTAGGGTGAACAGGGAAGTTTGGCAAAACTGTTAGGACATACACAGAGTTAATCAACAGTGATGCAGCTCTTCTCTAAACACTAAGAGAACTTCAATCTATGCTTGATCTTTAACAATGTGGGTTAGTATTCATTCAGAGAACATTCATTAAGCACTTATTGTTGGCTAGTCACGTAAGTCCAGTACCGGCCCTGAGGAGCTTACAGAGAAAGTAAATTTCGGTCCTTGCAGAAGGTGTAAAGCAAAGCCTTAAGTCTCAATCACTCTAACTCTAGTTTATCTGAATGTCATTATGCCAGAAATCCTAGCACCAGGGGATCATGACATAAGCAAGGAACTCCGAAGCATTTCAAATCATTGGGAGAAAGATGGATTTGCTCATCGTGATGTTAGCACACATGGAGTCACAGTCTGGGGAAAAAAGTGGGATTCAAACCTCATACTGTGTAACAGAATAGAGTCTATGTGAGCCAAAATTTTAGTGTAAAATTAAAAAAACCCATAAAAGCATTAGAACAAATTACGCCAGATTGTTTTCTAACATCAGAAGGGGGACGATCTTTCTAAATATTTCACAAACCCCAGAAACCATAAAAGACGAGATGGTTCAATTTGATTACATAAAATTAAGAATTTTTACCTGGCAAACACGGTAACCAAAGACAAAAGACAAATGACCAAGCACACGGGGTGGGGGCTGGTGGAGAGGACTGTAACTCCTATTATGGAGAACTAATTGTCAGTATATATAATGAGTTTTAACAACCTTATTGAAAATGGGCCAAGGCAGCCTGTTCACAGAGAACGAAATGCAAATGGCTCCTAAACTTGCGAGAAGATGCTCAACCAACTCATGATAAGGAAATGCAAATGAAACCAAAAGAAGTTATTTTCAGCTACCACACGGACAGATCAGAAAGTTTGGTGAGATAGCTGTGTTGGCAAAGGAGAGACTGCGTGGCGTTCGAGTCGAGGGAATGGCGGGAGCTGGAGAGGGAGCCTGAAAAGGTTGGCAAATTTGAAGAGGGCAGGGAAGAGTAGGGGCCAGCAAGCCTGGTGAGGACAGCGAGGAGCGACGGTGCCAAACCAGTGTCCGGGAACTAGACACCCATGGAAGCGTTACCTGGAAATGCGCATTACTGTGGTGGCAAGCAGCCCCACAGGTATCCGGACCCCAGAGTGCCTCTTGGTGATGACTGATCAGGGTCACCACAGAAGGTTGCATTGTGCCCAATATGAAAATAGCATTTTATTTTATTTATTTATTTATTTTTAAAAAAGATTTTATTTATTTATTTGACAGAGAGACACAGTGAGAGAGGGAACACCAGCAGGGGGAGTGGGAGAGGGAGAAGCAGGCTTCCCACTGAGCAGGGAGCCCAATGCGGGGCTCGATCCCAGGACCCTGGGATCATGACCTGAGCCGAAGGCAGACGCTTAACGACTGAGCCACCCAGGCGCCCCGAAAATAGCATTTTAAATTAAATGTAGCATACTCAATAAATGATAATTTAAAGATCGGTTATTCTTCAGTTATCTCAAATTTAATTTAAATTTTTGTTTTAAAGATTTTATTTGAGAGAGAGCGAGTGCGTACAAGTAGGGGGGAAGGGCAGGGGGAGCGGGAGAAGCAGACCCCCCGCTGAGCAGGGAGCCTGACAGGGGCCTCAGTCGTAGGATCCCAAGCTCATTGGAGCAGAAGGCAGAAGCTTAACTGACTGAGCCAGCCAGTGCCCCTCAAATTTAATTTTTAGAGAATACTTTGTATTTGAAGATGCTGAATAAATGAAGTACATCTCTTACTATTTTAGTAATTTATTGCCATTCTTAGATTCTCTTACGGTGAGTTCCGTTACATCCTTAAATGTTTAGAACAGTAGCGGCTGGTGACCCCTCTTTCTTTGATTGCCAAGCAATAGCTAACATAGTTACTGATTGGGAGACAGATGAACTACTAGTGCTTGATTTTGAAAACGCAAGTAATATGTGTAATTGAATAGAATGGTGCTTTTATTTTTAATTTCCATTCTCTTCCCTCCCCTCATATTTCTTATCCTCCTTTTATCACTCCTGCTTCATTGCTCATTTGACTCTCAGAAAACTAGAATTCATGATGCTCTTTAAAATGATGTTGCTATCACTTTTCATGACTACTTTAGCATCCGAGGCAGAAGGTTAGCTCAGATAACTATTTGAGATACCTTTTGGTCTGGGGTGTTATCATTCTCTGCAGCACTCCACGGTTTTAAGCATTGTACATTGTGGATTATGCCTTCAGATTTGATAAGTATTAGGGGCAAATAGGGCACCAAATATTTAATGAGATTCTTGTCTGCTTACATTCCTAACAAAGAATGTAATTATATGCTCAGACCGAAAAGTTACCTTCATTTACATTTTCCTTCTCACAATTTGATTGCTATCTAGAATTAAAAAAACAACAACAAACTAATCCTATTCCAAAGTATATTTCAATAGTCCCTCTCAGTCACTAAGGAAGGCAAACTAACAAAGCAAAAAGATAAACTGAGTACTTCTAATGCTGATCAGCATAGATCCTATAGGATTTTCTGATAGGCGAGACTGAAGGTGCTGTTTAAAAAAAAAAGTTACTGTAGGGGCACCTGGGTGGCTCAGTTGGTTGAGCATGGTTGAGGGTCTGCCTTTGGCTCGGTCGTGGTCTTGGGGTCCTGGGATCAAGTCCTGCATCAGGCTCCCTGCTCAGCGGGGAGTCTGTTTCCCCCTCTGCCTCTGCCCCTCCCCCGGCTCATGCTCTCTCTCAAATAAATAAAATCTTTTAAAAAAATACTGTGATAGATAAGTATCTTCTGTGGTATCTGAAAATTAAGAATATCATTTTATATTGGATTCTTGGACAAGTAGTCACTGTCCAGTCGAAAACCCAATGACTGAGAAATGTTGACACTGATAATTCAGGTGTCCTTCATCTCCAGAGTTGAGTGTGTGAGACTAAAAGTAGATGGAGAAGTCTTGTTTACTAATAACTGGGAATCGATGTGTGTCCTTGAAGTGTTTTGTTTTGCTTTGTTTCCTTTTTTTAGCTCCATGTGGACAAGGGTCATGTCAAACTTGGTGTTCGTGTGTGTGTGTGTGTGTGTGCACGTGCGCACATGCGTGTGTCTACCTTTCTTCCTAAAGTGCCATGTTAGGCGCTCAGATGTAGTTATTGGTTGATTGACAGATTTTTGTGTGTGCTGTTTTCCCCAGTGGGTCAGTGTCATTTCTACATCTAGTTCAACCATTTCAGAAAATTAGGTAAGGTTGAATTGTTCTACAAAAACCTAATGCATGTTTAAGCTGGATTTTTCCATTTATGCTGTTCTGGAGCCTTTTTTTTTTTTTTTTGAAGAGTTAATACTATTTCATCATTTATGCAATTTCATATCTCTTCAGAGATTCATTATAATTTTTTGCCATTGAATGCACTGAGTCTGACTCAGAGAACGCTGAAATTGCAGTGAATGAGACTTAATTTCTAATTTCACTCTAACCAGCAAGTACTGCAGGGGCTGCCAATTACAGGTAAGCATCTGTAGAGAGGGGACGTAGGATACATTTAGGAGTCCTCCTCTAATAGGTCAGGAAATAGGTTGCAAGGTATATTGTGTCATCTTGGTGCTTTGCCTCTTTCCAGCTCCCTGTACGCCCAGAAACCTAGAGTGAACTTTTTTTTTTTTTTTATTCATGAGAGACAGAGCGAGAAAGAAAGGCTGAGGGAGAAGCAGGCTCCCAAGGAGCAGGGAGCCCGATGCGGGACTCGATCCCAGGACCCTGAGATCATGACCTGAGCCGAAGGCAGACGCTTAACCATCTGAGCCACCCAGGCGCCCCAAGAGTGAACTTTTTTTTTAAGATTTTATTTATTTACTTATTAATTTGAGAGTGAGAGAGCAAGCCAGCAAGCCAGCGCAAGCATGGGTGAGGGGAGGGGCAGAAGAGGGAGGGAGACAATCCCAAGCCGACTGCTCCCTGAGCGCAGAGCCCGATGCTGGGCTCCATCTCAGGACCCTGACATCATGACCTGAGCCAAAACCAAGTGAAGGCTTAACCGACTGAGCCACCTAGGCACCTGAACTTTTTCTTGTTTTGATGTGGAAAACAACTGAAGATATTAATCTTTCTGCCCCCCTCGTTCATGAGCTGCGGTTATCTCTGTAGCCACCTTGATACAGACTCTTACTTCAAAAGCTGGGTGAGATGGAGAGAGTTTGGTTCTAACGTACATCTTTTGTTACAGACACATAAACCCTGGGTGATCTACAGATCTTGCAGTTGAAATTGAATGGGTTTTTGAGCTCCAGAGCTGTGCTTACTTGAATGAAGAATAGTGAATTGTGTGTGGCAGGTATTTAGGAAATTACCATTTGGCATTGGTTTTATCCAGTTTTATAGATTGAGAGTGATTTCTCTGAAGGATAGGAGCATCCTTCTCAGTGAAGATGCATTTCTTTTTTAAGATGCATTTTTTTTTTTTAACTCTGAAGTCTAACTCTCAGACTATCCTCCTGTGCTATCATGATCTTTCCTAAATAGTTTCTTCTCATAATCTTATATTCATTGAATTTGTCATATTTTACTAACAGACATGGTCCTAGGACTTAGGAAATAACCCTCATCTTCATTTTTTTCTACCTTGCTTGCTTGTTTTTTTCTGGGGTGACCCTAACTGGATAGGTGTGTAGGTAGGTACCTTTTCCCTCTTATCTGGGAGTAGCCAAATAATAAAATTTTCTTTAATACCATTATGGAGGCTAGAGATGCTTGTCATATAGCATGAAGTGGATTTAGCTTCTGAGGTCACCCTGGCTCCTTTAGCTAAAGGAGCACCTTGTAATTTTTTTTTTTTTTTTTAAAGCTTTTGAGACTGGATGAACTGGATGCTGTAAGGGTAACTATAACAAACTATAAAAACTATAATTTTTATTATTTGGTTAAACGTGTAAACTAAATTTCATTTGTAGGAAATATACACAGAATTATCTTAATATTGCATGTGTATATATTTGTAATACAGATAATTTATAATAACTTTTGGTTATAATAATTTTTGGTTACTGATTTATTGCTCATTCTAGAAACATCTGTTGGACAACACTGTGTGTTTGGGGCACTGTGCTAAGAGCAAGGGGAGATTGGTGGGGGCACAAAGAGGAACAAGACTTGGTTCCTGCCTTTGAGGAGCTTTCGGGCTAGTGGAGTGGATGGATATGCACTCATGTGAGCAACACCTGACAGAGGTACCTAGAAAGTGGAGGAGAATAAAAGAAGTAGTGAGTGTTCTGCTCCAGGAGACCTGCCCAGAGAGGTACTCCTAGGAGTCAGTATTTAAGTGATGTGCAGAGGGGTTGTTGGGGGCAAGGAAGGGTGGAGACTAGAAAAGAGTTTGTTGTGGAAAGGAAGAAGGCAAAGGTTTAAAGGAGGAAGTGATCAATGAGTAGGGAAGAAAACTGTGAAGTGCCAGTAGTTTTGGCATTTTAAGAGCCACCGTGGTGAGGGCAGTTCTAGTGGAGCGAAGAGTGCAGAATCTAGAGCGGGGGGGTTTGAGGAATGAGCAAGAAGAAAATGGAGGGAGTGTAGGGCAGCTTGTTTTAAGAAGTTTTGGGGGAGGGGCACCTTGGTATGGCTCTGTCAGTTGAGCATCTGACTCTTGGTTTCGGCTCAGGTGGTGATTCATTCGGGGTTGTGGGATCAAGCCCTGTGTTGGGCCCTGTGCTCAGCACACACTCTCCTTCTGCTCTTCCCCCTGCTCTCTCTCTCGCTCTTTCTCTCAAATAAATAAAATCTTTTAAAGTTTGCTGGAGAAGAGGCAGAGTTTGAGGGAGGAGCAAATCCATGGAAAGGGTGTGCATGGATTGCAGGATATTTAAACCTTCTTAAAGTAGAGGAGAGTTGAGCTTGGTGGGTTGAGAAGGAATTTTAAAAGATGAGATTGAAATGAAAGAAAAAAGGGGTAATAGTCTATAGGTCTGAGTCTGAGAGAAAGTAGGAGAGGATATAGAATATAAATAATGCTATAGGTCATTTTGTTTTGTTTGTATCTCCACTCTTTGTTCTTCTGGAACCCTAGAGAACAATGTTATGCTCACTGCAAACTGGAGACACAATAGACATAAAATCAGTAATGTAATTCTCAACAAGTGTCCACTGTTACATTCAGTATGAGCAGGCGAGTTCAGAAAGAGTGGGTTAGATACTGCCTAGGAGTTATGGAATTATTGAGGTTATGTAAAGAAAACATGCTGAAGAAGATGGATGCAGAGTTTCTATTTGAGAATTTGTGTTTATTCAGGTAGATGATTGGGAAGGAAGTTTGTTTCCTAGATCTGTGGAGCCATTTGGGCAAAATGGCTCCTGCCTTCAAGGAGATAGGTATGCTAGACTGGAAGAGGGCGGGCTCGTGAATAGTGCGATGAGAGATCCTTTGAGGAGGAAAGAGGAACTATTGAAGGGATTTTGAAGGCTTGCTTAGTCTTTATTTACTTTTTGGTTCAGAGAATAACAGCTGCAAAGTATTAGATTGACATGGTCAAAGTATTAATTGTTAAATTGTTATGGAATGCTGTGAAGCAAGCGGAACCCAGGAGGCCAAGTGGTATTTGTCTCCCTCCAGCCTGGAGGCCTTCAGGAAGGTTTGGGGCTGAAGACAGGAATGCCACACAGGACTTCTTCAGGTCTGGCCTTGGCCAAAGTCTCCTGCCTCCTCTGTCCCAAGTTCACCCTGCTTTTAATGATAGCAGACTACTTAGTTTTTGGAACATACCATGCTCTCTACCCTTCCACCAGTTGTTTTATCTGATTATTCCCCTAATCAGCTTTTCCCTTTTCCTTAAAAACTCACTAATCCTCATTTCCTTTCTGAAACTTTCCCGGATGCCCCAGTGTGGTCCCGGATGCCTTCCTTTGTGCTGTCTCTCTATCTTGGGTGCATGTTCTCACAGTGGTTGGCATAGCTGGTTTGGGTGTTTGTCTCCCTTACAACTTTTGAGCTCCTTGAGGGCAGAAGCAGAGCCTTTCATCTTTGAGGTCCAGCACCTTGCAGGAGACTTGGCATATAGTAGAAAATCAAAAATATTTGTTGAAATGAATGGAGTTGAGTTGTCATATTTAAACAGTCTTCAAAAACCGTACTTCATTGTAGATGCATTCTTGGGGTCTCAAACTCCTACCACTGTATCCATGAATACAGTGATAGCTTTTTTTCCCCCCTTACATTTTTAATATCTTTAGATATTTATTAAGTATTGTTACTTTCTTTATAATAATTTACAAAATAACTTATTAGTTTAGTGCTTGATTCTTTTTTTTTTTTTTAATTTTATTTATTTATTTGAGAGAGAGAGAATGAGAGAGAGCACATGAGAGGGGTTAGGGTCAGAGGGAGAAGCAGACTCCCTGCCGAGCAGGGAGCCTGATGCGGGACTCGATCCAGGGACTCTAGGATCATGACCTGAGCTGAAGGCAGTCGCTTAACCAACTGAGCCACCCAGTGCTTGATTCTTTCTATCAGTTTGCACAACTAAGACAGCTGATAGATGCAATTAAGAGACATTATTTGATACTCTCATAAGCATACTGGATATGTTCAGAAATAGTATGTGATCTCTTATGTTCATATCTAATTGTGTATATACTTAAGTATGTTGACACATAAAGTTGCAAAAATTTTTTTGTCATTCTTGAAAATGAAAAACCTTTTAAAGTGGGTGGAATTGTTCATGGATTTTCTAGCTAGTAGAAGCTCATTATTGCAATATTTGCCATCCATCACAGACCTAACATAGCTATCATTTTTGTTCCAAATGATTATTTCCAAGGGAGTCCAAGTGATTATACTTAATGGTTAAATTACTTAATTTCACAGTCCCCAAATGCATCTACCCATCCAGATATTTCTGTTTTACTTGTCTTTTTCTCTTAACCTTTCATGATGGTTGTTTTTTTTTTTTTTTTTACTTTTCCTGTCCCTTAGTTGGGGCGTACCTCTCAGCTTTCAAGAAATTAAAGCACTTGGATCACACCAGCTGTTAGGCTTTCCCCTGCCTCACACTGGGAGCATTTATTGTTTGCTTTTTGCCTGTGCCAGTCTCCAGCTGATGCATATGCGTCTGACTGCCAGTATTTTTGGTCTGTGGTTTCTTGGTATTAGATGGAAAAAGGGGCTGGAGGGGTTGGGAGTCTGGATCTTGAGTTTGTCACCTTTTACTTAATCTTCCTGTTTTCAGTGGAGCCCCTCCACTTCATTTCCCAGCTATGTGTAGCATCCCTAACTCCAGAGTTCTTCCAATTCCATGGTTCTAACCTCATCTGCACATTAGGACCATCTTTGGAGATTTCAAAATTACTCACAACCAGCCACACCCATACCAATGAAAATTCAGATCAGAAACTCAGGGAAAGCTCCTAGAAGTCTTTTTTGTTGTTGTTTTCTTTTTCTTTTCTTTTTTTTTAAGTTCTCCAGGTAATTACAATGTGCGGTCGGTAGGTAGGGGAATTGTTGCTTTGATGGTTCCTTCTATTAATCTGGCTCCTCCTTACATATTGGACCCCCACCCCCTTCACCTGCCTCACCACGTCAGCTACTGTGCTGTTCATGCTTGGATTTTGCTTCCACCTCAAGGCCTGTGCACCCACCTCTATCAGTCTGGAATGTTCTGTCCCTGGATGTCTGCATGGCTCCTCTTTCTTTCTTTCTTTTCTTTCTTTTCTTTCTTTTCTTTCCTTTCTTTCTTTTTTCCTTCCCTTCCCTTCCCTTCCCTTCCCTTCCCTTCCCTTCCCTTCCCTTTCTTTCTTTCTTTCTCCTTCTTCCTTCCTTCCTTCCTTCCTTTCTTCCTTTCTCCTTTCCCTTTCCCTTCCCTCTTTCTTTCTTCCCCCTGCCTCTTTCCCCCTCTTTCCCCCTCTTTCCCCCTATTCCCCCCCCACTTAGATTTCTGCTCTGTAGCAAGAACCACACTGCATTTCTGTCCTCTGCCCTTGCTCCATACCAGTCATCACATCTGATCTGTCACTAATGCACTTGCTCATTGCCCCCCCCATTAGAATGGGGGCTCCATGGGGGCAGGCCTTAGCCTTTTTTCCTCAGATTTTTGGGACTCTAGGACAGAGCCTGGCACAGAGTAGCTGCCTGCTACCAGTTGAATTAATTTCTCTGGAGAAGCCAGAGAAATTTTGCTGGTGTTGGAGGGAGGGTCCATTATGTGAGTGTTGCATTGGGCAGCAGATCTAGGGAGTCTGAGATTTGTTCAGCATCTTTTCTTTTTGCAGCCCTCCCTGCGCCCCCTCTTCAGAGATACCTGTGCCTCATTTCTGTGCCTTTCTTCTGGGCTGCCCCCCTAAGATTCATATTCCCAGGGCTGCTGGGTCAGCCCCCCCCCGCCCCGGCTCCCCCCTCCCTCCCATTTGGCTGCTGTCATCTCTTCTCTTTGTCCGTATGGACTTATACTTAAAAAAAATGTCTTTAACAGTTATTTTAGTGAGAGTTCAGGAAGGAGCAGAGGTGACATTTGCATTCAACCCACTCTGTTTAACCAGAAAGTGGGCCCTTTGTTAATTCCTACAAATCCACTTACAGGTTAATTTCTTCCACAAATTTATTGAGTATCACCTCTGTGCCAGGCATATATGAATGAAATATACAGTTCCTGCTCTCACTGAGGTTGTGTCCTAGGGTTAGGAAGTGGTGAATTCAGATGAAAAGAGGAGTTCTTTTTACTATTCTTGTAACATTTCTCTAAGTTTGAAATTATTTAAAAATAAAGATTTTTGGAAAATGTGTCCTGCAGGGACTAAATTATAAAGAGCCTCCTATGCCATGTCAGAGATCCTGAAGGCTTTGGGAACCATGGAAGGTTTTGAGCAGGGGAGTGCCACGGTAAGTTTTGGAATTTAGAAAGATTAACTCTTGAGTGCCAACTAGGATGGATGGGTGTGAGGCGTGCAAGACTGGAGGAAGGGAGAGCGGGCAGGAGGCTTTGCTGTAATCCAGAAATGATGAAGGCCTAAGAGGAGACACTGAGGGTGGAGAAAAGCAGCTTTTCCCATAATTCCCACTTTATCAGTTTCCCTTGGAGGTAGAGCTGTTTCTGTGGTAACGTAACCACCAATATGCCATTATTAAGGAAAGTAAGCTTGTTCTTATAGACTAAGTGTCTCTTGTGGTTGTACCCAGAGGCAAAGTACTAGGATTTATGTCAAAATTGTTGCTGCAGTATACAAAAAGACCTACCAGAAAATAACATGAATTATTACTGTTGAGGGGGCAATTCCGTGTGCTCTCATTCTGAGACATTACCCAGAACGGAACTCAACTGGTCTGGTGGATAAAATGTTAAAATTTGTACTGATAAATTTCTTTATAGTTACCTCAGCCATGAATTTCCTATCTTACTGGGTTGCATATTTCTATTTCACTGGACAGCTTTGGCTCACTCCTGTTGCTATGGAGAGTCCATTCCTGCTATGCTAATAAGCACCTTAAGCATTATCTATATATTTGCTTTAGTGGAAGGTACTTCTACCATTTTTACTTCAAGTTTTTTCTCTTTTAACAAAAGGACCTTTGGCTAATTGAATGTTTTTAAATTTACATTGACTTCTGTCCCTCGTGTGAGTATTGTTCTCTGTGCTTACTCTTATGGGAACTCCGTCCAGAGAAACTGCAGTCTAGAAAAATCCCCACTCTTTCTCTACAGTTTAGCAGGTAATTGAGGAGAACTGCAGAAATGGTCAATTCACTGCATAGATAATAGGTTCCCAGCACTGAACTAAGTGCAGGCAGTTTCTCTGATCTGCTTGGGGGCAGGGATCACGGCTTAATTAATCTTGATATTCCCTTGAAGTCACCGCAGTTCAGTTTGCTTGATAACTGTTGAACTGAGCAGAGGATGTGAGAGAAGTAGAAGGTTTTGTTCTGGGAGCCACATTCAGAGCTGCATGGGACTTTGGGGCAACTTCATTCAGTACATGCCTGTGTGTGTTGAGTAAATATGGTAACACCAATTTTTACTTGCAGATTTGGGACAAATCAAGTGATTAAAAACATTTTTAAAAAACTGTGGTAAAAACACGTAACATAGAAGTTACCATCTTAACATTTTCAAGTGTGTAGTTGAGTAGTGTTAAATGTATTTATATTGTGATGAAACAGATCTCTAGAACTTTTTTATCTTGCCCATCTGAAACTTTATACTCATTAAAAAAATACTTTCCTTTTCCCGCTTTCTCCAGCCCCTGGTAACCACAATTCTTCCTTCTGTTTCTATGAACCTGACTACCTTGATACCTCATATAAGAAGGACCGTACAGTATTTGTCTTTTGGTGGCTGGCTTATTTCACTTAACGTCCTCACGGTTCATCCACACAACATGTGACAGATTTCCTTCCTTTTTAAGAGGGACTAATATTCCATTATGTGTATACATCACATTTTATATATCCATTCATTTCTCGTGAACATGGGCATGCAAATATTTCTTCAAGATTCTGCTTTCAGTTCTTTTGGATATACACCCAGAAGTGGGATTGCTGGATCAGATGGTAGTTCTATTTTTAATTTTTTGAGGAACCTCTATACCATTTTCCATAGCAGTCAAAACATTTTACAATCCCACCAACAGAGCACAGGGGTTCCAATTTCTCCACATCCTCGCCAACACTAAATGTTTTTATGTTAAAACAAATGCACTACGGTGCTGAATCTTACATCTTGACTAAATTTTAAAGGGAAAACAGAAGACTTCAAGTAAATTTTGATTTTGTGGTAGATCCTCTGACAAAGAGAGTCCTTTGGTGGAAGCATTTGAGAAGCCCTGAATTATAAAAGGAGTCCTCAGGATGATGCAGTTGAGAAGAATTCATGCATATACATGAAGATGACCATCTTCCCAAAGCAGCATGTTACAAAATGTACAACTTTATTTATTTGAGAGAGAGAGAGAGAGAGAAAGTACAAGTGGGTGGGGTGGGGGGAAGGGAGAAGCAGGCTTCCTGCTGAGCAGGGAGCCCGATGTGGGGGTGGGGGGAGGGGAACCTGAGCTGAAGGCAGATGCTTAAGGGTCTGAACTACCCAGGCCCCCCTACAACTTGATCTTGAAACACTTACTACCATAGGCATTTAGTAAGGGAGTGAAGACTTCCTGAAAGTGATACATTTTGAAAGGGAGCTTGAAGGAGGATGGTAAATGTGAATCTTACAGCAAGAAGAATATGCATTAGTGTAAAGAAAAATGTGATCTCATAATTAAATAATCATGGAACTTGATTTTGGGAGCTAATAAAGAGTGCCCTCCTGTATCTAGTGATAGCTGTAAGTGGATGTAACTGAGTTTATTTAGTGAAGACAGGTTCAGTATTTTTATTGTGATTTTTCTCAAGATCTGACAGTAAGTCTTCAAATGCCGTAATGATTTGTGTCTCAAAATTCCTAGAATGGATTTGGAAGACCACTTGATAAAAACACCATTTTGTTAGCTAGTCTCCTAGGACCAAGTGTTTTTGATGATGGTGATTTAGGGTAGGCTGTTTCTTTGGTCTCTTTTGACACGGCTGGAAGGAAGAACACTTACTGTCAAGGCAAATGTTGAAAAACTGAAGTGTATAGATGGCTAACAGAGTTGTCTACTTTTTGCAAGGATTGCCCCATCTTGTGTGAATCTAAGTCAATCTTAATTCAAACGATTTATATTTTCAATAAGAATGCCAAGGAAAGTTTTATCTTGTTATTTTTTTTAATGGGTTTGGATTTTCTTCTTTTGCACGGAATAACTTAAGACTTGTCCATTTTCAGTTTTTAAATCTCCCTTCTGGTGATTTAAGTTATTCTCACTTTGGCTGTATTTTAATTACCTTTTGCTTGAAAGTTTTTTTTTTTTTTTTTAATGTAAACTGTGCAGTGACTAAAACTAAAACTAAAACAACTGGACAGGAGTGGATGTAAGATACATTCTGACAGGGTAATAGTGATTTATGTACTTGGACCAGAATGCTGGTGATGGTTTCTGTCTCACTTGATCATATTCTTTGATTGGTAGGTTTCAGGTGCCTGTATCAGAGGGAGAGCCTTACTGTTTGTTTAATTTTGAACAGTTGGTTGTTGGAAAATTAATTTAGCATTTAGAACTTAATAAATGATTCTCTGAGTGATATAGAATGTCAGAGGCAAAAAACAAACAACAAAACTCGGTTTCAGTTTAGTAGTGTGTAAATTAAATATTATGTTTAAGCAAGAACATTCCAAAGTGGCTTCCTTGGAGCATGAGTTTTATAGAGTGTTAGTAGATATTCTGTGAAGAAAGAGTTTTGTAGTTACCTGCGTTGAGAAACCCTAGAATAAACGATATAAATCAGATTGCTTTAGGGTTTCTCAGAGCCTTTAATATTTATATACACAACTAATGAATAGTTAAACACTACATCAGAAACTAATGATGTGCTATATGTTGGCTAACTGAACATAATAAAAAAAAGACACTTCCTAAAATCACACACACAAAATTTATTTGCATGTTCATTGTGAATTATTCAGGAATGAGGTACAACAGCATTTCTGAAACATTTGTGGTATTCTTTTTTCTTAGAGCATCTTGCAGGGCTAATATACTGTAGAACAAATTGTGGAAAGGATGTAAGGACCATCTGGCTGTGACATCTGTCACTCCACTGATCGCCAGGGTTGATTGGCTGATCTGGCTGGCTGGGTGGGTGTCGCCTTCCTCCCTCACCGCTCCAGATGCGTCCCTTCCAGACTGAAGTTTACTTTGGGGACACTGAGCACTGGGGATGAGCTGTTCTACCAATCACTGACTTGCAGCATTGTATTTGCAAGTCAGAACATGAGGAGGAACTGAAAGGTTGATTGATAAGAGGAAAAATAAGACAAAGTTGTTTTGTTGAAATACTCAGTATTACTTGATTTTGAAGAGGTCATAAGTGCCTTAATGTTTTTTTGAGCTTGTTAAAAGGAAACTGAGGTGCTGATATGTATTACCTATTTAGTCCAAATTATTTCCAGTTCATTGTACCACATTTTCCCCATCTATAGAAAAGGGTTTATACATTGAATTTTAGAGCTTCCAGAACTTAAAAAAAAAAAAAAGATTTTACTTATTCGACAGAGCTAGAGCGAGCACAAGCAGGGGGAGCGTCAGGTAGAGGGAGAGGGAGAAGCAGGCTTCCCACTGAGCAGGGAGCCTGATGCGGGGCTCGATCCCAGGACCCTGGGATTATGACCTGAGCCAAAGGCAGACGCTTAACCCACTGAGCCACCCAGGTGCCCTAGAGCTTCCGGAACTTTTAACAATCATTTCATCCTACTTTTAAGGATGAGAAAGATAAAGAATAGGGATATTACGTTACTCAATGAACAGCTAGTTTATGGCAGGGTTTAGATTGGAACTCAGGTTCCCTGATTCCTAGTTTAAAATTTTTTCCAATGCAGTTTGTACCTTTCCAGTGTGGCAGTGATCTCTGTCTCTTTCTCTTTCTCTGTATTGTGGCTTTGGAGTTTACCTCTCTAGGGGATTTTGTCTTTAGCATAATTTCTTCAGTTGTACATGTTACTCCATAGTTGTCACTGATACTGATTTCTAGCCTGTGATCATGCCCCCTAAAATGATGGCATTTTAAACTCTGGCAATACATGAATTATAATTGATTATTAGAATTGGACCAAATTCTGGTGACCACACTATAAATCCTGTACTTTAGAGAAGAAGAGGAAAGAGTGGAAGACTGCTGGGGAGGTTCGAGGGGTTAGTGACTGGCCAGTGACGGTGAGGTCACAAGCAGTAGCCCTCTCTGGTGCTGTGGGTTTGGCGGGCAATGTGTTGTTTGTGCTTAGACATCAGGGCTTGTTTTAAGTTATAACTTTATCACTTATTCTGATTATGTAATTTACACATTCTCAGTTGTAAAAGACTGAACAGTATGGCACGTTGACTGATAAAGTGATGCAAAGAGGTTCTGTATAAATATCTTGCAAGCACTTTTGATTTGTAGGAGGTCTTTGTAGAATTCTAGAACTAGATGTTAATTTTTTTTTTTTTTAATAAGCTCTATGCCCAATGTGGGGCTTGAACTCACAGCCTTGAGATCAAGAGTTGTATGCCCACTGACTGAGCCAGCCAGGCACCCTCAGAACTAGATGTTAATTTTTTGTTGGTTACATGTGTGAAAATATCTTCTACCTTAAAATGACCTATTTAAAAAACTTTTTTTTTTTTTTTTTTTACTTTGCGCAATTTAATAAAATCAAGCAAAATGGATCATAGACTTGAAAGTAAGAGCTACAACTATAACACTTCTGGGTAAAAACCAGAGAAAATCTTCGAGATCCTGAATTGTTTTATGGAAAGGACTCAAAATGAACAAACGATAAAAGAAAAAAATAAAAAAGCCCATCCTCATCTGTCTTAGTCTGGTCAGGCTGCTATAACAGAGCAGGTGGGCGGCTTAGAGCAATAGCACTTGATTTCTCCCAGTTCTGGAGGCCGGCCCGTGCACGATCAGCGTGCCCCCATGGTCCGCTCTGCTGAGGGCTCTCTGCGAGGCCGCAGATCCCTGACTCCTCACTGGATCCTCACGTGGCCGAAAGAGAAATGGCTTGTATTTTACTTGGGTCATGGTGTCTTTTGTGGAACACAACTTGTAAATTTTATAGTAACCAAATCACCAGCCTTTCCTTTATTGTTTCTGGTATATTGCTTTAAGAAATCCTTCTTTTCTCCCAAGATCTTATGAATATGTTTACTTTCTTTTCTTTAAATTTCTCGATTTTCATATTTATTTAATTCACTTGATTTTTTTCTTTTTTATGTTTTAATAAAGTAGACATATGCATTAGTCAGTTCGGGCTACCATAACAGAATATCATAGACTGGGTGGTTTAAACAACAAACTTAATTTCTCACAGTTCTGGAGTCTAGAAGTCCAAGATCAAGGTGCTAGCCAGTATCGAAGGTTTTGGGTGAGCACTCTTTCCTTGGATTGCAGGCAGTCACCTTCTCTCTGTGTCCTCACATGGTGGGGGAGGGAGGAGAGAACATGTACCAGTTCTCTGGTGTCTCTTCTTATGGGGGTACTAATCCCATCATGGAGACCCTATGACTTCATCTAAATCTTATTACCTCCCAAAGACCCCATCTCCACACACTATCCTATTGAGGGTTAGGGCTTTAACACAGGAATTTTAGAAGGATACAATGCAGTCCATAGTGGGATTTTATTTTACTTTTTTTCCTATATGACTAACCAGTTGCCCCAGCATCATTAATTGAATTAGTTATCCTTTTCCCAGGGATTTAGTAATGATGTAAGGGTCTGTTTCTAGAGTCTTAATTTTTTTTATCACTGATTATCTTTAATTGCACTAATACCACACTCATAATTATTATAGTTACATTATATAGTTATATAGTTATATAATAAGTCTTAATATGTGAGAAAGCAAGACTTCCAATTTGTTATTCTTTAAAACTGTCTTGGCTATTGTTGGCTGTTTCTCTACCGTGTGAATTTTAAGAATAGTTTGTTAAACAATACACACGGTAAAAAATAACTTGAAACTTAAGGATTTCATTTGGATTTGCATTAAATTTACAAATGATATGGGGAGAACTGACTTCTTTATATATTAAGTTTTCCCATCCATGGTGATGGCACATTTATTTAGTTTTTTTATATTCTTGAATAAGATGTTACAACTTTTTTTCCGTAAGAGGCTTTGACATATCTTAATGTGTTCGTTCTTAGATGATTTATAGTTTTGTTGATATGATACATAGGATTTTTTGTCAATTATATTTTCTAGTCATCAGTGGAACCCATTGATTCAGGAACCTCAATTAACTCTCATTAATTCTTATAGTTTGCAGATACTTTTGCATTTCCCATGTAGTCAGCCAGGCTGTCCATATACAAGTCTGGTCTTGTTTCTTGCTATCTACTTCTTGAACCATTGACTTCTTGTTCTTATCACATTGGCTTTTGCATGATGTTGAATAGAGGCAGGGCTAGAGGGCATCCTTATTTGTTTTTTACTTTCGTGAGAATGATTCTAAAGTTTCTCCATTATGTATAATGTTTGTTGTAGATTGTTGATAACTTAGTCATTTAAGAAAGTATATTCCTATTTTTTTTAAATTGTGCAAGTGCCTCATTTATGATTCTGTTTTCAGGAAATTAAATAGTTACTCTTTAACACATTTCTAGCCTGTAGTAATACAAAACTAAATGTGTGAAAACATGATTCACTGAGAGTAGCTTTTTTAAAAAAGTGAAATAATAAAGGAGTCTCTTAGTCTTAAACATTTATGGTACATTATAGAAAATTTGGGAAATACTCAAACACATTAAAGGAAGTAAAAATTAGTCATTAGTCATATTCCCTCTATTTAAAAACTTTTCTTCTGTTCATATTTTATGAAGTAAGGAAGGCATTCCTCTATCTCTGCTTCCTGCTTGGTAACCACCAAACTGATTTGAATATATCATTCCTATCTTTTTTCTCAGCAGACAGAAAGTAGACCATTTATTTATATATGCACATACACAACCTTAAAAAAAATCCCCAAGATGGATTCTGCTGTATATGTATGCAGCTTTTCTAATGCAGCAATATTTAATCAAAATCTTCCTAGATCTTATAGTAAGACTGCTTAGAATGCCCTTATATGAATTATACCATAATTCAAACATTCACCTATGATGGAGGTTATTTCTAGTTTTTGACTATCACGGTAATTGACTGTGAACATATGTACATACATCCTCACCTACTTGTGTGAGCTTTTTTGTGTGATAAATTCCTAGGAAAGGACTGCTATACCTCAGACTTTCAGTGTCTTGAAAATTATTTTAATTATTATTATTCGTTTTTTTACAGAAAGAGCATGAGAGTGGGTGAGGGGCAGAGAGAGAAGGGGGAGAATATTAAGTAGAGTCAGCAATGAGTGTGGATCCCTATGCGGGGCTCGATCTCATGACCCTGAGATCATGACCTGAGCCAAAATCAAGAGTTGGATGCTAAACTGACCGAGCCACCCAGGCACCCCTCTTGAAAATTATTTTATGGCAACTTATGACAAAGTGCTTTCTTCACGTTAAGTGTTTCAGAACTTTCAGTTTGTAAATTTGTGGTTCAAAATAGGAGAAAATGTAGCCATCAGAATCCAATAATCATGTCTGTATGTCATTACCATGGAATCATAGCACTTCAATGGGTCACATCACTTCTGAAAGTGGCCTTAGTGAACTTTGTTTCAGTTCCTTCTTTTTGTAGGTGAATGAGTTGAAAATCAGAAATACTTTCTGGGATCTGAGATAGGCATGATTATTTCCGAAGTAAATAATATTTGAGACCTATAATGGGCCAGGCAGTGTACTCTCTGCTTTACATATGTGATTTTATTTAATTCTTACCTAGCCCTATTAAGTAGGTATTCCCATTTACCCTTTACAGCTAAGGAAACTCAGGTTTAGGGTTTAGGTGAGTAACATCCAGAGTTCCATAATCAGAAAGTGGTAGAGCTGGAGTTTGGAACCTCGTCTTTCTGATACCACAGCCCATGTCCTTTTCACGGAGTTACTTCCTTTCTGAGCTGTGTAACCAAGATGCTAGGTAAATACATCATATTCAGATCGTTTCTCTAGTGTATTGATTTCACAATGCAAAGAGTTAAATATATCCATAATTTACCACTTGGTCTTCCTCGTTAGTGTGGATGTTAATATGCTGCTGAGAGTCTACTTAACAGAGGTTGCAGTGAAGGGAACCAGCTGACACTTGGTATTGCTCTGAATGGCAGTCCAAGGTTATTTTGGGATCGATCAATCCAAAAAACAAAACCAAACGAACGTGGAGATACTGATACCATCGCCCCCCCCCCCCCCGCCCCCATGCCCTCTGCAAGTTCTTTTCTATTCCTTTGGGTTTCTAAAAGAATTGCTTGAAATATAGCTCCTGAAGATCTTTTTAGGTTATTTATTTATTTTTTATTCTTATGTTAATCCCCATACATTACATCATTAGTTTTAGATGAAGTGTTCCATGATTCATTGTTTGTGCATAACACCCAGTGCTCCATGCAGAATGTGCCCTCCTCAATACCCACCACCAGGCTAACCCATCCTCCCACCCCCCTCCCCTCTAGAACCCTGTTTGTTTTTCAGAGTCCATCGTCTCTCATGGTTTGTCTACCCCTCCGATTTCCCCCGCTTCATTCTTCCCCTCTTGCTACCTTCTTCTTCTTTTTTTTTCTTAACATATATTGCATTATTTGTTTCAGAGGTACAGATCTGAGATTCAACAGTCTTGCACAATTCACAGCGCTTACCAGAGCACATACCTTCCCCAGTGTCTATCACCCAATCACCCCATCCCTCCCACCCCACCCCCCACTCCAGCAACCCTCAGTTTGTTTCCTGCAATTAAGAATTCCTCATATCAGTGAGATCATATGATACATGTCTTTCTCTGTTTGACTTATTTCACTAAACATAATACCCTCCAGTTCCATTCACGTCGTTGCAAATGGCAAGATCTCATTCCTTTTGATGGCTGCATAATATTCCATTGTATATATATACCACACTGAAGATCTTTTTAATCGTGTTTTTTTTAATGTCACTAGGTGTTTTTGCTAAGTAATAGACTGAGCCTCAGCCATGACAAAAGAGGGATTTCTTTAGTAATGAAAATTCCTTTTCTTAAACCCATCTTTTATTATTATGGGTTTGTCCTCTCTTTTTGCTGAGACTGATTTTTAAGTATAAACATGTTTGATAACTGGGATCTAAGCTGGTTGATCTGTCTTAATAACTTGTGATCCAAGTCTTCATTGAAAGTGGAAATTGCTTATTAGCTGACTTGGTGGTGGTGGTTGCCTTTTTTTGTTTGTTTGTTTGTTTAAATCAAATAGCATTTTGATTGAGACTTCCCTGCTTTCTCTTTTGAATACTTCTAGAATCTTTTCTGGCATTGTGAGGGAATTTAAAGTTAAGAGTTAGATTTAAAGTTCTCTGTGGCCATAAAATTGTGTTGGCAATATACATCTAATAGGATTGTATACTTACTGTATTCTATGATTTTTTTTTTTTTTTTAAAAAGAGAAATCATCTCCTTAAGTATCTTAGCAAGTTTGGATCTTTGAGGTTATTTTGGAGACGGAGCTATTTGATTCCCCAAGACTAAAGATTTCCCCTTTCTTAGATGCCTTAACTCTAAAAGATACAGTGTTTTGACTACACAATTTAGTTGTAGTGAACTTCTTTTTGATTTTTTTTAGCTTTTAAAAAAGGACAGTTTCTTGTGGAGACCTTCATTGCAGCCAGTGTCCATGTAGGACATAATCATGCTAGAAAGTGACTGGATTGTAGGCAATGTCTCATCAGTGTTGATAACTGGAGAATGAGGCAGATCTGTGGGGGAAAACAGTCATTTTAACAGATTGAACCTTACAGTTGAGAAGAAAGAATTTTTTTTTTTAATTCTACATTTTAGACTTGCCAGGTTTACAGCCATTTGATAGAGATACGGACAGCATGTTCTTTTGTGTCACAGTGATAACTGGCTTCCTCTATTGTAGCTCTCCATCTTGCTGTGATTATTGATGTATGGAAGGCTTTGTTATCGGCCACTATACCGTTGTCATATGATGGCCTAAGGTTTCTCTGCATCTCCACACAAAGCTGGACAGATTACTCGGGTCTAACCATGTTCTCTCAGAGCTTTCCAACCTTGTTGCTGCTTCTGAAAGACCATTATACTCCAGGAGTGTGTAGAACAGAGAGAGACAAGGGCTCTCTTGGGAATATATTCCACTCCTCTCCAGAGACACAGTGGTTGTGTGATATTGTGATTCATAATAAGAAATGTATTTGATCTTTGTCTCCATTTCTGGTATAGAGCTCCTAAAAGCCTTAAAATTTCCTAAGTGCGAAGAACTGTAAAAGTATCTTTTATTATGTTAATAAGATGACTTTTGGACCACACTTCAGGATAAGGGCTGGTTGCCAGGAGAACCAACTATGTGATGAGAGGGTTGGGACTGACCTCTGGGGAGGGGAAAAGGCCTGGAGGTTGAATGGATTGCCAATGGCCATTGATTTAATCAGTCATGCCTATATAGTGAAGCCTCCATAAAAACTCAAAAGGACAGGGTTTGGAGAGCTTCCTCGTTGGTGAATATGTGGAGATTTGGGGAGAGAGGCATGTTCAGAGAGCACAAAAGTTCTATGCCCTTTCCATTCCTTCCCTACGCATCTCTTTTATCTTGCTGTTCCTGTGTTATATGCTTTGCAATAAACTGGTGATCCAGAGAGAAAAACGGTTTACTGAGTTCTGTGAGCTGTTCTAGCAAATTAATAACCTGAGTGGCGGGAGTGAGAGGGCGTCCTGGGACCTCAAATTTATCAAGCTGTGATTGACATCTGAAGTGGGAGATAGTCTTGTGGGACTGAGCCCTTAACCTATGGAATCTGACGCCATCTCTGGGTAGACAGTGTCAGAGGTGAGCTGAACTGTAGGACACCCAGCTGGTGTCAGAAAATTGCTTGGTGCTATGAGGAAAAAACCCACACGTTAAAATTGGATGTCAGAATAATAGGTTGGGACTTGCTTAGAGTAACCTTTGTGATTCTGGAGCTGCCAGGCTATGAGAAGGAACACGATTCTTCCACATTTTCCTTCGTCTCAAGCACTGATTCCCATATTCTGTCTTGTAAAGGCAATTTTTGAGGCAGTGGCTTTCAAACTTTTTGAACAGGATCCAAGTAAAAAATAGTTTATTTAGCTACCCTCCCCCCCACACACCAGAAATACAACATTCATGAGATAAACTTTTTATTCACTATACGCAGTGTCTTTGATATATTTTATTTATTTCATTTGAAAACACTGATACCCATTAAATTGATTTAACACACCACTAATGTGTCAAGAGCTGCATTTTAAAAATAATTCTGGGTTGGGTGCCTGGGTGGCTCAGTTGGTTAAGCGACTGCCTTCGGCTCAGATCATGATCCTGGAGTCCTGGGATCGAGTCCCGCATCGGGCTCCCTGCTCGGCAGGGAGCCTGCTTCTGCCTCTGACCCTCCCCCCTCTCATGTGCTCTCTCTCTCTCTCATTCTCTCTGTCTCAAATAAATAAATAAAATCTTTAAAAACAAAACAAAACAAAAATAATTCTGGGTTACAGAGACTATCCTTTGTCTTCATAATTGTATATTATTCCTTTTACAGTGTAACTTCCTCATAGAAGAAATCTTCTAGAAATGTATACATTGTAATGTCAGTGTGTATCAAGTTGTCGGGGGAACTATGTCTTCTGTGCCCACACATGTAACTGACAAGATTACTGTGGGACTTCTCAACATGTGTATCCACAGGTAGAAATGGAGACTCCAAACTATTTTGTTGATTTGGAAATACAGTTAAAAGCTTGCCAAATTGGGTATGTCTTTTTTTTTTTTTTAAAGATTTTATTTATTTGACAGAGACACAGCGAGAGAGGGAACACAAGCAGGGGGAGTGGGAGAGGGAGAAGCAGGCTTCCCACCAAGCAGGGAGCCCGATATGGGACTCGATCCCAGGACCCTGGGATAATGACCTGAGCCGAAGGCAGATGCCTAAGGACTGAGTCACCCAGGTGTCCCGGGTATGTCTTAATGAGTAGTGTATATTACCAAAAGGACCAAAAGTTCTCAAAACTTGTTTTTATTACTCAGATTTCTGCTCATTTGCATCAGTAGATGTAGCTTGTTTATAATGTCTAATGCTACTTTTAATGGTCTGCATCTTTACCTGGTAAGATGCACTTAACCAACTGGGCGATTTTCTAGTTTTTACATGCTGGGACTATGTTTAAAATAACTTTACAGGATGCTGAATAATGCTTCTCACTGTGACTTATTTCCCTTATTTCCTATCCAGGTGAGTGTGAAGACTCTCTTTGGTTAGAGGGATTATTTTGTCTACTATGAGCTATTTTCTCTGTTGCAAATTAGCTATACTTCTAACTGTGAGAAAGGGATCTTCTAACCAATTGGATTTTGTATTCTGCTTACTACATGAATTCCAATGATCAAGCTCACTCTCTCTCTAAGATTTATTTTAGAGACAGAAAGAGAGCACAATGGGGGGGCAGAGGGAGAGGGAAAGAAGTGACTCCCCACTGAGTGCAGGGCCTGAAACAGAGCTCCATCTCAGGACCCTGAGATCATGACCTGAGCTGAAACCAAGAGTCGGCTGCTTAACCAGCTGAGGCACCCAGGTGCCCTGATCAAGTTCTTTATTAAGAAAAGGAAGATGATGGGGCGCCTGGGTGGCTCAGTCGTTAAGCGTCTGCCTTCGGTTCAGGTCATGATCCCAGGGTCCTGGGATCGAGCCCCCCATCGGGCTCCCTGCTCCGCGGGAAGCCTGCTTCTCCCTCTCCCACTCCCCCTGTTTGTGTTCCCTCTCTCACTCTCTCTCTCTCTCTCTGTCAAATAAATAAAAAAAATCTTAAAAAAAAAAAAAGAAAAGGAAGATGAAATTGAAAATATTTGAAATGAAATACTTAGTTTGGCTGTAACACTGTTTATATTAATGAATTTAGTGAAAATATTCAGCATAGTTTATTTTTGCAAATAAATAAAAGGGACCTTTTAAAAGGTCCCTTAATTTGATGGTTATGTGCTGACTGAAATAACTACAAAATAAACCCACACAGATGATCCTATATATAGAATTAATATTTAAATTTTTGAAAGTTTTAGAAAGCTGCCTCTCTTTAATTATTTATTTTTTAAAGATTTTATTTATTTGGCAGAGAAAGACACAGCAAGAGAGGGAACACAAGCAGGGGGAGTGGGAGAGGGAGAAGCAGGCTTCCTGCTGAGCAGAGAGCCCGATGCGGGGCTCGATCCCAGGACCCTAGGACCATGACCTGAGCCGAAGGCAGACGCTTAACTACTGAACCACCCAGGCACCCCAAAAGCTGCCTCTCTAAGTGAAGAGGGATAATGGTTTATGATTCAGACTATAGATAATGTACTCATTGTTTATACCATACCTGTCACTGGTAGTCATTCTGAGAGAAAATCACCTATGGGAAGTTGTAACTTTTTTATTCCTAAGGAGTAGGTGGTGTATGCACCTAACACACAGGATTTGCCTAGAGAAGAAAAGGGGATGTTCAAAAATCATGAAACCATGGTTCTCATGATTATCATGCAATCAGTCCTCCGTATTTCTTAAATTATAACAGATTACTTTTTCATTCAGAATTTCATATTTAATGTGATAATCTTAATTTGGGGTCCATAAGTGACTATTCCTATAGCATGTTACAGTTCGCAAGAAAATATTTGTAGGCTGTTTCATGTGAAAGGAAGAGGGAATATTTTGCTTATAGTCTTTGAGTAAAGATTTATGGATTGCAATTTATGCACATTTTATTCATGCTAACATTCTTTTGTAGAAAGTCTCTATGTCTAGGACCCGACTTTTACTTGGCTTAATTAAACTGGGCTTAAAATTAGTTTTTAGTTAGTCAGCTGTCTTTAAGATTACTAAAGTGGGGGGTGCCTGGGTGGCTCAATCAGTTAAGCATCTGCCTTCAGCTCAGGTCATGATCCCAGGATCCTGGGATTGAGTCCCTCATGGGGCTCCCTGCTCAGCAGGGACGGGGAGCCTGCTTCTCCTTCTGCCTGCCACTCCCCCTGCTCGTGCACTTTCTCTCCCTCTCTCTGACAAATAAATAAATAAATAAACAAATAAATAAATAAATAAAATAAATAAAAATCTTAAAAAAAAAAAAGAATTACTGAAGTGGTTCTTTGTTGGATGGACCCAAAATAGTACTAATGTCCTGCTGTACCTCCTTGTCTCGAGTGGCTGAGTGTCAAGATGCTATCCTGACTCGGATCTTTATTCCCCTAATAAAATCTTCTCGACTTCGGGACGTGGGTCAGAGACAGCTAGCAGAAGCTTATTTGTAAAATGATGGAAGGTATTTGTTAATTTTCTTCTATTGTCTTGAGGACTTCCTGTTCTATTAGGACAGTTTTCTAATCTGTTCCTCAAGATGCTGGTGCATTTATGGGCTCTTTTGGTGGGTCTCAAGCAGACGATTGATTTGCAGCACTTGGGAGGAGGGGACTGGATGGACGGTTGTTTTTTTAGCAGCAGTTCTGTCAGTTATAACGGAGCATATTTGTATTCATCAGTCTCTTATCATATACTTTTTATTCACTTCCCTAGTAGTTTAATGCCTTATGTTCCTATTTGTTCTGAATAAATTTCCCTTCTTAGATATGTGAAGATTAAATTGATCGGCTTCACTGTGTATTTAGGGACACCGTGTTTCCCATTTATCACCTGCTGCTAATCTTTAGCAGTAAAATTGAATTGACATTTGTTAAAGGGTGTTTTGATCTATCTTTGAAAAGGGTAGTAAAGAGTAATTAGTCACAGTAATGGCTTTTTTTTTTTTTTCCATTTTGTGTGCTAATTTAGGTTGCTGAAACATTCTAATTTTGTAATGGTGGTAGAGAATTCTTTCTTTAGTTTCATGGCTTAACAATTAAAAATCTGATGAATCCTTGAAGCATTTATAAATTTAGCAGCCTTGAAAACCGGCCTCCTTTCCATTGGTAGCTCCCAAGGCCAGCACCAGCTCTAGTCCTACACAGTGCTTTTCTATTTTTCCTTTGACCCAGAGGTTGGCCTCAGTCCTATCAGTAGACAGACCGTCTGTAGCTCTGAGGTTTGGGCCACTCACCTGAAATCATTGCTCATGATACCAAGTCAGGGCATTGGCATGGTGACTTGAGACTCCCTGGATGACCAGGATTAACGTTTCTGTGGCTCAGTGACTAATAGTCAACGTAAAAACCTGGGAGGGAATAAAATGTGTGTGGGAAGCAGAATGCATCAAAGGACGAATAAGACTCAGGGTGCTAGGCTGATAAAACATGCACATTTATATGCTGATCATGAATGATTATTCTGGGTCAGACATCCCATTGTCCACCTCCATGGTTCTAAAACCCCACCAAGAGCAAGGTTTCTCTCTTCCCCAACAGTTGCTTCTTGGAGAGTGCTCTGCCTGCTTTATTGTTCCCCATCATTGGGCCTCGAACTCCTGGACTGTTGATTACATGCACTCTTCAGCCTAGATTTGCTGGCTGCAATAGTCCGTGCCTCAGAGTCTCTCAGGGCCCCTTCCCTGCCAGCTGGGCAGCCCTGCCTTCCTCAGCTTGATCTCCCACTTGACCCTTGCTGTCCGTGTTTCTGTTGTCAAACTTAGGAACGTCGCTCAAGTTTCTTTCATCATAGGAGCCGTAAGATTTCAGAGCTTTCACGTTTTTTTTTTTTTTTAATTTTCTTGTATTATGTTGTGTTAGTCACCATACATTACATCATTAGTTTTTGACGTAGTGTTCCATGATTCATTGTTTGTGTATAATACCCAGTGCTCCATTCAGTACGTACCCTCTTTAATACCCATCACCAGGCTAACCCATCCCCCCACCCACCTCCCCTCTAGAACCCTGTTTCTCAGAGTCCATAGTCTCTCATGGTTCGTCTCCCTCTCCGATTTACCCCCCTTCATTTTTCCCTTCCTACTTTTTTTTTTTTTAAACATATCATGTATTATTTGTTTCAGAGGTACAGGTCTGTGATTCATCAGTCTTACACGCTTTCACGTTTTCTTGTGTAGAGGCTCATCTTTGAATTGACAACACTCAGTAACCAGTTTGTTCTTGTTGTAGGGGTGGTGGCTTATCGTGAGTTTTATGGAATATTCTTTAATAGTGGTACTGCTGCATTATTGAACAGAGAGAACTTTCATTTTGACGAAGTATTGGAGAGAACGGAATCTTGAGTCTAGAGTTTTACTTGGTTGATGGTTGGAAGGGTTTTGCATGGATTCGCTTCTGCTTTCAACATTTCAGACCTTATTTCTTCTCCACTACCCACAAACGTCTTCACCAGGTCTGGCAGGATGCACGGTGAGAGCTCCAGCCCTGTATATTTGTGTCCTGATGCTGAATGAGTTGGCCCAATAGGACTATTCCTGAAAGTTCTTCTTATACCATGACGGCTGGCATGACAGAGTGATTGCAAACCATGAACATATGTCCCACCAAACCCAAACTAACCATGTCTCCAACACAACTTCCCTTTACCTGGATCTCCCAAAGGCCCACCAGAGCTACCTCATAAAAGGGAAAGTGTGAAGTCTAAGTGGAAAGAGTGCTCTTAATAGATTGCAGTAAAAATATCTTTGCAAGTTCTACAAAACCATACGACCTTGTGAATATATTGCTAGGCCTCCTAGGGCCTTGGAGGAAGCTTGTGCAAGAGACGAGACCTGAGTGTAAGTTTCATTTGCTTCATAAACCTTCTCAGATTATTTCTTACCTTCCGTGGTAGAAAAAGATCTGTGTCCTATCTGAATATGGTTAGGAGAAGTGCCTGGAAGCAACTTCTCCAGCATACTCAGTATGGATGTCTTTTGTTTTTCCAATTGTAGGAGAGCTGTGAAAAAGATTCATAGAAGAGAAGTTAAAATGAAAGAGAAGCTAAAATGAAAGCTAAAACAATAAATAGGGTTCCTAAGAAAACACGAGAGTTCAGACTAGTTAGCCAGGGAGAGGACAGGTATTGAAAACTACTTAATTTTACTGGGTTTTCTAGATTCCAGGGAGTACTTCTTTCCACATTTTAAACATTTTTGGTCAATATGTGCCTCACAGATGTATATAGGCGATGTTGCAGTGTTTCCCTCTTCTTCCCACCTGAAAAGTTATTTTAAAACTGATGATACCAGGGGCCCCTGGCTGGCTCAGTTGTTAAGCATCTGCCTTTGGCTCAGGTCATGATCCCAGGGTTCTGGGATCAAGCCCCACATCAGGCTCCCTGCTCCGCAGGAAGCCTGCTTCTCCGTCTCCCACTCCCGCTGCTTGTGTTCCCTCTCTTGCTGTGTCTCTCTCTGTCAAATAAACAAATAAAATCTTTAAAAAACAACAACAACAACTGATGATACCAGGCACCTGAGTGGCTCAGTCGGTCGAGGGTCCGACTTGACATCAGCTCAAGTCATGGTCTCAGGGTCGTAGGTTTGAGCCCTGAGTCTGGCACCGCGCTCAGCGGGGAGTCTGCTTGAGGATTCTCTGTCTGCCCCTACCCCACTCACACATACTCTTTCTCTCTCTAAATCTTAAAAAAATGGATGATACAGATGACAATGGGGTCTTGCACATAAGACAACAAGAAGACTATTGCCCACTATCTTCATTTCCTAAGAAAGGAATAATTAAGAGAAAATGGGTTAGATAGTACAGGGAAGTTTGAGATCTAAAGAATGCTTTCTTAATGATCATATTAGAACAGTGCACCAGAAGGAGGTATAGAATTTCAGTCTCTGAAGCTTTATAAAATATAATTAAGAGCTTTTCGTTTCAAATAAGTTAGGAGTTGAGTTCTAGCCATGGTTTGGAATTCTTCCTTTCACTTAAGAAAGACTCAGCATATAAATGAACTTTGCTATAGTACCTTGTTAGATAAAAATCTCCTTAATTATGTACCTCATTCACTGTAGTCTTACTAGTTCTATTATTCAGCCCTCACCCAGTGCATATGCACGGACAGTACTTTTAAGTATCTTGTGCAGTTAACCCCTGTTAACCACCACGTCTATATTAAAAGCACTGCCTTCTGATCTGATGGGCCCAGAACTGGTATAGCACTGCCCCCTCAGTGACTGGAACACTGGGGCAATTAATGACCGTGGAATAGTCCCATTCTTCTACCACAGTGTCCTACATGGGCATCAAAGACTTCGTTGTGTTGGGATCCTGTGAGCAGCCCTGGGTTGGTCGTAAAGAAAGCTAGAGATCAGATGGGCCATTTGGGGCAGACACTGCCAGCACCAATTAATCATTTGTCCTTCCGAGACTTTGCAGAAATGATATTGCTAGGATGAGATAGAGTGGTACTTTTTCTGGTAATTGATTGAGGGGATCACCAGGAGGAAGGTCCAAGAGACTTGTGTGAAGTCATCATTGAGTTGCTTTATAAATGAGAAGATATGTAAAAGTTAACATAGTTGACACAGTTTAATGAAGAACGAGTTTCAATTCTAATTTTGACTTGAATAATTGTTTTTTAAAACAAAGTCTTTACCACATAAGGATGTTTGTGGATAAGGCAAAAGGAATTTTAAAAATATATTTAACTACAGTGAGTTACATAATGTATGTTGCAAATATAATTTTTAGTTTAAAAAATAGAATTGCATGATTTTTCTATTTAATTCAGAGTAGGAACCAGATTTTTTCAATTATTTATTACCTACTTTCTTCTTCAAATAATGCCAATAATCCATAACAGTGGAATATTCTACAAGAGAAGCAGGAGTGTATTCTGAATGCTTTATACCTGTATAACTTTAATGTTTCAAAATGCTTTGAAAAATTCCATGAGCATACAAGACAGTCATAGCAAAGCATTTATGATGATGTGCCATGAAAAGCATAATTTGAAATATGATTGAATGTAAGTGGGCATGTACAAATACTTTTTTTTTTTTTGGTTATTGAAAGATTCTCAAGGAATCCACTAAACTCTGCAGACTTAATCCTAGACAGTGAGATGTGAGGTGTTTCCAAAATGCAGAAAGTTCTGCAGGACCACGCTGATCTTATGAGTTATGTTAGATCTAACAGCCTCCTATTGACTACCTAATAATCACATGCAGGTCCCTAGGGTTTGAAAATTACCCAGTCCCCTACTGGATGTGGAGCTGGCCATCCAACCCAAATTCCCATACTAGTCTTGCATTTCTCTCAAACTTGGTGTCATATTTTCATGATCATTTTAAAACTTCTCTGTATTTTCACTTGGCTGTTTTCCCCCACTTGGAAGCACTGCCCTGTGAACCCTCTTTCCACCTGTCTAAATTGTACCTCATTTCAACTTATTTATGCTCAGTATATGCTGCTTTATGTTATTGAGCAGCTTTTTGTTACTTTTTGGAGCATGGGGGCCAGACCAATCTCTGCCTCTCTGAATACACTGTAGGCATTCAGTAAATGGTTAGTGGACGTGGGAATGGTCTGCATCACAGGGGGACAGATTACCACTTGAAGGTCAAATCTGGCCCATTGCCTGCTTTTGTAAATAAAGTTTTTTTTTAAAGATTTTATTTATTTATTTGACAGAGAGAGACACAGTGAGAGAGGGAACACAAGCAGGGGGAGTGGGAGAGGGAGAAGCAGGCTTCCCGTGGAGCAGGGAGCCTGATGTGGGGCTCGATCCCAGGACTCTGGGACCATGACCTGAGCCGAAGGCAGACACTTAATGACTGAGCCACCCAGGCGCCCTGTAAATAAAGTTTTATTGGAACACAGCCACACCCATTTATTTACTTATTGCCTATGAGTGCTTTTATACTATAATAGTGAGTCGAGAAGTCGCAGCAGAGACCAGGTGACCCACAAAGCCTAACATATTTATTGGTCAGCCCTTTACCTGAAAAGATTTTCCTATCTCTGCTCTACATTTGTAGTATTGCAGGCTCTCACAATTGCATGTCTTAGAATTTGGAAGTCACAGACAAAATCAATTAATATGCCTAGGTGAAGTAACTGTGATTACTCTTCATTAATGCATCCGCTTGACTATTGTAAGGTTACATATAATTATCATTAACATTATGGAAGTTAAACACATGTTTCAGGGATAGAATAAATTTCCAAGTACTCGTTCCTTCAATTGGTAAAACAATGTTTGACTAAATTTTACATTACTAATTCTTTTTTCTGCCTAATAAGGTTGTTTCATTGAAATGGAACAAAGCATAGTAATTACCAAGCTTATATTCCCTTCTTTTTAGCTTATCTCTTTTTAATGTATTTGCCTTAATTTTGTAAAAACATTCTAATTATAGTATAAAATTGGCATCCTTAAAATGTGTTCTTAGGTTAACTCAGAAAGCATCAGATTTATTTAAGTTAATATTTATTAAACATATGTGATACTGATAAACATACCTAGAAAGCAGGTATAAATTCAACATTCATTCATTCCTAACAAAACTTTGAGCTTTTTACAGAGAATTGAGTGTTTTAAGGATCTAGTCACAGAACAACAAAAACAACTAAAGTATCAAAAGTAAAGCAGAAACACATTTCCTGAAATAAGCAGTTCAGAAGAGGTCTCTGAGATAACACAGAGGATAAGACTTTTAAATCAGATTCACAAGAATACAATCTTATGCCACATCAGCCTTTACAATAATGTTCAAGGACACAAATTGTCCTGATACACCACAAAACATGGTGAGGACAGGACTATGGTCCCACTCCCCAGGTCCTCTCTGGCTGCATTAGGATGCTCTGGCCCAGGTTGAGGTATAAGGTCTCTAAGCAATGCCTGTGGTACGTTAGGATACTGCTCCCATTAGGAAGCATTTCCATTTTGTATCCTGAGGGCTAAACACAATTAATGTGACCTATTTTCCAAGGGGCTATACTCCATAAAGTCAAAGAGTCCAGATTTGTTAACCGTCAGTAAATCTAGACAGATTAGGTTCATCCTGCTAAAATGATTCCATAGATAAGGACTCTTCTGCTACTAAAGACCTTCAGATTTTTTTTGTCAAGAGATCTGACACTGGTTGTTTACAAGGAGCATTGACCAACTTAATTGACCGTTTTCTTTCCTAGGAGCATTTCCACACCCCAGTCCCTTCCACTTTGAAAGGAAGAATATGAATTGTAGGCTTGCTGCTTGCTACCCGTTTCTTCCAGTCTCTCTCCCTAGTCTTACCCCCCTCCCTGCAGGTCTCTGAGATCTGAGAGGTGCCATCTCTCCATACAAATTATTTTGCTGTGGAAGGCATAATAGACCTGAGAGAGAGAGCGAGAAAGAGAGAGAGAGAGAGAGGCAGACAATACAACCATGTCAGTTAGCATGTGCCCTGAGTTTTTCTTCTGTTCTTTTTCCCTAGTGTTTATTGAGATTTGTGGATGTGCTTAAATTAAGTGGGAGTCTTGTACCTATATTTTCGGAATAGGGAGAGAAGTGTTCAAGTGAATCTTTCTGACTTTCAGTCCTTATCATGTCATTGCTTTGTCAGTATTCCTGTTTCTATTCCATGGGATGTAGTTTCAATATCTTATCCGTCCATTTCAAGGAAATGCATAGTCTGGTCCCAACTTACCTTTCCAACTCCCTTTGTTTCCCTTTTCCTAAAGAATCCTCCTTGCCAACTATGTGGAACCACATCTGCCCCCAACAGGTCTCTCATTCTGGCGTTTTGGTGACCTCCTCCTTGCTCTTCTCACCCAACCTACCTGAATGCAACTCCTCTCTCAACTCCAAATTATATCTTACCTGTTCTGCCACTGTCCGTTTAGAGCAGGCTCATTTTGAAATGTTTTGGGGTATAATTGACGCGCAGCGTTACGTTACTTCCAGGTGTGCAACATGGTCATTCACGAGCTCTGCCTTTTAGGCTGTGCTCACCACTAGTGTGGCTCCCATCTGTCACCGTACTGTGTTACTGCAAAACCATTGACTGCATTCTCTGTGCTGTACCTTTCACCCCCATGACTTACTTATTCCGTAACTGGAAGCCTAGTAGACTTTGTAGTTAGTGTTTGTGTTTGTCACCTGGAACTTGCTTGTCTCTCTCTCCACTTAGATTGTGAGCCTCTAAAGGATGGGCACTGTCTTAGGTACAGTACTGCCAATTGAGTTTGCCTCTGCTGGGAGTTGATCCCTGTGTTGAGAGAGTACTCGAATAATATAATAATAATAATAATAATAATAATAATAATAATAATAACGACGGGGCCATATTTTTCAAGTTGGTGAAATTCTTGTTTTCTGTATTTGTCTTTGTTTTTAAAATCAGACCTATAATCCTGTGTGAGGCTAGCACTCAGCAGTGCAGTGGATAAGGGTGAGGACTCTGTGGCCAGTATAGACCCCTGGGGGCACCAGGCTCACATGTATCTGACCTTTAGCAAGTCACGTGATCTATTCCTCAGTTTCCTCATCTGTAAAGTGGGGTAATAATCATATTTACTGTGTGTGGTGAAGTACGTAGAACAGTGTCTGGCACATGGTAGAGCTGCTGCTTTTTGCTATTATTGTCATTGTTGAGGCATGAAAAGTAAAAGCCAACAGTTTTTCTTTAAATGTTCTAAAGTAAAAGTCAATCTGAAAGAGGTCGTTAAGTTGCCTGGGGAAGCTAGCTGTGTCCTTAAGAGATGTTGACTGTTTGAGGATGAATTCTCGGAGGAATTCATGCTCCCTAAATCTAGGAAATCTTAGGGTACACTGATTTCCAAATGAGCCACATTTTCTCTCATGGAGATCCTGTCTGACTAAGACAAGTTTTCCCTCCCATTAAGCTATCAGCCCAGAGGTGGTAATGAGGGAAATTGCTGATGCTAGAATAGCTCCTGAAATAATAACGAACAACATCAAAAGAAGTATAAGTCCAAAGTAAGATGCTCTGGGCTTTTTTTCTCTTTTTTTAATCTGAGAAAAGATGTGGTGTAGAGAGTGAGAGACGTGGATAATGGATCCATATTCACTTAGGTAATGAGACTTGGTAAGGGAGGAGACTGTCTCAGAGCTGATAAAATGTAGTTATCATTGTGTAAACTTCTAAGAATTCAATGGCAATCACTTCATAAATACAGAACATGGTAAGGAGGATGAGAGACATAAGTACTACCAGGTCAGTTAATTCACTGAGATTTTTCTGATTAGTCTTTTAAGAGTCAAATTTTGAAACTGATTGTTAGGAATAGAAATGCCTATTAACTAGTGAGATTGAATGTTATTTTTGTGTACTTATCAAAAGAACACAGATTAAAATGGTTAAAATTAAATACCATTTTCCTATTAAATCAACAAATAGAGATAAGATAATGCTCAATATTGAAAGAGGTACAGTGTGAGAGGCACTCTGATGATGTGATTAATGGCAATGTAAATTGATAGAACTTTTAGTTAGAACATTTTGGGGTGCCTGGGTGCCTCAGTCGTTGAGCATCTGCCTTTGGCTCGGGTCATGATCCCAGGGTCCTGGGATCGAGCCCCACATCGGGCTCTCTGCTCAGTGGAAAGCCTGCTTCTCCCTCTCCCACTCCCCCTGTTTGTGTTCCCTCTCTCGCTGTGTCTCTGTCAAATAAATAAATAAAATCTTTAAAAAAAAGAACTTTTAGTTAAAGCATTTTAGCAATATGTTTCTAGATACAAGTGCTGGCAAGATGTAGAGAAAAGGAACACTCAAGCACTGTTGGTGGGAATCCAGACTGGTCCGGCCACCATGGGAAACAGCATGGAGGCTCCTCAAAAAATTAAAAGTAGAACCACCCTATGATCCAGTAATTACATTACTGGGTATTTACCCAAAGAATACAAAAACACTAATTTGAAAAAGGCTATATGCACCCCTACGTTTACTGCAGCATTATTTACAATAGCCAAACTATAGAAGTAGCCCATGTGTCCATCAGTTGGTGAATGGATAAAGAAGATGTGGTGTGTGTGTGTGTGTGTGTGTGTATGTATATATATATATATATACATACACACACACACACACACACAATGGAATATTACTCAGCCATAAAAAAGACTGAAATCTTGCCGTTTGCAACAACATGGATGGAGCTAGAGAGTATTATGCTAAGTGAAATAAGTCAGAGAAGAAAAATACCATATGATCTCACTCATATCTGGAATTTAAGAAACAAAACAAGCAAAGAAAAAAAGACAAACCAAGAAATAGACTTTTAATTATAGAGGACAAACTGATGGTTACCAGAGGGGAGATGGGTGGGGGGATAGGTGAAATAGATGAAGGGGATTAAAGAATGCATTTATCATGGTGAGCCCTGAGTAATGTTCAGAATTGTTGAATCACTGTATTGTACATGAAACTAATATAACACTGTATGTTTACTATACTGGAGTTAATATAAAAAACTTAATAAATTAAAAAAAGTAGAGGATCAGATAAAGACTCATGCATAAGAAAGTTAATTGAGTCATTATTTATAATGAAAAATGGGAAACCATCTAAATTTCTACCAATATTAGAATAATTAAACTGTATGATAACCATAAAAGGGAATATTAGGCAACTATTAAGTTTGGGCTGTCAACGTATATATGATAAGTTTGGATACATTGGTGATTTAATATTGATTTTCAAATGGTATACTTAGAATGTGTATATAATTCATATAAAATCATAAGCACAGACCATGACTGAATGAAAATACAATGAGGGGTTACCTCAATATGGTTGAATAATGGGTAATTTTAGGTTTCTGTATATACATTATTGAATTTTTTTTAAAAAGCTGATTTATTTTTATAAGTAGAAAAAAGATTGTTAGAAAATGAACAGCTGTTTCCCCCCGTCACCTGAACCCCCCATCACAGGGCTCTCTAACGGCCCAATGTCATTGTAATCTGACAAAGGCAATGGCAGCCCTAAGTCTAGCCTGCCATGAGCTAGGTGTTCTATAAATGTTCCTTGATTTGGAATTAATCTCTAGGGAGGTTGGACCTAATTACTTTGCCCCTCTCTGTCAGCAACCAAAACAGAATAAGAATTGTAATGTGGAGAGTGTCACTTTTTTTTTTTTTAAACTAAAATTCAGTGGGAGGAATTATGGTCACAATAAGTAGTTGAAGCCAGACTCTGTAGAAAAGAATTAAAAAAATTATCAAGGGCAAATATGAATTTAGCTGTTGAAAATTTTTAAATGAGGAAGTGTATTTAGAAAATTAATCATCAGTTTTTGAATGTCTTTTATGAACTTGCCACTGTGCTAGAGATCCAAAGAGGAGTCTGATGTGTCCCTTGCCCTCAAGCTGACAGGCTACTGGTAAGAGAGACACGAGTGCATCCTTAGGAGACCATGTGGTAAGTCCAGTAGCAGAGGAGTGGCCAGGCTGTTATGGTGATCAGAAGAGGGACATTAATTGAGGCTAGAGTGGGCAAAAGGAACTCTTTCTGGAAGGGGATGATGAGGAGATGATTGTTAATTTTACTTAATTACTAAAAAAAATTTTTTTTTGAGTAAACTCTACCCCCCAATGTGGGGCTTGAATTCACAACCCTGAGAGCAAGAATTGCATGCTCTACCGACCGAGCCAGCCAGGCGTCCCTGTGATTGTTAATTATAAATCTGTAGGAGTTCCTCTGCTACTGGACTTTAAATCTTTAGATGGAGGGGAATAGAGGACGATTATTCCAGAGAGAAGGAAGAGCAAGAGCCAAGGCATGGAGGAAGGATCCATCGCAGGAGAGGGGGGTGAGGACGTGCTAGTTACAGGAGTGGAGAGGCAGAGAGGGAGTGGTAGGGGTCAGACTGATGAGGCAGGCAGGGAGCAGATAGCAGTGCCCTCTGTGGTGTCCTAAAGATCTTAGACTTTGTTTTCTCCTCAGTGGCTGTTCAGGGGCTTTAAGCAGAGTCACAGCGACATTTGCAAATCAGGAAGACATGCTGCTGGAGTATATGGCACGTGGCTTATAGGTACGAGACTACAGGAAGGAGGAGCAAGCAGTTAATGGCTGTTGCAGGAGCTGACCTAAAACATGAGGGGAACAGGACAGGGAGAAGGACAAAGATGGATAGTAGGACTGATAAAAGTCAGAAAGAAAATGCAGTATGTTTTAATACCATGTTAAAAGCATTTTTTTTTTTCCCATGTCAGATACAAGCACATAGAACATAATGATGGTAGGGGCCTTGTGAAGACTCTAACATCACTAATGTTAATAGTGGTTCTTTTTAGGTAGTAGGTATTCAGGAACCAATGCCTTTTTTTCTTCATGTTTTTTAAGTATTTTGCTTTGAACGTGGATTACTTTTATAATCCAAAAAAGAGCATGTCCTTTTAAGAACAGTAGGAGAAAGATGAAAGAGAGTACCGGGGTTAAGATAAGTCAGGGTTAGGGATGAGACTGCTATAACAAGGAATACGATAAAGTATTGATAAAAAATAATAGGACCAAGTGAAATAAGGTGATCACAAAGAGACCAATACTGTATGATTCCACTCATATAAGGTATTGAGAGTAACAAAACTCAGATAGTCGTAGAATGGTGCTTACCAGAGCTGGGGGCCGGGGGAAGTGGGGAGTTGTTTAATGCATATGGAGTTTGTTTTGCAAGATGGAAAAGTTCTGGTTGCACAATAATAGGAATATACTTAACACTTTTGAGCTGTACTTTTAAAAATGGTTAAGATGGGGGGCTCCTAGGTGTCTCAGTCAGTTAAGCATCTGACTCCTGATTTCAGCTCAGGTCATGATTTCAGGGTTGTGAGATCCAGCCTTGCGACAGGCTCTGAGCCTGCTTAAGATTCTCTCTCTCCCTCTCCCTCTGCCTCTCCCCACCCATCCCTCCCTCTCCTCAAACAACAACAAAAAAAGGTGGTAAATTTATGTTATGTGTGTTTTACCATAATTTTTTTTTAATGTAGGACAAATCTGCATTTTATGGTTATCTCTGGAACCCTGTTGCATATAGAGGCAGAGATAGATCATGAATCCAGGATAACGGTTTTGCAGGCCAGTGTAGAATGTAGTGGGGGGTGCCCGTAAGAGTAATTCACATGGTCAGTTAGTTCTGGGGTAGGGGCTGGATAGGGAAGGAATAAGAGGTTAGATGGGCTCTTGAAGAGCGGGTATGTTGGGAAGATGCCGAAGAGACAGGAGATTATAATCAGAGAATAGGAAATGAAGTTTAAATGTGTTCTGTGGGAGTGATACTTAGCTACATTCATTGTAAATCTAATTCTTCTGTTAGAAAGGAAGCTCTTCAGAGGCTGGTTGGAATTATTCTTATTTGTACTTTGTAATAGTGGAGGCAATGAGACTAAATACCTAAATATGCTCAATAAAATTCTCTATCAGCTGAAGAATGTGTGTATATTGAGTCTCACATATTTGGAAGTTGCATCCCACACATCGAAAATGCTTTTTGCTTGCCCATCTTTTCCTTCTATGGTCTTACTCTGAGCCACAGATTGCTGAGGTGTTTGCCAAGGAGGCTCAGAATTCATATGGTCCATTCCCATCCCCTCTTGTTTTCTGTCTGAGGGGAATTCGTATTCCGCTGAGATTTAGGGAAAATATTATAGATGTTGACAGCACCTGTAGATTCTGACTGAATTAATTGCTTTTGGGTAGGACTTGGGCATTTCTATTTTAAGCAAACTCCCAGGGTGATTCTGATACACACTGCAGTTGCACAACTACGACTTGAGAAATACCAATTTTGTCTTTCTAAGGTTAGAATTACCTTACGGTGTTTGCCTTTGCTATGTAATATTACCATTACCCAATGTTGCCAGACATCATTAAAGTTTGGAGTAGAGTCTAGAGTCTGGAAGTTATTTTTCTCTTTTGCTAAGAAAATTTATGTCAGGAGTGGAGATATGTGCTATTTCATGTGTTAGATGAGAAGTCAACAGCATTAATCTCCCTTTAAAAAGGTAGATTAATTTCTGTCACATTGAAGAAATTCTTAAGTCATTCAAAACCATGCAATTTATAAGAAAAAGTATAATTATAAAAAGGATGCTGTAATTTAAAAGACTGCAAAGACATAACATGCTTCATTAAATTTTGTTAAGTGCTCTGTTTTTCTTTGACACAATTGTAGCAATGTTCAGCTTGTGCTGTCTAAATTATTTATTTATTTATTTTTGGTCTAAATTACTTAATAAACAAGATGTAGAAAAAGGTTTCTAGATTTATATCATCATTTTGATTTTAAAAGTACAGAGTAGGAGCCAAATGAGCTTAAATTAAATTTTATGGTCCTTTAAAAGAAACTTCAAGAAGTTTTAAAAAATTGATTAATGTTTTCCAGTCCTGCCAATAGCATATGCTTTAGATATATGTAAGAATCTGCTTTTATGCCAGAAAACTTAGAATATCTTCTTTCTTTTTTCTGTTGTATGATTTTATTGTAATATAAAATACAGGTACAGAAAACCACACACAAAAAATGTATAGCTTAAATAAAGCAAATGTCCTTGAAATCACCACCTGGGTCAAGAAATAAAATATTATAACCTCCAGGTCCTTCTTTGTTCCATCCTTGTTAATTACTGTCCTGAGTTTGTAGTAATTACTTCCTGTGTTTTAAAAAATAGTTTTATCACGTAAATGTAGCTCTAGACGCTATAGGCGCTCATTAAAAAAAAAATTGATCTGTTTTTAAAATCTTTTAATCTATAGCAGCACTGTTCACTAATGAGAGCCACATATGCAATTCCAAATTTTCTAGTAGCTACGTTATAAAAAGAAACAAGTGCAGTTAATACTAATATATTTAAATATATCCAAAATACTATTATTTCAACATGTAATCCATATAAAAATTGTTGAGATTAAAAAAAAAATTTTATTGTTATGTTAATCACCATACATTACATCATTAGTTTTTGATGTAGTGCTCCATGATTCATTGTTTGTGTATAACATCCAGTGCTCCATGCAATACGTGCCCTCTTTAATACCCATCACCAGGCTAACCCATCCTCCCACTCCCCTCCCCTCTAGAACCCTCAGTTTGTTTTTCAGAGTCCATCGTCTCTCATTGTTCGTCTCCCCCTCTGATTTCCCCGCCTTTCATTCTTCCCCTCCTATCTTCTTCTTCTTTTTTTTTTTAAACATATATTGTATTATTTGTTTCAGAGGTACAGATCTGTGATTCAACAGTCTTGCACAATTCACAGCACTCACCATAGCACATACCCTCCCCAATGTCTATCACCCAGCCACCCCAACGCTCCCACCCCCCACCACTCCAGCAACCTTCAGTTTGTTTCCTGAGATTAAGAATTCCTCATATCAGTGAGGTCATATGATACATGTCTTTCTCTGATTGACTTATTTCGCTCAGCATAACACCCTCCAGTTCCATCCACGTTGTTGCAAATGGCAAGATCTCATTCCTTTTGATGGCTGCATAATATTCCATTGTATATAAATACCACCTCTTCTTTGTTCATTCATCTTTTGATGGACATCTTGGCTCTTTCCACAGTTTGGCTATTGTGGACATTGCTGCTATAAACATCGGGGTGCACGTACCCCTTCGGATCACTACATTTGTATCTTTGGGGTAAATACCCAGTAGTGCAATTGCTGGGTCATATGGTAGCTCTATTTTCAACTTTTTGAGGAACCTCCACACTGTTTTCCAGAGTGGCTGCACCAGCTTGCATTCCCACCAACAGTGTAGGAGGGTTCCCCTTTCTCCGCATCCCCGCCAAAATCTGTCGTTTCCTGACTTATTAATTTTAGCCATTCTGACTGGTGTGAGGTGATATCTCATTGAGGTTTTGATTTGGATTTCCCTGATGCTGAGTGATGTTGAGCACTTTTTCATGTGTCTGTTGGCCATTTGGATGTCTTCTTTGGAAAAATGTCTGTTCATGTCTTCTGCCCATTTCTTGATTGGATCATTTGTTCTTTGGGTGTTGAGTTTAAGAGGTTCTTTATAGATTTTGGATTCTAGCCCTTTATCTGATATGTCATTTGCAAATATCTTCTCCCATTCTGTCGGTTGTCTTTTGGTTTTGTTGACTGTTTCTTTTGCTGTGCAAAAGCTTTTTATCTTGATGAAGTCCCAATAGTTCATTTTTGCCTTTGCTTCCCTTGCCTTTGGCGATGTTTCTAGGAAGAAGTTGCTGCAGCTGAGGTCAAAGAGATTGCTGCCTGTGATCTCCTTTAGGATTTTGATGGACTCCTGTCTCACATTTAGGTCTTTCAACCATTTTGAGTCTATTTCTGTGTGTAGTGTAAGGAAATGGTCCAGTTTCATTCTTCTGCATGTGGCTGTCCAATTTTCCCAACACCATTTGTTGAAGAGACTATCTTTTTTCCATTGGATATTCTTTCCTGCTTTGTCGAAGATTAGTTGACCACAGAGTTGAGGGTCCATTTCTGGGCTCTCTATTTTGTTCCATTGATCTATGTGTCTGTTTTTGTGCCAGTACCATACTGTCTTGATGATGACAGCTTTGTAATAGAGCTGGAAGTCCGGAATTGTGATGCCGCCAGCTTTGCTTTTCTTTTTCAACATTCCTCTGGCCATTCGGGGTCTTTTCTGGTTCCATACAAATTTTAGGATTATTTGTTCCATTTCTTTGAAAAAAGTGGATGGTATTTTGATGGGGATTGCATTGAATGTGTAGATTGCTCTAGGTAGCATTGACATCTTCACAATATTTGTTCTTCCAATCCATGAGCATGGAACGTTTTTCCATTTCTTTGTGTCTTCCTCAATTTCTTTCATGAGTATTTTATAGTTTTCTGAGTACAGATCCTTTGCCTCTTTGGTTAGATTTATTCCTAGGTATCTTATGGTTTTGGGTGCAATTGTTAATGGGATTGACTCCCTAATTTCTCTTTCTTCTGTCTTGTTGTTGGTGTATAGGAATGCCACTGACTTCTGTGCATTGATTTTATATCCTGCCACTTTACTGAATTCCTGTATGAGTTCTAGCAGTTTTGGGGTGGAGTCTTTTGGGTTTTCCACATAAAGTATCATATCATCTGCAAAGAGTGAGAGTTTGACTTCTTCTTTGTCAATTTGGATGCCTTTTACTTCTTTTTGTTGTCTGATTGCTGTGGCTAGGACTTCTAATACTATGTTGAATAGCAGTGGTGATAGTGGACATCCCTGCCACGTTCCTGACCTTAGGGGGAAAGCTCTCAGCTTTTCTCCATTGAGAATGATATTTGCTGTGGGTTTTTCATAGATGGCTCTTTTGATATTGAGGTATGTACCCTCTATGCCTATACTCTGAAGAGTTTTGATCAAGAAAGGATGCTGTACTTTGTGAAATGCTTTTTCTGCATCTATTGAGAGGATCCTATGATTCCTGTTCTTTCTTTTGTTAATGTATTGTATCACATTGATTAATTTGTGGATGTTGAACCAACTTGCAGCCCAGGGATAAATCCCACTTGGTCGTGGTGAATAATCCTTTCAATGTACTGTTGGATCCTATTGGCTGGTATTTTGGTGAGAATCTTTGCATCCATGTTCATCAAGGATATTGTTCTGTAATTCTCCTTTTTGATGGGGTCTTTGTCTGGTTTTGGGATCAAGGTAATGGTGGCCTCATAAAACGAGTTTGGAAGTTTTCCTTCCATTTCTATTTTTTGGGACAGTTTTAGAAGAATAGGTATTAATTCTTCTTGAAATGTTTGGTAGAATTCCCCTGGGAAGCCATCTGGCCCTGGGCTTTTGTTTTTGGGAGATTTTTGATGACTGCTTCAATTTCCTTAGTGGTTATAGGTCTGTTCAGGTTTTCTATTTCTTCCTGGTTCAGTTTTGGTAGTTTATACATCTCTAGGAATGCATCCATTTCTTCCAGATTATCTAATTTGTTCGCATAGAGTTGCTCATAATATGTTCTTATAATTGTTTGTATTTCTTTGGTGTTGGTTGTGATCTCTCCTCTTTCATTCATGATTTTATTTATTTGGGTCATTTCTCTTTTCTTTTTGATAAGTCTGGCCAGGGATTTATCAATCTTGTTAATTCTTTCAAAGAACCATCTTCTAGGTTCGTTGATCTGTTCTACTGTTCTTTTGATTTCTATTTCATTGATTTCTGCTCTGATCTTTATTATTTCTCTTCTCCTGCTGGGTTTAGGCTTTATTTGCTGTTCTTTCTCCAGCCCCTTTAGGTGTAGGGTTAGGTTGTGTATTTGAGACCTTTCTTGTTTCTTGAGAAAGGCTTATATTGCTATATACTTTCTTCTTAGGACTGCCTTTGCTGCATCCCAAAGATTTTGAACAGTTCTGTTTTCATTTTCATTTGTTACCATGATTTTTTTAATTCTTCTTTAATTCCCTGGTTGACCCATTCATTCTTTAGTAGGATGCTCTTTAGCCTCCATGTATTTGAGTTCTTTCCGACTTTCCTCTTGTGATAGAGTTCTAGTTTCAAAGCATTGTGGTCTGAAAATACACAGGGAATGATCCCAGTCTTTTGGTACCAGTTGAGACCTGATTTGTGACCTAGAATGTGATCTGTTCTGGAGAATGTTCCATGGGCACTAGAGAAGAATGTGTATTCTGTTGCTTTGGGATGGAATGTTCTGAATATATCTGTGAAGTCCATTTGGTTCAGTGTGTCATTTAAAGTCTTTATTTCCTTGTTGATCTTTAGCTTAGATGATCTGTCCATTTCAGTGAGGGGGGTGTTAAAGTCCCCCACTATTATTGTATTGTTGTTGATGTGTTTCTTTGCTTTTATTATTAATTGGCTTATATAATTGGCTGCTCCCATGTTAGGGGCATAGATATTTACAATTATTAGATCTTCTTGTTGGATAGACCCTTTAAGTAGGATATAGTGTCCTTCCTCATCTCTTATTATAGTCTTTGGTTTAAAATCTAATTTGTTTGCTATAAGGATTGCCACCCCAGCTTTCTTTTGGTGTCCATTAGCATGGTAAATGGTTTTCCACCCCCTCACTTTCAATCTGGGGGTGTCTTTGGGTCTAAAATGAGTCTCTTGCAGAAAGCATATTGATGGGTCTTGTTTTTTTATCCAGTCTGATACCCTGTGTCTTTTGATTGGGGCATTTAGCCCATTTACATTCAGGGTAACTATTGAAAGATATGAATTTAGTGCCATTGTATTGCCTGTAAGGTGACTCTTACTGTATATTGTCTGTGTTCCTTTCTGGTCTATGTTGCTTTTAGGCTCTCTCTTTGCTTAGAGGACCCCTTTCAAGATTTCTTGTAGGGCTGGTTTCGTGTTTGCAAATTCCTTTAGTTTTTCTTTGTCCTGGAAGCTTTTTATCTCTCCTTCTCTTTTCTTTTATTTTTATTTTTATTTTTATTTTATTTTATTTTTTTAAAAGATTTTATTTATTTATTTGACAGAGAGAGACACAGTGAGAGAGGGAGCACAAGCAGGGGGAATGGGAGAGGGAGAAGCAGGCTTCCCGCTGAGCAGGGAGCCCGATGCGGGGCTCGATCCCGGGACCCTGGGATCATGACCTGAGCCGAAGGCAGACGCTTAACGACTGAGCCACCCAGGTGCCCCTCTCCTTCTCTTTTCAATGACAGCCTAGCTGGATATAGTATTCTTGGCTGCATATTTTTCTCATTTAGTGCTCTGAATATATCCTGCCAGTCCTTTCTGGCCTGCCAGGTCTCTGTGGATAGGTCTGTTGCCAATCTAATGTTTCTATCATTGTAGGTTACATATCTCTTCTCCTGAGCTGCTTTCAGGATTTTTTCTTTGTCTCTGAGACTCATAAGTTTTACTATTAGATGTCGGGGTGTTAACCTATTTTTATTGATTTTGAGAGAGGTTCTATGTGCTTCCTGGATTTTGATTCCTGTTTCCTTCCCCAAATTAGGGAAGTTCTCTGCTATAATTTGCTCCAATATACCTTTTGCCCCTCTCTCTCTTTCTTCTTCTTCTGGGATCCCAATTATTCTAATGTTGTTTCGTCTTATGGTATTACTTATCTCTCGAATTCTGCCCTCATGATCCAGTAGTTGCTTATCTCTCTTTTTCTCAGCTTCTTTATTTTCCATCATTTGGTCTTCTGATCACTAATTCTCTCTTCTGCCTCATTTATCCTAGCAGTTAGTGCCGCCATTTTTGATTGCACCTCATTAATAGCCTTTTGATTTCAACTTGGTTAGATTTTAGTTCTTTTATTTCTCCAGAAAGGGTTTCTCTAATAACTTCCATGCTTTTTTCAAGCCCTGCTAGTATCTTTAAAATCATCATTCTGAACTCTAGTTCTGACATTGTACTAATGTCCGTATTGAGTAGGTCCCTGGCAGTCAGTACTGCCTCTTGTTCTTTTTGTTGAGGTGATTTTTTCCATCTTGTCATTTTGTCCAGAGGAGAGTAGATGAATGAGAGAACAAAATGCTAACAGGGTAACAACGTCCTCAGAAAATATACTCTAAACAAATCAGAAAAGACCTGAAACCGGGGGAAAAGAAAGGGAAAGAAAGAAAAAAGAAAAAGATAAAGATAAAAACAAACAAAAACAGAACAAAACAAAACAAAAAAACAGAATATGATCAAATATGATCAGGCTGTTACATAGATCAGTGCCACACACTAGATTTTGGGTGTATTTTGGTCTGTTAGAAGAAAGTGCCTCCCAAAATTTTAAAGAAAGAAAAACTTACATATGTACAAAAATAAGGGTTAATACGATGAAGGGATGGAATATGAATGTAAAGATGAAAATTATAAAAAAATTTGTAAAAGGAATTGATAAGGTAAGAAGTTGTTTGAAAAAAGAAAGAGGATTAAAAAAAAAAGGGAGAGAATGTGATCAGGCAGGAGACTAGAACAAAGCCATACACTATAGATTTAGGGTATATTTTGATCTGTTAGAAGAAACGGTATCTCAAAATTTTAAAGAGAGAACAACTTATATATATATGCCAAAAATAAGGGTAACTACTATGAAAGGATAGAATATGGCTCTAAAAATGAAAAATAAAAGTTTTTTAAAAAAGGGATTGATAAGATGTGGGTTGAAAAAGGGAAAAAGAAAAATTCAAAAAAAAATTTAAAAAAAATTAACTTTGAAAGACTAAAGAATCATGGGAAAAAAGCCATGAATTCTATGTGCAGTATTCCCCTGGCGCTGGAGTTCTGCCGTTCTCATTGATCGGTAAACTTGGTCTTGGCTGGCTGTTCTCACTGATCTTCTGGGGGAGGGGCCTGTTGCCGTAGTTCCCAAATGTCTTTGCCAGAGGCGGAATTGCCCCGCTGTTGCTGGGTCTGGGCTAAGTAATCTGCTCCAGTTTGCTCTCGGGAGCTTTCGTTCCCTGCAAGCTCTCCGTACAGCTTTGGAGGCCAAGAGTGAAAATGGTCGCCTCACAATCTCTGCCCTGGAGGAGCTGAGAACTCGGGGCCCCACTCCTCAATGCGCCCCCAGAGAAAAGTGGTCAGTCACTCCCGTCTCCCCGGTCTCCACCCACACTCCGTGCTCACCCGGCCTGTGACCGAGCATTTCTATCTCTGGCACATGACCCCGTGTGGAGTCTCCAAACCCAGCAGATCCCTGGGGTGCGCTCCCGTGCTGCTCCTCCCGGGGGAGGAAGGGGAGTCTCCCTGGATCTGCCGCTTGTTGGGTCCCTGCTGGAGGCGCAGTGGCCCAACTGTGCCATGGATCACGGTTTATGGCAACCCCAAGCTGAGAGCCCGCGCCTCGGCTCCATCTCTGCAGCCGGCTTCCCCGCTCTGATACCTCGGAGCTCTGCCACACTCAGGCACCCCCGGTCTTCCTGTGACCCCAAGGGTCCTGAGACCACACTGTCCCACGAAGTTTCCAACCCCTGCTTCGCCACTGGATCGACGTCCCTCAGCGGAGCAGACTTCTAAAAGTTCTGATTTTGTGCTCCGGGGCTCTATCACTTGCCAGAAGCAGCCGACGGAGGCCCCCTCCCCCGCTGTCTATCTTCCCGAATATCGCCTCGGATTCACTTCTCTGCACGTCCTACCTTCCAGAAAGTGGTCGCTTTTCTGTTTAGAGAGTTGTTGCTATTCTTTTCTTCGATCTTGTGTTGAGTTCGTAGGTGTTCAGAATGGTTTGATCCCTATCCAGCTGAATTCCTGAGACCAGACGAAATCCAGGTCTCCTACTCCTCCGCCATCTTGCTCCGCCCCCAAGATATTTTTTTAAAGATTTTACTTATTTATTTGACAGAGAAATACACAGCAAGAGAAGGAACACAAGCAGGGGGCAGTGGGAGAAGGAGAAGCAGGCTTCCCGCGGAGCAGGGAGCCTGATGTGGGACTCGATCCAGGACCCTGAGATCATGACCTGAGCCGAAGGCAGACTCTTAACCACTGAACCACCCAGGTGCCCCTAAAAATTGTTGAGATATTTTACATTCTGTTTTTTTGGGAGGGGTACTAAATGTCTGAAATCTGGTGTGTATTTTATACTTAGTGCATACCTCAAAATATCCTGGATTTGGCCAGTTGGGAGCCCTTTAGCTGGCTCCTGTATACCTGTGACATGTGCCATCACTTTTTTGGATACTTCCTTACTTTCTAACATTCAGGATCTTCCAAACTTCTCTTGTACCTATCCTGTCCCAACCTTGGAATGGGCCATTTCTCTTAGGAGCCCTGGTCCCTTTTAAAGTGAGTGGTTTTCCTCCACACCGTTGGTGGGAATGCAAACTGGTGCAGCCACTATGGAAAACAGTATGGAGGTTCCTCAAAAAGTTGAAAATAGAGCTACCATATGACCTGGCAATTGCATTACTAGGTATTTATCCAAAAGATAAAAACATAGTGATTCTTAGGGGCACGTGCACCCCAATGTTTATAGCAGCAATGTCCACACTAGCCAAACTATGGAAAGAGCCAAGATGTCCATCGACAGATGAATGGATAAAGAAGATGTGGGGTATATATACAATGGGATATTATGCAGCCATCAAAAAGTGAAATCTTGCCTTTTGCAACGACGTGGATGGAACTAGAGGGTATTGTGCTAAGCGAAATAAGTCAATCAGAGAAAGACAATTGTCATATGCTCTCACTGATATGTGGAATTTGAGAAATGAGAAACAAGACAAAAGATCATAGGGGAAGGGAGGGAAAAATGAAACAAGATGAAACCAGAGAGGGAGACAAACCGCAAGAGACTCTTAATCTCAGGAAACAAACTGAGGGTTGCTGGAGTGGTGGGGGTGGGAGGGATGGGGTGGCTGGGTGGGGAGGGTATGTGCTATGGTGAGCGCTGTGAATTATGTAAGACTGTTGAATCACAGACCTGTACCTCTGAAACAAATAATACATTATATGTTAATAAAAAAAAAAAGTGAGTGGTTTTACAAACTAAGATTTGGGTGCTAGGCATGTACATTGCTCCTGGGGCGTGTTTGCTAGGTGGTCAAAGCTAGGGAATACATGTATGTGCATACACATATAAGCATACACACATTTGCATGCATATATCTCTACATACTACACACACACACAGTAGTAATCATGTGTTCACACCAGTACTTCCAATTCCAGGCTATCTCCGCAGGTTTCTTTCTTGCCTTTCCCTCTTCCATACTTATTTGTATGTTCCTTCTTTCACTGCAAGAATCCTGGAGCTCAGCAGTATAATTCATCTAGTGTAGTTTCCAAACTGCTTCTCCCATTTACCACTGCAAAAATCAAACCTCGTAGAAAGAGTTGAGGATTTGTTTGCTGTTTTCCGCCACAGTTCAGAGTATACTGTCACATACGGCATTTATAAATTTCTTGAATTAGTTCTTCCTCCCTCCCACCTTTAGTGTGGTTATTGTATTCACTTGAAAGACAGTTTGTTTTCAGTTTTAGGTATTTCCTCCCCTCCCCACCCTTATGATTTAACTGTGTGTATAGCATTGCCATCTCCCAAAGTTAAAACTATGTGCGAGGCACCCAGAGAAGTGTCACTCTCTCCTAGATCTCTCCCGTCCCCCGCCCCCACCCCCCCAGGTAACTTCCCTAACTGCTTCCTGGTTTATCCTTTGTACATTTCATGTTGTCACGGTGGGCATATATATGCTTATTTTCCCTTCCTTTTCATAGACTATACCCAGAATAGGCAAATCTATAGAGACAGAAGGTGCATGTGTGGTTGCCTGGGGCGGGGAGACTGGGGGCAAATGAGGAATGGCTGCTGATGGATACAGGGGGTTCTTTCTGGGATGATGAGAGTGTTCTAAAATTGTGGTAATGGTAGCAAACTCTAAAGGTACTAAAAGCCTTTGAATTGTGAGTTACGGGTTAATTGTGTTAAATGGGTGTGTATGGCATGTGAATTATATCTCAAGAAAGATGTTATTTTTTTTTAAAGATTTTATTTATTTATTTGACAGAGTGAGAGAGATAGTGAGAGCAGGAACACAAGCAGGGGGAGTGGGAGAGGGAGAAGCAGGCTTCCCGCTGAGCAGGGAGCCTGATGCGGGGCTCGATCCCAGAATCCTGGGATCATGACCTGAGCCGAAGGCAGATGCTTAACGACTGAGCCACCCAGGCACCCCAAGATGTTATTTTTTTTAAAAGTGTGATGTTATATATAGTCTTTTTTGCACTTCACTTATTTTATCCTCAACTATATCTCCTGGGAATCACCTCACTTCAGTTTATAGAAATGTTTGCTCTTTTTAATAGCTACTTAGTACTCTGTTGTGTATGCATAAAGTAGTTTATTCAGCTGTTCTCCTCTTCTTGGACATTTAAGTGGCTTTGGGTTTTTTCGATTATAAATGATTAACCATATATGCATATTCAGAGTACAGCCCTAGAAGTGGGATCAAAGGGAAAATCCACATGCAGTTACTAGATAATGCCAGTTCTCCCCTGAGCCTGTTCCCTTTTACATTCCCACCAGCAGTGAATGAATGTGTCTCTCCATAACCCTGTCAACAGAGTTGATTATCAAGCTTTTCCATTTTTGCCAATATGATGGCTGGAAATTGGCTAGATGATGGCTAGTATCTCATTGTGGTTCACATTTGCATTTCTCGTGTAGGTCAGGTTGAATATCTTTTCATGTATTAAGGGCCATCTTTATGTATTTTTGTGAATTGTCTTTTTGTGTGTTTTTTTTTTTTTTTTGCCTATTTTTCTGTAGGATTTTTATTCTTGTTCTCCATTTTAAAAAGCTCTTTGCTTATTAGAGGTATAATGCTTTATTTCTGGGTTTTTTTTTTTTTTTGACTTTGTATATATAGAAGTTTTAATTTTATCTATCCATCTAAATCCCCTTTATTTATTTCACCTGTCTTCCCACCCATCTCCCCACCCATCTCCTCTCTGGCAACCATCAGTTCATTCTCTGTGTTTAAGACTGTGTTTTTGTCTCTTTTTTTCTTTGCTAATTTGTTTTGTTTCTTAAGTTCCACATATGAGTAAAATCATATGGTATTTGTCTTTCTCTGTCTGACTTACCTCACTTGGCATTATACCCTCTAGATCCATCCATATTGTTGCAAATGGCAAGATATCATTCTTTTATGGCTGAATAATATTCCATTGTGTAGATATACCACATCTTCTTTGTCTACGTGTCTATCGATGGACATTTGGGCTTCTTCCATGTGTTGGCTGTTGTAAGTAATGCTACAGGAAACATAGGGATGCATATATCTTTTCGCATTAGTGTTTTCATTTTCTTTGGGCAAATACCCAGTAGTGTAATTACTGTATCATATGGTATTTCTATTTTTATTTATTTATTTATTTTCAAAGATTTTATTTATTTATTTATTTTCAAAGATTTTATTTATTTGACAGAGAGAGACACAGCGAGAGAGGGAACACAAGCAGGCAGAGTGGGAGAGGGAGAAGCAGGCTTCCCACTGAGCAGGGAGCCCGATGCAGGGCTCGATCCCAGGACCCTGGGATCATGACCTGAGCCGAAGGCAGACGCTTAACGACCGAGCCACCCAGGCGCCCAGTATTTCTATTTTTAACTTTTTGAGGAACCTCCATACTGTTTTCTACAGTGGCTACACCAGTTTGCATTCTCACCATCAGTGCATGAGGGTTCCTTTTCTCCACAGCCTCACCAACACTTCTTACTTCTTGGGTTTTTGATTTTAGCCATTCTGATAGGTGCGAGGTGACATCTCATTGTGGTTTTGATTTGCGTTTCCCTGATGGTGAGTGATGTTGAGCATCTTTTCATGTCTGTTGGCTGTGTGTATGTTGTCTTTGGAAAAATGTCTATACAGGTTGTCTGCCCATTTTTTAATCAGATTATTGGGGGGTTTTGGTGTTGTGTAAGTTCTTTGTATATTTTGAATATATAACCTCTTGTCTGATATATCATTTGCAAATACCTTCTCCCATTCAGTAGGTTGCCTTTTTGTTTTGTTAGTGGTTTTCTTCACTGTGCAGAAGCTTATTTTGGTGTAGTCCCAATAGTTTAGTTTTGCTGTTGTTTCCCTTGCCTGAGGAGACATATCTAGAAAAATGTTTCCAAAAAAAGTTTTTATTTTTATGTAGCCAAATTATTAATCTCTTTTTTTTTGTTTATAGATTTTAAATCATAGCTAGGAAGCCTTTCTCTGTAGTCCTGCTAAAGAGGAATTCACCTACATTTTCTCCTAGTACTCATTTCATATTTTACATTTAGATGTCTGATGCTTTGGAGTTTATTCTCCAAATAGTTTGAGGAATGGATCTAATCTTTTTCCAAATAACTATCCAGTTGTACCAACCCTATTTTTTAAAAAAGCTGTCTTTGCCTCAGTGGTTTGAGGTATATCGTTATCATATGCTAGATATGGGTCTATTTCTGGACTCCATATTCCATTGGTATCTCTGTATGCATGTGCTATGCACTGTTTTAATCAAAGAGGCTTTTAAATGTGTTTTTATACTTCTCATGGCTCTTTTCAGTGTGATTTCAGCTATTCTTTTGTGTTTATTTTTACATTTGAACTTTATAAAGAACGACTCTACAATGATTATAAAAAAGCTCAATCCTATCTTGGGGGGATTTCGTTAAATATGTACATTAACTTCAGGAGAACAGACATTTCACTCTTCCCGCTCCTCATATATAAGTATAGTTCTCTTCCCTTCCTTCCCACTCTTTGTGCTGATGTTTAATTCTACATACACTAATGCAGCCAGCCCACCTTACAATGTTGTTATTTTTGCCTTAAATATAAGTTGTCTTGTCAGGAAAGAAGAGAAGAAGAAAAATGGTCTTTTATATCTACTCCCATCTTCACCATTTCCAGTGCTCTTCACTGATTTCTGTAGATCTGAGTTTCTGTCTGGTACCCTTGGATGATTTTGACATGTCCTTACCAAGAGCAAGGGCTGTCTTTTCATTTCTTTGTCTGCTTTTGTGTTCTAGAAGTAATGGGAGAGGACATTCTTGCCTTGTTTCTGATCTTAAGGGGAAAGCACTCAAGACACTGAGACTGTTTATATTTGTGATCATTTTCTTACGACTCAGTGGGCTGATTTTCATCTTTACAAGAAGTGTGTAAACTTTAATGACTTAAGATAATTTGTATATGAGGAAGTTACTGAATTAGATCTTATCCCAGGATCGCTGTGCTTGCCACTCAGCATATTGCTAGTCACCCCGCCATGAGGCTTAGGAGATACTGCAAGATAATTTTAATATTAGATTAAGCAAAACATAATTAGGAATGTAAATCTGTCCAAAGCCCCTTATGTTCTGTAATGTGCTGTTCAGTCCCAAATTAATGATATTTTGGTTGTCTCTCTTATCTTATTCATTCGTAGAAAATTGAAGTGTTAACTCCTTGAGAATTAGTATTATTTGGGACCTGTATGTATATTTCTACTCTCTTTAAAACCACACTATTTGAAAGTTTAACATTTGGTTTCAGCCTTTAAAAGTAGGCATGGCGGGGCGCCTGGGTGGCTCAGTCGTTGGGCGTCTGCCTTTGGCTCGGGTCGTGATCCCGGGGTCCTGGGATCGAGCCCCGCATTGGGCTCCCTGCTCGGTGGGAAGCCTGCTTCTCCCTCTCCCACTCCCCCTCCTTGTGTTCCCTCTCTCGCTGTGTCTCTCTCTGTCAAATAAATAAAATCTTAAAAAATAAATAAATAAAAAATAAATAAAAGTAGGCATGACTGCTGTGTTTAAGTTAAAGCCTCTTTATTTTTTCTCTTATGTCATTTATATGGTAGTCTCTAAACAATATATCCAGTCAGTTTATATCTAGGTGCTAGATTAGTTTTTACTCCTGAACTGTGGAAAGTTCTTGCCAAATATGGACTTCAGTCACTGACCTATAGGGACTCTGTTTTTTTCTTTTGCCATCAGTGGGAGTAGGGTACCCATGAGTGTCCTATGTCACCAGTCTGGTTGTGAGGATTGATTTGTTCAATTAGCGGTGAAAGACAAGCTTATCCCTTGAAAGAGACCATGAGAGAGCTAAGATTAGAACAGCTAAGCATTTCAAATGGGCAGAACTTCAACTAAGGTGCCCTCTTGGAGAGAGATTAGGTTACGTGTTGATGGAAATACGTGCTTGACAATGTTTGGTATTGTACTTTTGCCCTTTTACCAAGAATTGTCCTTAATGTTATAGGTAATAATTTTGTGAAGAATCTCATTGAGATGCCCATACTTAACTTGTTCTGTGAATATTTTACATTTCTCCAATTTTTAAAAACTTTTTGTAAACCCAGTTTTAGTGATTATTACTGTCCCATAACTGATAATTTTTTAATATCAAGCAAGAATTACCGCGTTATGTAGGACACCTTCCAACTCTGGTCACTTATCTTTGTAAGTGGTGAACCAGGGGGTGCATGTGGGGAGTGCTGACATTGATTGTCTCTTACAAAAGCTGTCCACATGTTCCTTCACTCAAACTTAGTAAGTCTGTGAAGTAGATAGTATAAAATCTTGTTTTACAAATGAGGAAGTTAAGAGGGGCTAATTAATTTACTAAGATCACAGAGCATCTGGCTGTGGAGCTGAGTTTGAAACCTACGTTTCTTTGATTTAGGTTACCTCACACTACTTCCAAAGATCCACAGACAATTGACGTAATACAGGGAATGTATTGGTGGCAAAAATCTTTCTGGAAGCCTAGTTTCTTCCCTTTCCCCTCATCAAATCCAGTTATTGGAAGATCCAACATAAAAAGAGTGAACTAACTCCCATTTCATCTCTTGTCATTCTCTTGTGTCTTTCTGTCTGTCTCTCTCAATACATAACTCCGAAGCAAAGGAATAATGTAAGTCACTAGCTAGTTGTCAGCCTTGAAGTAACGGGAAGCTTGCTAAGACGATTCTTAATTGCTCTTCCAATTTTCTGTGTAATTTTTCGATTCGATTTCCATCTTTTCATGTTGCCAATTAGATGAATACACAATGACTTTTCAATGTTTAAATAATATATGTATGCCTTTATTTTCAGAGCTCTGTATTATTAACCATTGTGTTTAGCTCTTTAACTGTCTCAATTTATGGCTCAGAAATTCTTCTTTTAAATTCTCTTGCCCTGAGAGTGCCTTAGATCTCAAACATAATTTATGCTTTGAACAAAGAGTTACTGTTCCAGGGGTCTTGGTGCACTGAATAAAATGTAGATCTGTTTCCCAGGCGTTGCATGATTTCTAAAAGTCACTCTGAATGAAAGGGGTAACGTGCCATGTGAAAGGCTATATAAAATATTTGACCATTTAAATGTATCTCCTCAAAAAGAAAACCGCAAGCCCAGATGAAAACAGGTCGGTTCTGTTGTGCGAGTTGTACTGACCTCCCTCGATTCTCAAGAGGCATCAGCTCTGGCTTCGGCCGGCAGCCTTCCTGGTGCTGTCTGGTCCGCAGAGCACGCTTTCACCATGTATTGTGCCTGCCTCTAACCCGGCAGTGGTACCGGGTGGTTTTGATGCTGGGACTGCAGTTTGTCCCGAGAAGAATAAGGAACCTTTATTTTCACATCTCCAAATATCGTTGAGAGAAGATTATCATACATCGATTCAGAGCAGTTTAGCTTTTGGCACTGTTCTCACTGTTTGACCTTCTCCCCCAGCTCAGTGTTCGTCATAATGATTCATTGGTTTAAAACTGCTTTAATTCCCCAAGAGCTCAAAACTCTTTAACAGGGAATGTCTGCTCTTGGTATCTGCCCGGTAGTGGGAAAGTGGAGAACTGCGGGGATAACCAGTAGGTAGGGGCAGTGGACCTAGTGGCTCTCCTCCCACTTGGTTAGGGCTGCCGTTACTGTCAGCTAGACATCAGAAAGCTAGATCCTTCTGGATCTGTCCTTTGAGGCCCATCTGCAGAATGTTCTTGTTATCCCAGCCTCACCAGTGTGTCCGGTTAGGCCCATCTCTTCCCAGCACCGTGAGTAAGACTCCCTTGAGTGAGCTGGGCATGTTGGGAGGTGCATTCTCTCTCTGCTGTCACTTTGTAATGTCCTAGAGCGGGAATTCCTGCCCATGCTCTCTGAAGGAGGAAGCCTATGCTCAGTGTCACGTTGGCCATGGGATAAGTGAACATACACGACTGATGGAATTATCTTCAGTTCTTAGTTACTTCAGCCCCCTTTTGGCCTCTGTGGCCAGTGTTCTTACAGCACCAGGGACAGTGCCTTGCAGAGAGTGGGTATGGAGTAAATGTGTTTGCTCTGTACTATTTTGATGTCTCTTTTGTTCTTTCCTGCTGGTAATTTCTAAATAGACACCTTAATAGTTGTCCAGCAAAGTTCAGAGCTACCTCACAGTTTCCCACCTTGTCTGTTTTAACACCCCCTCTAGCTCTCCACTGACAGATCTCAGAGAAGGGAAAGGAATGGTGCCTTCCTCATACGCCAGTGGGACCCCTAAAAGAGACTCCTTTTAACAGCAGATTTTTTTTTTTTTAAAGATTTTATTTATTTATTTGACAGAGAGAGACACAGCGAGAGAGGGAACACAAGCAGGGGCAGTGGGAGAGGGAGAAGCAGGCTCCCCGCAGAGCAGGGAGCCCGATGTGGGGCTTGATCCCCAGAGCCTGGGATCATGACCTGAGCCAAAGGCAGACGCCTAACCGACTGAGCCACCCAGGTGCCCCCAGCAGATTTTTTTAAATGCTTAAAAAAAAAAAGTCCTAGATGAATGTGGTGTTTATAATTTTGCATACCTGATAAGATTATAGTAATTTTAGTCATTCTAAAATTGTTTTCAGTTGAAAGATGAAATACTTCGATGATCTTTCTATGGCTTGATGGGGGTAGGAATATAGCTGCCACTTTTTATCATCTAACCCAACTTCTTTTACTTCTAAAGCTAAATTGCTAATTTCAAGGAACAGTGAGCTGGCAGTGCCTGCAATTAAAAAGCTCTCACCTTTGTATATGACAATTTTGTGTCTTAGAGCAAGCATTATTGTTAACGAGAAGAAAAGATTCCTGCTTTCTTGTTCAGACCTTGAACTCAAAACGTATCAGTATTTATCCACATTACTGCTAGTGCATTAATAGCATTAAGTAGTATAAAATCACTTTATAATCGCAAATGGGCAAGTTTCACATGAGAGCATTATGTTCGGTTTGCTTTCCCTGCACATTTTACTTTTGTCTTTCTCCCTGAATTGCCAGCCTGTTAACCTAGCTTTCTTCCCCTCTCTTTGGCAGTAAGTGCAAAATGTCTTCTTTTGTTCTTGGGTGTGGAAGTAAGGATGTTTCTGCTGTACGCCTTCCTGAGGAACCCAGGATTCTGTGAACTTGCACACTGAAATAACAGGGGAAAAGTCCGGGTGGGAACAGCCATCCAGAACCAATGTAGCTTTGCAACCAGATCCCTCACAAACTCAAGCACCAAGAAAATAACCAGTACTTGGGGAGATAATTTGAGAGACAGCCCAGGCAGGTCCTCAGAGCGGCAGAAGGGTGCTACAAAGGATATTAAAAAGGTACAGAACACTTTGGTGTCTGAAGCACCTTCAGAATTCAGCAAGAATTATGTGAGGGAAGCTGGTGGTGCTTCAGATCTCCAGCGTTGGCACCCCAGACCCACAGAACCCCTCAGTCTGTGCTGGCTTCTCTCCTCCCTGCCAGCAGCCCCCGGGTGAACCAAGACAGGGACCTCCTGTGTTTGTCCTCTAACTGGATTATTTGTCTTTAAAAAAAAAGATTTGTACACAGTAGCCGAAAGATGGAAACCTCCTAAAAACCATCCATCCGTGGATGCATGGATAAACAGCATGTGGTATAGACATATAATGGAATATTATTCAGCCTTAAAAAGGAAAGAAATCCTGACCCATGCTACAACATGGATGAAGCTTGAAAGATACAATGGTAAGTGAAATAAGCCAGTCACAAAAAAGGACAAATACTGTATAATTCCATGTATACGAGGTCCATCGAGTAGCCAAATTCCGTGAGGCAGAAAGTAGAAAGGGGGTTGCTGTTTACAGGGTCCAGGGTTTTGGTGTGGGAAGGTGAAAAGTTCTGGAGATGGTGCTGATGGTTGCATAACAATGTGAATATACTTAATACCATTGAACTGTACACTTAACAATGATTAAAAAGGTAAATTTTATGTATGTTTTACCACAGAAAAATTTAAAATTGATTTTTAAAGTGACACTGTAGTAGGTGGAGAAGTCTTTTATCTGCTGTGTTGCACATATTTCTCCCACACTGTTATTTGTCTTCTGACTCCACAGTTTTTGACTCTACAGACACTTTACATTTTACAGAGTCATATGGAGTCATATTGCATTTTGTAGAACTTTATAAAGTTCTTCCTTACTTCCAAGGTTGGAAAATATAATAAGATTTACCCCTGTTTTCTTCTAGCACTTTCACTTTTTAAAAAAATGTTTAAGTCTTTGCTCCATATAGAGTTTATTTTGGTGTTGGGAATTTTGTGGTTTAGGATAGCACAGCAGGGATATTACCAGGGCTTTATTGTTTTCAAGGATTAGCAGTTTTGTTTTTTTAAACGTGAAAAACATGGAGCAGAGAGAGGGTTGACAGAGCCCTTAAACAACATCTTACTTAAAAAACCTAATCCGTGGGGCACCTGGGTGGCTCAGTTGGTTAAGCATCTGACTCTTGGTTTCAGCTCAGGTCATGATCTCAGGGTTGTGAGATTGAGCCCTGAGTTGGGCTCCACGCTGAGCAGGGAGTCTGCTTGAGATTCTCTCCACCCCCGCCCCGCTCCTCCTCTTTGCTGCTCACGCGTGCTCGCTCGCTCTCTCAAATAAATAAATTAAAATCTTAAAAAAATAAAGCCTAATCGAGTTTGGAAGCAAAATAACTGGCCTCGGTACCCCAGGCTTTCTTCTGAGCTGTTCCCCAGCGCATGTCATTGTTGGCAGCCCCAGGTGGCTGCCCTTGCAAAAGGTAGTGTCTGAGTGGGGAGGAAAGCACACGGCATCATTTTCCAGCGTTCAAAGTCTCAGCTCTGAGGAGGGGCCCAGTGAGCTTGGTGCCTCGCAGGTGTCCGCAAAGAACTGGAGCTGGACGAGGAGGGGCGTGTCCTGATGGTGTCTGCAGTATTGTGATTCTAGACCAGAAGTGATCCGATGCCGAAATGGGGAGACATTCCAAGTCCGTAATCATTGTTCTTTTCATTTGTACTTTGCTGGAAAAGGCTGTTGACCATGGACTAGAAGAGCTGGGTCCTAACCCCTGCTGTACCACTCGGTAGTTGTTTGACACTGGAAAGTCAGCCAACAAATTCGGGCCTTATTTTTTTGTGTCTGTAGAAGGAGACAGTTGAATCAGATACTCGAAAGCCCCTCAGCTATGTCTGATATTCTGCGTGAGGCACTGGCCCAGGGGCTTCCACCTCCTTTGAGCACATTCCATGTCCGCTTCGGTGTCTGTCTTCCCCACCCCTGCTAACCCGTTCTCCCCCTCCCCCTCAAATGTCACATACACGGGACAGTGGGCACATGCATGCGTTTGGCTCCAGCGCTGACCAAGCAGTCCAGGGGAATTGGACTTACCTCCTTAGAGAACTGAGTGGCTTTACATTTGCCCTGATTCATTTTCTTTTTGTTAGGGCAGTTGTGTTAATAAAATCAAGTTTAACAACTTAATATGTGCCTTCATGGATATCTGGAGAGTAATTCATATATGAGTGCTGAGAATCTAGAGAGAGAGATATATATATATATGACCATGTACTAGAAATAAAGGAAAGATAATAGGCTAACTAGTACAATAAACATAAAGAAGACTGTTGTTGTTTCACTGGGGTCTGTGCGTTTGGTTGGATTGGGTCCAGGAGTGAATTTTACTTTCTTTTTCCCTACTTTGGAAGAAAGAGTTCCTGGAGGAGGCTAGTTTGGATTTGACACTGAGCGATGGGCAGGTTGGGAGGGTGGGACTACAGAAGTTGATTTAGCATCCAATACATGTCAGATACTGGGCAAGGTGTTTTACATATTATCTCATTCTGGAAAAAGTCCTACAGAATGAGTGTTACTATCCTTGTTTTTCTAACGAGAAAATTGAAGCCCAGAGTATTTCGGTAACTTCCCCAAGTTTTCACAGCAAATAAGCAATGAAAAGCAGTGCTTTCTGACTTCAAAGCCCATGTTTTTATATATATATATATATACACCATGCTGTCTCTTTTTCATTTTTTTAGAATCACTGAAAATATATAGTTTTTAAAAAGATTTTTATTTATTTGAGCAAGAGAGTGAGCGGGAGAGCATGAGTGGGGGGAGAAGCAGAGGGAGAAGCAGACTCCCCACTGAGCAGGGAGCCCGATGCGGGGCTCGGGGCATGACCCCAGGACCCCAGGATCATGACTGAGCCAAAGGCAGATGCTTAATCGACTGAGCCACCCAGGTGACCCTGAAAATATACAGTCTTAATGTTATATATATATTTCCCAAACGTGTCTTACATAGGATCCCATCTGTGCTTTGAGGAAATATATGTAATATATATATTACATATATTTAAAGATTTTATTTATTTATTTGAGAGGGAGAGGGAGAGTGAGAGAGAGTGAGAGAGAGAGCACCACTGCGGGAAGAGGCAGAGGGGAGAGGGAGAAGCAGGGAGCTTTGCAGGCTTCGCAGGGAGCCTGACATGGGGCTCGACCTCATGACCCTGGTCTCATGACCTGAGCCAAAGGCAGACACTTAACCGACTGAGCCACCCAGGCACCCCAGAGGAAATTTATATTTAATGAGATTATATAATGCCAAAAATATGTGAAGTTAAGTGGATCAAGATACTGTATCAATCAAGGTCTTAGTTATAAGCAACAGAAACTGATTTATGCTAATTTAAGCAGAACAGGAATGTATGAGAAATGTTTGGGTCACTCACAGCCTCTCGGGAAGTGCCTGAGAACCAGGTTCAGGCTAGAGGGCCAGGAGATATGTTGCAGAGCTGACCAGGGAGGGCTTGCTGCTGGCGCTCTGCACAGGACACTGTGGTTTGTACCATCCACACCAGTGTTACCAACCCTGGACCCTGCTCCTGTCCTTTTAGAAGTTGGCTATCGTTGCCCCCACCCAACACTAATAATGGAATCTGCGTGCTCCCTTATTCTTGTCATTAGTTTTTGACCCAAACACTACGGATGAGTATTCATGATCAATATGGCTTTTTTTTTTTTTTTTTTTTTTGTGCCCATGTCCTAGAGCAAGAGAATTGAAAAGGGAATATCTGACATTTTTCTCTTTGATAGTAGGAAGAGGACTCTTATTTCATAAGATAGGGAATTCAGATCTGGTGACCAAGAGAATGATAAATGACTCCAGTAGGTGACATTGCTTTAGCAATTCTGGGAGGTTGTAGGAGGCAAATTGATCATTAAACTCTAAGAGAGAATGCTAAAGATAAACATGTAAGACTAAGGCAGAAATTATTTTACCTAAAGTCTAAAAGCAAGCACAATTTGGGTTTAAGGAAAGTAAAATGGGGATGCCCAGGTGGCTCAGTCGTTTAAGCCACTGACTCTTAATTTTGGCTCAGATCATGATCTCAGGGCCCTGGGATTGATTGCTGCGTTGGGCTCTGTGCTCCACAGGGAGTCTGCTTGAGATTTTCTCCCTCTGCCCTCCCCCCACTCATGCGTGCACATGTTCTCTCTCTCAAATAAATCTCAAAAAAGTAAAGTGATATTAACTGATGAGTGGACAAATAAAATGTTATATCCATACAATGAAATATCTGGCAATAAAAAGAAGTGAAGTAGTGATACATACTACAACATGGATGAACCTTGAAAACATAATAAGTGAAAGAAGCCTGTCATAAAAGACCACATATTGTCTGATTTTATTTATAGGAAATCTCCAGACTAGGCAAATCCAAAGGGACAAAAAAAAGTAGATTAGTGGTTGTCTAGGACTTGGTGTTAGGGAGGAAATAGACTGCTGATGAGTGCAGGTTTCCTTCTGGGATGATGAAATGTTCCTGAATTGATCATGGCGATGGGTTGTACAACTGTGTGAATGTACTAAAAACCACTGAAATGTCCAGTTGAAGTGAGTGAATTGTGTGGCATATGAATTATATCTCAATAAAGCTGTCATTAAAGAAATAAAGCGAAGCAGGAAAATTTAGGGAACAAGGCTCTCAATTGAGGTCAGGAAAGGCACCAGAAATATAAATCACAGCTTACCTTATATGATCTCTATTTACTTTTGAAATACAGTTTGAGGGACAGAACTCAGACTCCTCCTAGCCCCAACCCTGGGAATCTGTGTGGGGAAGGGAGGAGAGATATCTTATGGTTCCTGCTGATGGGGAAACGGTAGGCTTGTCACTGGTAATTAATAGTTAGCTAGTATTGCCCTTTATGAAATAAAACAATTAAGAGTTAGAATTTGATTTAAAGTTGTTAACTATAGCTGAATGTCAAGTTTTAGACCTTAAGGAAATTACACTACAATTGAAAGAAATATGACACCAAAGTGATAATTTAATTGACTTATCTGGCTATGCAGTCAGATTTTTTGTATTTAAAATTAAAAAAACAAATTGTTTTCAGAAACTCTATCCACTTTCCCACGCTAGAGTTGCTGTAATTTAAGACAGTTGAGAACATTTAGACACACTGTAGCTTTATGGGAGAGGTGACCTTCTGGATTCCAAAGGGTTTCAAGGACTCATTTCCATAGAGCAATTAAAATTGCATAGTCCTAGAAAAGGGCTTAGCAGAAAGGGGGTGGGGAGTGGGGGGAAAGGTTCTTAAATACAAATGCAGATGGTAGGCGAGTGTACATGCAATAATTGTGACCTTGGCGTTCTGCTGTGAATTTCAGTAGAGTTGCCGTCAATTACATTCTCTATTCTGTGTACTTATTTGCACATGCCTTTCTTCTTGTATGTGAAGAATAACCTAAGTATAGTTCGAGGATCTTCAGCATTGTAACTTAAAAGAAATGAGTTGGTTTGCATTCTGGGCACACTTTTTTAATTTTTATTTTTTTAAGATTTTATTTATTTGACACAGAGAAAGAGACACAGCGAGAGAGGGAACACAAGCAGGGGGAGCGGGAGAGGGAGAAGCAGGCTCCCCGAGGAGCAGGGAGCCTGATGCGGGGCTTAATCTCAGGACCCTGGGATCATGACCTGAGCCGAAGACGAACGCTTAACGACTGAGCCACCCAGGTGCCCCAAGGGCACACTTTTTTTAGAAAGAGGAATTACCTAAGAGAATAGTTTCTCTACAAATTAGAAATCTTACTAAATTTTGTATGCCAGCTTGCAAGTTAACAATAGAATAGGCTTTTACTGAAGCAAATAAATACGAACACTTTGAATTAATGTTGCGTTTTCCAGAGGCAACTGTATTTCGGCACATGAATGAAATAGATTAAACACAGTAGCAAGATGGTATGAGCCCCTCCAGCTGTTTCTAGTTTTGTTATTATATGTTTTCTGGATCAGTAGGGAAAAGTCAGTTTGGGCATCAGTAATTGCTACCTGGGTGATGTGAACAGTCCAAAGAGTCACATTTGAAAAGTCCTCCGTTGTCACCTGGGGGGCTCAGTCCATTAATTGGTTAAGTGTCCAACTCTTGATTTCGGGTCAGGTCATGATCTCAGAGTCATGAGATCGAGCCCTGTGTGGGGCTCAGGGGGGGAGTCTGCTTGAGATTCTCTCCCTCTCCCTCTCCCCCTGCTCTCTTGCTCTCACCCACCCTCTCTCAAATAAATCTTAAAAAAAAAAGAAAGAAAAAGGAAAGTCCCTTGCCATATTGTTGCAGGATCGCAGAGTTCTTGTCTCACGGAGTCCAAGAATGAATCTTGTGGACACGAAAGGGTGAAGTGAAAGTTATTAAATAAAGGTGAGAGCAGAAAGGAAAGAAGCTCTCTAGAGTGAGAGGGGTCCTGAATGGGTTGCCACTGAGGGCTTTTGGTGGCAGTCTTTTATGAGAACTTGACGAGGGAGCTTGTGGCCTTGAGATTTTTGTGCCGTCTTGGTTTGAGCATGGACTATTGATAACACCCTTAATGAATTACTTTCTTTGAGGTTTGGTCTTTTCTGTGATTACATTGTAGCCACCAAAGAAAAATACTCCTTAACATCTGGGGCCAGGTGGTCTTGTCTGTTCCCTTATCTCTTGATCATTCTGGCTTAGCCTTTTGCCTGATAGTAATAGTTTCAGAGCCTAGTCAGGGGTCCCCTACCTCTCCCTGCCTATACCTTACCCTTTCCTTACTCAGTATCATGTGAACCTCTTCACTGTGTTACCTGAGCAGGGCTGAGAAAAGAGGGCTGTTTTTACCACTGCCTCCCCTAGTGGTCCTAAAACATCTGCTGAATGAAGTACAGCCTCCTTATTTAGGAATTCTACCACCTGCTCCCTGGTTCCCACATTTCCAGTGTATTACACATAGAGCTAATGCTTTCATCAAATTGGACTCCTTCCTGATTATCATCCTTTCCTGCCTCTGTCTTATAACCCTCTAGCATTTCTTCCCTTTGCTTAGGATGCCCCAATCTTCTCCTTCATGTCTCTTGACCTAAATCATATACTTCCATCCAGGACCATTTCAAATACTATTTTTTAAATCGCATGAAGGCCCCCCCTTAAGTCCCCAAGGGCTTCAAAGCCATAGCACTTTCTACTTCTTTTTCGTGCTGTCATATTTTTACCTTGCTTCACAGCCGTTTGTGCGTGTTATATGATTGAATTATGTCCCCTCGAAAGATGTATTCAAGTCTTAACCCCCACTACTTGTGAATATGACTTTGTTTTTAAATTAGGTCTTTGCAAATATAATCAAATTAAGATGAGATCCTACTGGATTAGGGTTGGCCCTAATCCAATGAGCGGTGTCCTTAAAAGAAGAGGGAAATTTGCATAGAGACACAGAGGAGAGAGACAGAGGAGGAAGTCCATGTGGCCAAGACAGAGACAGTGCGATGCAGCTATCAGGTAAGGAATGCCCAGGATCGTCCGCGATCCTAGAAGCTAGGAAGAGGCAAGGCAGGATCCTCTCCTGGAGCCTTCAGAGATGGTGTGGCCCTGCAACCCCGTCATACTGAACTGAGAGAAGAAGTTGCTGTTGTTTTAAGCCACCCAGAGTGTGGTACTTTGTTAAGGCAGCCCTTGGAAACTGATACAGTGGGTTTATCTAACCTCTACCTCTGCTGCTGGCCCCCCTCCCCCCACCTCCCCGGCCCCTTATGCTGTAAATTGGTTAAAAGTTTGGGATGTAATTTGCTCTTCATTATCTCCCCAGCGCTGACAGATTCATTCAACTATTTTTTTAAAAAATAAATTCCTGTTCTTGAGATACAATTTACGTACAGTAAAATTCAACCTTTTTAGTCATATAGTTTTTACAAATGTGTGCAGTCAGACGTGGCCCCCGCCACAATATCAAGCTACAGAACATTTCCATCAACCCAGAGAGTTTCTTTGTATTCCATCGCAATCCTCCCTGTCTCCCCTCCCAGCCCCTGGCAACCACTGATTTGTGGATTTTGTCATTTTCAGGAAGTCACATAAATGGAAACTTCTAGCATGTGGCCTTTTGTGTCTTTCACAGTGCATAATGCATTTGAGATTCATCTGTGCTCTTGAATGTATCAGTATGCCCCTTTTTACTGCTCATTCAGCTAATTTGTATTGCGTGTTCTTATGTGCTAGCTATTGTGCTAATGCTGTGCAGACACCGTAACGAATAAGGTGGGCACCATGGCTACCCTCTTGGGGCTTATGGATCAGACAAGTACAAAAGAGAGAATACCTTTGGTGCCTTAATGGTGAAAGTGCAGTGTGTCGTGGGAGCACAGAGGAGGAATATTTAACTTACTTTTGAAGGATCATGGAAGCTTCCCAGGGGAACTGATGCTGAACTTGAGAGCTGAGGATGAGTGATTAGGCTGCAAGCCAGTGATGGGAGGGATGAATGCAGGCTTGTACCAGCTCATGAGAGTTGATAGTTAAAAATTCAGGGACTTTGCAAGCTGGTTGTTGAACCATTGATGGCTTGAAATTGGTCATGGTGGGAGTATTTACACCATTGATATTGCTAAACACATCAAATTGGGAATTTTTTTTCTTTAGACAGTTTCCTTGCATACCACACTGGATGGACCAGCCTTACAGCCAGGGGAGATAGTTAACGGTGAAAGCAAGAAAGAGCGTGGTGTTTCTGAAGAACTGAAATAAATTCAGTAGAGCTTAAGTATAGACTGTTGAGGGGAGATTTGAGGGCGGGAGAATCAGTTGGAGACCAGATTGTATTAGGGGACATAAGCCGTGTTAATAAGCCATGATGTGATTTTCTTATTTTAATATTTATGTCCATTCTGACTTGGTTTCAAGTGATTGGTTATTCTCCTCATTAGGGAGAATTATCTTCCTGCTTCTTTGCATGCTAGATAGTTTTTGATTGCATGTCAGAAACTGCAAGTTTTACCTTGTTGGGTGTTGCATAATTTTGTATTCCTATAAACCTTAGGTAGTTTTGTTCTGGGATGCAGATGAGTTTTACTTGGAAACAGTTTGATCATTTTGGTCATGCATTTAAGATTCTTTACATAGGACCAGAGCAATGTTTAGTGTGGAATTAATTATTCCTACTGTTGGAGCCAAGACCCTTTGAATTCTCTACCAGATGCACCATGAATTATTAAATTTTCTAGCCTGACTGGTGGAAACAAGCCCTGTTTGAGTACCAGCTAGTACCTGTAATTCTTTTGTCTCGTTCTTTTCTTGGCCTAGAGCAGTTCCTCACACTTTTGCAGTGATCATATTTTGCTGAACACTTGAGGGGGACCCTCTCGAGACTTCCAGAGTTCTCTCTCTCTCTCTCTCTCAAGCACCATCCTCCCTGGAATTCTCTCCTGAAGATTCTATTTATCTTATTTCCCTGGATTCTTAGTTCCTTGTCCCATCTCAGGGAGGCTACTGGACTCTGCCTACTTACTCCACCCACCCCCCACCAGATTTTCTGGTTGTTTCAGGGAGAGGATACGTTGGGTTCCTGCTACTCCATCTTGGCTGGAAATTGACGTTAAACTTCATCTAATATCATTGGAAGGCAATTGAAGAGAGGTTTAGATGGGGGTTGGCAGGATCAGATTTGCATTTTTAAAAGATCACTTTGAATGTAATACAGAAACGGATTGTTCTGTTTCCCTGGTGGAGTTGCTGGGGACCTGAGAAAACCATTTTGGAGTTAGGTAAACCAGTGGACCTCCCGCTACAGTGGTACTGCAGTAATTCAGTTAAGAGATGGTGGTAACTGATTCCAGGGAATCATCGATATGGATTGACAACAGTGTATACATATATGAGATATCTGTGAGGTAGAAAATATGAACCAAAGAGGAACCAGAACAATGGAAAACCAGTAGGTTAAGGTTCAAAGACAATGAATCTATTAAAACCCAGGTCTGATTAATAAAATAAAAGGTATTGGCACACAACAGAGGCAGAAAAGGAATGAATTCAGAGAGGATGCCTACCCGAAGTCGAATCCGAATGCCTGAGTATGGACGTGAAAGAACAGAGACACTAAGCCCTTGAGGGAAGTTAGAAGAAAAAATGCTTTCAAGACAGGAATATTCTCAGATCTTGCTAGGCTATAGAGCTCGGGCATCCAAAATGTGGCCTAAAGTTTAGTTCCCAGATACCACCTTTTAATCACATAGCTTGGACATAACAATTAGCATCTAAGGAAATATCAGGAAAAATTATGTGGAAATATGGATAGTTTTACAATCAATTAAATATAAGTTAAACACCATTATGCTGTTTTAATAAGCAAGAAACCTTATGCCTCATGTACTTAATTAATGTGCTTAATAAGAAACCTTATACTTATTACAATTGTGAACATAAGTACAACAGTTACTGATAGGACTTTGGGAAATAAGTGAATTATTATTATTTTTTTTTAAGATTTTATTTATTTATTTGAGAGAGAGAGAATGAGAGACAGAGAGCATGAGAGGGAGGAGGGTCAGAGGGAGAAGCAGACTCCCCGCCGAGCAGGGAGCCCGATGCGGGACCCGATCTCAGGACTCCAGGATCATGACCTGAGCCGAAGGCAGTCGCTTAACCAACTGAGCCACCCAGGCGCCCCATGAATTATTTTTTTTAAGTGGATTAATTTAAATGTCTTTTTCCCTTTAGTAGACATATGAGCTGTAGAATATAAATTCCGAGAGCAGGGACTTTGTTTAACTTTCTGTAATCTCCAGCTTCTAGTCTTGCACAATAGTAGGTACTTAATAAATACATGTGTAAAAGTGGGTGAACACATTGTAAGTGGACTTTAAATTATATTCGGTAGATCAGTAAAGCAACATACAAAAATCGTATCACAGTATATTTTATCCTTGGGCCCAATAATTCCAGCTTCCAGTAATATACGTGAAGAACTAAGAATGTCATGACGTTAGCATTATGCTGAAGTGTGAACCTTGAAGAATTAGCCATGGGATGGAATATGCATTTGACAGAATTTTTTTTTAATGGGGATAAACCCCATCCCTCCAACTATGTGTGGTGTTTCACTTTTAGTTAGGTTTTTGGTATTAGCTGTCAGTGGAAGGAAGGCAGTTCGGTTGCTTGCCTGCAGTCTTTCCTGAGTGGAAACTCTTACCAGGAAGGAGAAGTGAGATCCTGAGAAAGGCCTTCATGGTCTGTAAGTACACTCTCCAGAGCAGGCTCCTTCTGGAGATCTGACGGGACTCAGCAGCTCCTTCCCAGCTCCTTGTTTTCAGGAGCTGGTGAAGAGCTATTTAAAATTCTTGGCTTCAGGGTTGTTCCGTCTTCCCACTCTTTTCTGTTTGATAAACCTTGAGAAGGAACTTGCTATCACTGATGGAACACTGTGATCATACTCTCTTCCCACTGCTTCATTGATGTAGCGCACTTTTGGCTGATCAGAGGTGCTCCTTAAGCAAAGAAAGGAACAGGTGCCGCGCACTTCTTCCTGCTGTTCCAGGACCTCTCAGGCCATTTCTGTTTTCGTAGCAGTAGTGACCATGATGTCTGTTCAGGAAAGATAAAGCACAAAAAGAACAAAAGTTTTTAGAGAATTTATATTAAGTCTTTATGTGTTGCAAAAAATAGCTTAAAAGCAGAAATTTCTCAGGGAAATACTGCTTTCTAATACAGGCAAGGCTGCTTTGTATGAATCTCTTCCAGTATATTAAATTTCCCTTGGGGATCGATTTCTAAAGCTTGCTTACTCATAACAAGAGGAATATTTTAAAGCCATGTTTTCTAGTAAATCTTTTAGGACACCTTCCCTTTTTATTTTGTATTTTATCCCAGTTTATTGAAAAATAATTGACAAATATATATATTTAAAGTATACAATGCAATGATCTGATACACATACGCATTGTGGAATGATTTGTTTGTTGTGAGAATGCTTAAGATCTGCTCTCAGCAATTTTCAAGTATACAACAAAAAATTTATCTCCTCCTAGTTCTGGAGGCTAAAAGTCCAAGGTCAAGATGCTGCCAGGGTTGGTTTCTGGTGAGCCCTTTCTGACTTGCAGGTCGCTGCTGGCCTTCTCATGGTGTCCTCACCCAGCCTTTCCTTTCTTGCGCTCCTGGTGCTTCTTCTTCTTCCTCTGCCCCCACCTTGGGGTGAGATCAAGAGTCACATGCTCCACTGACTGAGCCAGCCAGGTGCCCCTCTCTCCCTCTTGGGATAGGCACAGCAGTCTTGTTAGGACCCCACCCTTATGACCTCATTTGATCTTAATTACCTCTTTAAAGGCCCTCTCTTCAAATACTGTCTCATGGAAGTTAGAGTTTCAACATATGGATATTGGGAGAAGAGGACACTATTCAGAACACAAGGACTTTTTTTTTTTTTTTAAAGATTTCATTTATTTATTTGTCAGAGAGAGAGAGAGAGAGAGAGAAAGGGCACAAGCAGGGGGAGTGGCAGAGGGAGAAGCAGGCTCCCCGCTGAGCAAGGAGCCTGATGCGGGGCTCGATCCCAGGACCCTGGGACCATGACCTGAGCCGAAGGCAGATGCTTGACCAACTGAGGCACCTAGGCATCCCAAGAACTTTTTTTTTTTTAAACATAAATACAATACCATTATCACACCTAAAAAAATAGTAACAATAATTTCTTAATATCAAATAATTAGTCAAAGCTCAACTTTTCCCAAGTATCTTAACAATTTTTTGTAACAGCCCCAAAGTTTTATCTTGTTTTATTGAAATGTGCATTTATTTACTGTGTTCTCAGCCTTGTTCTAAGCACAATGAGGAGCTAAGTACTGAGGTGAACTTCAGTATCTCCAATGAATGACTGCATGACAGTGACAATTTCCTTCACCTCACGTAATGCCTGACTTCTAGACACAATACTGTTTTATTAACTATAGCTACCATGCTCTACATTAGATCCTCAGAATTTATTCTTTTGAATATTGAAAATTTATATCTTTTGACCTTCATCTCCCCATTTCTCCCTTTCCCCAGCCCCTGAACCCATTCTACTTTCTGCTTCTATGGTTTCCTATTTTAGGTTCCACATGTAAGTGAGATCGTAAAGTATTTGTATTTCTCTGGCTTATTTCACTTAGCATAATGCCCTCCAGGTTCATCCATTTTGTTGCAAATAGCAGGATTTTCTTCTTCTTTATGGCCGAATATTCTCTCTCACACACACACACACACACACACACACTTCTTCTTTATGGCTGAATATTCATACACACACACACACACACACACCCCACATCTTCTTTATACATGTATCCATTTAAGGACTTTTGGGTTGTTTCTATATCTTGACTATTGTGAATAAAGCTGTAGTGGAGATGTGGGTGTGTGGATATGTCTTTGAAATCCTGATTTCATTTCCTTTGGCTGTATATCCAGGAATGGGATTGCTGGATCAAATGGTAGTTCTATTTTTAATTTTCTGAGGAAGCACCATACTGTTTTCCATAGTGGCTGAACCCATTTATATTCTCACCAACAGTAGATAAGCGTTCCCTTTTCTCTACATCCTCACCAACATTTGTTATCTGTCTTTTGATATTAGTCATTCTGACAGGTGTGAGGTGATAGCTCGTTGTGGTTTTGATTTGCATTTCCCATTGATTAGTGATGTTGAACACTTTTGTATGCCTAATGATCACTTGTCTGTCTTCTTTGGAAAAACGTGTATTCAGGTTCTTTGCCTGTTTTAAATGGAATTATTTGCTTTTTAGCTATTGAGTTGTATGGGGTTTTTAAAAATAAGTTTTAGATATTAACCCCTTATCATTCGCTTGCCTTGGATAGTGGTGATTGTTAGAATATCATCATTTTGAGATCTATCTTTGAGATCTGTTTGAGAAAGTTTTTTTTTTTTCATTTTTCTCCAGTTCTGAGGGCAATGTAAGAGAAATTCCAATTGGTGGTCTCTGCGTCTTCTCCTTCCCACATGTTCTTAGTTGAGGCCTGTGATTTACCGTGAAGTTATGAGTGCAAATGTAATTCTGTATTTTATGTTTCTGCCCTATATTTTTGGCAAGCTTCATGAAAATAACATGTTTAATGCTTTTCCTTATTTCTCGCCTACCCCCTTTATGTCCTATAGACCACTTATGTTTATTTGCTGATTTATCCTTTGATTTGTACATTCATTTGATGCTTCTTCATTCTTGAATGCATAGATTTACACATCATTCATACAGTAAACACAGATTTACTGCCTACTGTGTGCCAGAAAGTGCCCTGGTCCCAGAAGTATGTGAGAGTGAAAAGAACAGGCTCTGATGCATGCAGCACTTGACATAATTACTTTAATGAAGTGGTGTGGAAAACACAGAAGTGGTTTTGGCTTTTTGTGGGGCAAGGTGCTGTGGGTCCCCCACCAAGGTCGGATCGCTGTGTACCTCACTCAAACTGCTGAACAAATAATTTGTATTACCCCTTTGTCTTTCCTTCTCAAGAAGTAGAGAAAACTTGCAGCATCCAGGAACAAGGACGTAGGTGGTACCAGTGACGCATCACCACCACCAGAGTAGGATCAGTGTGACAGTGTCATGGGAACTTGGGTTGATCTCTTGTGGCCAGGTGGTCTTGTGTGAAGCTGGGTGTTGCAGAACACTGGGTCTGTAGCCACCTTGCCATGCCAGCATGCCATGGGTAGAAAGCACATTTGTCTGCTCCCCATTTTCACAGCCAGGCTTTGTGACCAGCACCCCCCGGCCCCGGCCCCGCCCCGGTCCCTGCCCCCCCCCACCCCCCCACCCCCCGTCAAATTGTATGCCACATTCTCTATATGCCTTTATGGGGAAGAGGAACCATAGCTGCTTTGTCAGCCTCGAAGGACAGGACCCAAAGAAGAAGAAAACCACAGTGCTTGCATATTTGCTTTAATTTTTGACAGGAAGGCAAAACAAAAAAACTTACAAAATTCAAATGACTCTGCATATCATTTGCCCATTTAAATCATAGCTCAGTTGAATAATACTTTAGCGTTTTTCAAAAATGAAAATAAAAGTAAAGAAAATGGAATGGAATGAGAAGACCTGTTGGATGCTGATTTTTTTTTTTTTCCCATGCAGAAACACATTTCATACCCATTGGGTTGAATGAGATGAGGAAGAGGTAGAGAAACAGATCATTTAAGATTTACATTGATTGGTATGTGAGAGGGTGAATCCAAGGGACCACATGACCTTCTTAATGAGCCTGATGTTATTTTTCAGCTGAAATCATAATTATTTGTAAAAAAACAAAATGAAATAAAACAGACTTCATAAGCTAAGAATGGCGAGGGCAATAAAAGCCAGAAATCTGCTGGATACTAACAGAAATGATCTTTGGTATTGGTTAGAAATTATACTGTGGCGGTCTTTATACTGACTTTCATTATACTGACTTAGATTAAAAGGCCATCATTATTTGGATAGTGGGATCTTATATATTCATCATTTGAAGTTTTTGTATTGCAACAGTCAAAAGATGCCCATTTTTATAGTTAATAAAATTCACTCGATATTTTTATTTAGAAATCTGAAAAATGTTTGAAATATAAAACACAGTCACCAAATATTTGCTAAAAGGTATATTTTCAAGTACATATAAATTAAAAGAATAATCTTTTTTGAATATCCATAAGAGTACATCTTGGGGCGCCTGGTGGTGCAGTCAGTTGTGTGGCTTCCTTCGGCCGAGGTGGTGACCTTAGGGCTGTGATCTCAGGGTCATGGGACCCCCGCGTCAGGCTCCATGCCCAGTATGTAGTCTGCGTGAGTTCTTCTCTCCTTCTTCCCTCCCTGCCCCGCTCACACTACATCAAAAACTAATGATGTATTATATGTTGGCTAATTGAACATAATAATAATTTTTAAAAAAGTTACCAGAATAGGAAAAAAGAATTCCAGAAGTATATTCTATAGATAATAAACTCTCCAACATGAAAGCTATTTAATAAAAATGCTTTGGCTTGGCTTTTAAAGTACATTTACACATTGTTTTTAGGTCCTCACACCATCCTGTGAAGAAAGGTAATGACTCATAGTTTTAGCCACTCTGGACTCTGCTGTTGTTCAGGTGTTCGAAGCCTCATCTCAAGGCCTTTGTATGTTTCCCCCTCCTCTTGGAATGCTTTTCCCCTAGGAATCAGGAAGCTCCCATCCTTGCTTCCTTCAGATCGCTGCAGGATGTTCCCCATCAGAGAGGCCTCCCTGACCTCTCTATAATAAACACCAGTCCTTCCTCCATTCCTTCCCGGCCCCAGCTGTTCTCACCCTGCTTTGTTCTTCACAGCACTGACCACCACTTGACACATTACATAATTGTCTTGTATGGATAGAACGCAAGCTCCAAGAGGGCAGGGACCTTGTGTTACTCACCACTGTATTGCCCGCATCTGGGATTCCAGAATAAGTGGCCAATAAATGTTGAGCCAGTGTATGAAAGAATGAATGAATTTGGTAGAAAAAGAAAATGGAGTTATCTAAGATGAAACTAGAACGTAGTTGTCCCAACTTTAAATACATCTTCTTCCCATTATATGGTTTGTGTTTACTCTTCATAGTTGTACAGAAAAAAGAGTTAACACAGCAGGCTTGAGATGCTTATTCGAAGAAAGGCCTGCTTGCAAAGTTGGCCCGTGGCTAGTGTCTGGGAACTTGGAATTTGGGAGGATTCTCACCATTTCCAGAACCTAGATTTTTTTACGGACCAGTATAGTTTATGTTGGACACCTGCTTTCCTTTTGCCTATCTGGAATTTTGGAACAGGCTAGGTAGAGAGTGCTTATGTGATCAGTCCCCAGTAAGAACCCTGGTACCAAGTCTTTAATGAGCCTTCCCTGGTAGATAATATTTTACATGCATTGTCCTATCTCATTGCTGGAGGAATTAAGCACATCGAGTGGGGCTCTACTGGGAGAAGACCCTTGGGAACTTGTGACTCTGGACTTCGCCCCATGCACCTTTTCTCTAGCCTGATTTTGCTTTGTGCTTTTTTGCTATCCTAAATCAGAGCCACAAGTACAACAATATGTTGAGTTCTGCACATGAAACAAGAGAATAGCTGACAAATTCTCCCCCTACCCACAGTTGGGATTTTTTTTTTTTTTTAAATATTTACTTATTTGTCAGAGAGAGCACAAGCAGGGGGAGCGGCAGGCAGAGCAGGCAGAGGGAGAAGCAGGCTCCCTGCCGAGCAGAGAGCCCGATGTGGGGCTCGATCCCAGGACCCTGGGGTCATGACCTGAGCCGAAGGCAGATGCTCAACCAACTGAGCCACCCAGGCATCCCTCACAGTTGGGATTTTGATTAGAATTGCTTTGAATATAAATATTTATTTAGGGATAATTGACATCTCTACAGTTGGAAGATTTCATCCAGGAGTGTTCTGTTTTTCCATTTATACCTTTTCCTATCTTTCATGACTCCATTCTCAAATTGTATGCTCTAGTAACATGAAACTGCATGCAGGAACCCATAATATTGGCATTTTCTCACCTTCTGATTTTGGCTCTGCCTTGAATGAGAGTCTCCTGGCTTTTTGCCTGGCCAGCTCCTTGTCATCTTTCCAGTCCGGCATCACCTTTTCTAGGAACCTTCACCTGATGCTGCCCAGCCTGAATTAATGATCCCCTCCCCCCCCAACACATACACACCGTGCTCCCCTAAGACATTGTGTCCATCATTTATGTAACTGTGAACTCATCAAGGGCACCACTGTCCTCTGTTATACTTTTGGCACTTAATAGAGTTGGTTCTTAGTATGTTTTTGTTAAATGAATAAACAAGAATCCTTCTTTATAGTTTTACAGTTTTCTTCATATAGGTCTTGACATTTGTATGGATTCTTCCACTCCTTCCCCACCATTAGCTAGTTGTTTATTGATAGTATGTGGGGAAAGTTCCTGATTTTTTCCCCCCCTGTTTATCCTGTCATCAGCCTTCTACTGAATTTCTCTAGTTTTTTAGGTAGATTCCCTTAGCTGATTTAAGTTTCTTGATACTTTAATTTGGAAAGTGGTAGCTGGAAATGAACAGAAATAAGTTTTAAAAAATTATTCTCTCTCTTTCTTTCTTTCTTTTTCTTTTTTTCTTTTCTTTTTCTCTTTTCTTTCTTCCTTCCCTTCCTTCCTTCCTTTGTTCACTTAGCCAGCATATAGTACATCATTAGTTTTTGTTGTAGTGTACAACGATTCATTAGTTGCATATAACACCCAGTGCTCATCACCACATGTGCCCTCCTTAATACCCATCACCCAGTTACCCCATCCCCACAATCCCCCCTCCCTTCTGTAACCCTCAGTTTGGTTCCTGGAGTCCAGAATCTCTCATGGTTTGTCTCTCTCTCTGATTTCTTCCCAATCAGTTTTCCTCCCTTCCCCTGTGGTCCTCCGCACTATTCCTTATGTTTCACATATGAGTGAAACCATATGATAATTGTTTTTCTCTGCTTGATTTATTTCACTTAGCCTAATCCCCTCCAGTTCCATCCATGTCGATGCAAATGGTAGGTATTCATCCTTTCTGATTGCTGAGTAATAGTCCATTGTATATATGAACCACATCTTCTTTATCCATTCATCTGCTGAAGGGCATCTTGGCTCCTTCCACAGTTTGGCTATTGCAGACATTGCTGCTATGAACATTGGGGTGCATATGGCCCTTCTTTTCACTATATCTGTGTCTTTGGGGTAAATACCCAGGAGTGCAATTGCTGGGTCGTAGGGTAGCTCTAATTTTAACGTCTTGAGGAACCTCCATACTGTTTTCCAATGTGGCTGTACCAGTTTGCATTCCCACCAACGGTGTAAGAACGTTCCCCTTTCTCCACATCCTTGCCAACACTTGTTTCCTGTCTTATTAATTTTTGCCATTCTGACTGGTGTAAGGTGGTATCTCATTGTGGTTTTGATTTGTATTTCCCTGATGGCTAGTGATGTTGAACATTTTTTCATGTGTCTGTTAGCCATTTGTATGTCTTCTTTGGAGAAGTTTCTGTTCAAGTCTTCTGCCCATTTATTGACTGGATTATTTGTTTTTTGGGTGTTGAGTTTGAGAAGTTCTTTATAGATCTTGGATACCAGCCATTTATCCATAATTTGCAAATGTCTTCTCCCATTCCAAATTATTCTCTATTTTAAAAAATGCTTTCCTATTAAAGGAAGATTAGATGTTATTTCAGAAGATACTTTAGTTTTCTTATGTATCAAATCAATTAACTATTATCTAAGTAAGTAAACTAAGTGCAGATTTACTTACCTTATACTATGTGGATTTTCCCCTCCAGCAAATCAGAGCCAAATGATTAAGTACCATTAAAAAATACACAGTTATGAGGCAAATTTGGTTATATTAATATTAATGAACAGATGAACAAGGTGAACATGAGGTTGATTTGGTCATTGGAACCATCCTGATACATTGATAGGTAAATTTTGAGATTAGTATTTTCCTTCTTACTCCAAATAATTTTTTGTGATGATGATAAATTATGTATGAATATTTGGTATAGAATTATTTTTAAATAAAGAAATTTAATATTTAATATTTTTATCATGATAAAAGAACAATTTATAATGTGACTTTTTTTTAACAGCAAACTCTGAAAAGTACTTTTTTTTTTTTTCAAAGATTTAACTTATTTATTTGACAGAAAGAGCATACAAGCAGGGGGAGTAGCAGAGGGAGAGGGAGAAGCAGGCTCCCCGCTGAGTAAGGAGCCCGATTTGGGGCTTGATCCCAAGACCCCAGGATCATGACGTGAGCTGAAGGCAGATGCTTAACCAACTGAGCCACCCAGGCGCCTCTGAAAAGTACTTTAAAGGCCTTAGGATAATGTCAGTTCTTTCTATAGTCCTCATAATTTAGGCTCACTTGATGATTGGCAATAGATGATTGGTTTTTAAAGGCAATTAATTAATCAGGTAGAATTTCTAAGCTTAACCTTTTTGTTCACTCATTCAACATTACAGTAAAAATTTATTACAGTAGAAAGCAAATGTGAGCTTTTTTTTTTTTTTTAAAGATTTTATTTATTTGATTGACAGAGAGAGACATAGTGAGAGAGGGAACACAAGCAGAAGGACTGGTAGAGGGAGAAGCAGGCTTTCCACGGAGCAGGGAGCCCGATGTGGGGCTCGATCCCAGGACCCTGGGATCATGACCTGAGCCGAAGGCAGAAGCTTAACGACTGAGCCACCCAGGCACCCCAAACATGAGCTTTCAAACAATCACAATACTTGGCAATCACCCTTTCAATTTCATTTAACTCCTGTGGTCTTACCGCAAAAGGTTTTTTTTTTTCTTTGCATGGGCTATCTTTCCAAAATTGGTATAGGGAGCTCAGCCTGAGTTCTCGGTGAATTATGTGACATTTTTGGGAGAGCCTTGGCATGACTTGTCTTTTGGGGGCATAGAATATCTCAGGATGGCATGGCATCATAGTTTCTACTTACTGTTTGGTGAATAGATTTACAATAAATATCACTAAGCATTTGCTACCTGCCAGTGACTATGTTAAAAACACTTTATGTGCACAGCTTGTTTACGCCTCATTACCCTGTGAAGCTAGTAACTATTATTCTCCCCATTTGACAGAAGGAAGTGGAGGCATAGAAAGTTCAAGCCACTTTCTTAAAGACCAACAGCCACTAAATAGTGGAGACAGAATTTAAACTCAGATAGTCTGACTTGAGAGCCTGATCATTTAACTACTATAAAAGCTCAGTGTGTCATACTTTGATTTACCAAAATAAATCTCCCGAATTAAAACCCCCAGCTTTGTTCCAGTGGCTCACTTTACTTCTTTCCTCTCTCTCTCTGAAAGTTAGGTCTGAGGATCTGACCTGGTGTATTCTTCAGGCTGATCTCAGTTTTCCCTTGGCATCCTCAATCAGATTTGAGAAAACCCATTGTTCACCTTTAAAAGTGCCATTGAATATTCACTGACCTAGAATAGTGTCCTTGAATCTGTCAGGTAATCGTTTGTTTTTTTTTTTAACTTTTTTTTTTTTTTAAGATTTTATTTATTTATTTGACAGAGAGAGAGACAGTGAGAGAGGGAACACAAGCAGGGGGAGTGGGAGAGGGAGAAGCAGGCTTCCTGCCAAGCACGGAGCCCGATGTGAGGCTTGATCCCAGGACCTTGGGACCATGACCTGAGCCAAAGGCAGACGCTTAACGACTGAGCCACCCAGGCACCTGTCTTTAAAACTTTATAAAATAAAAAAATGATCCTGAAATCTCAAATGTATACTTGAGGAATTTCCTCTTATAGCCATGATGTCTAGTTACCTTTGTCAGCAGGGTGGGCATTATATGATCATTGATTTTTTGAGCCAGATACAGATTTTTACATGTCACCAGTTAGCTGTGCTAGCCGTGTTAATGAAAACACTTTCCCCAGCTGACTTTCTACCCTGACCCCCGTGGAGTCCTGCCTGGGCACTGGGTGGCAGGGGCAGTTGAGAGTGAGCTCTGGGCTTTGGTTCATAGTCTTGGGCCAGAGCCAGCAGGTCATCTTGGATCTTACTGGGTTAAGATCACGTGGCCTTTGGTGCCAGACACACATTGTGGCTCATAGTCCTTGATAAGTGGAGCTGCTCTGAGAACTTTAGGAAGTCTATATGTGAGCTCTCTGTCTTTACATTGATGACCCTCCGCATAATGCTGATCTCTGCCATTTTATTCTGGTGTCCATTTCATGGCGATTTTTTTTCTTTACCTAGGTGATGATGATGTAGTTTATGATTATTCACTGCTTAAGTGTTGCACTGTGAAGCCAGTCTTTATGGTCTTCATGCCATTAGGGGATCATAGGCCCAGCAACCAAACCAAGCAAAGGGACAAGTTAACCATGTATTATACAAGTTATCAAAAAATTTTAAAGTTTCCAAAAACATATGTAAACTATATAATCCAAGCTTTCTCTAGAGACCTTGAAAGACTATATCTCTAAATAGGATTATCAGCTTTTAAATGTCACATATAACTGTTTAAAAAAAAATCTTCTCATTTGGCAGCAGGATGGACCTCTCCCAAAAGAAACCAAAGGAAGGCAATGCCAGCACTTATTACATTTGAACAGCTTTAAATAGATGATGGGCTTAGAAACACTGACATTTCAAATAGCTGTTTTTTCCTCATTCACCACTAGAAAAGAGAAAATCTTAACATCTTCTCCTGAAAAGGGTGATAAAAATTGAAATTTTATTTTGTAACAAAATACCGCCTTACAATTCCATTACAATTCTGACATAAAGGCCATTTTAACAATATTACATCTTCACAGTGATAGGTATAAGAAATGAGCATAATAGGTATCATTCACTAAAATTTAACTGAGAACACAAATACAGTTCACTGGACATAGGCATGTGGGGCAGCAGAAAGGAGTTTAGGTTCCCTTCCCTTAGTGCTGGAAGCCCCCGGCATTAGTGAGAGGAAAGAAGGCTGTCCATTTGCCATATTCAGCAGAGGAAATGAAAGGACCAAGCCTGTAGGCTTTGGGGTGGTGTATGTATTGGGGTGCGGGACCCATGTGTGGTAGATGCATTAACCCTTTCTTTTCCTTCAGCATGTGAACTCTGCAGGGATAAGAGTCATTCCATAAAGCCCACAAAGCAGCCAGCCCAGAGCATTGTAGTTCCCCCTTTAGAAATCTCTAATTATGCACTACTTTTTGAAATTTCCTAGAACAGAGCTCTGGATTTACGTTGGGCATGAATCTGCTTCTCTGTGTTCCATCACACAATTACAGAGATGGGAAAGTGGCATGGACAGTGACTCTTCTTTTACTTCCTACCCTTTTTCCTCAGAAAACAAAATGGGTTCAAAACTGGATGCAAGTAGAGGTGCCTGGATGGCTCAGTTGGTTAAGCGTCTGCCTTTGGCTCAGGTCATGATCCTGGGGTCCTGGGATCGAGTCCCGCATTGGGCTCCCTGCTCAGCGGGAGGCCTGCTTCTCCCTCTCCCGCTCCCCCTGCTTGTGCACTCGCTCGTGTGCGCGCTCTCTCTCAAATAAATAAAATCTTAAAAAAACCACAAAAAACTGGGTACAAGTATACAACCATTTCCTTGGGTGATCATGATTTAACCTGTTCTCATCTGAATAAAATTTGTCAATTAACATCTTGGATTTTATATGATGTCATTTTTTATGACAGTACAGGTTGTACATTATCAATCATTTTTAAAAAACCTTCCTGTTTTATAACTTGTTTATTTTAATTTCACTACTAAATGATGTTACTGATGAGCAACTGTAGGATCTGCTCATTTCCTAAAAATTTCAGGCAAAAAGTAGGTCTGGGATACTTTCCTCCTGTCCAGATAACCTGAAAAACCAACATTACACCTTTATGCAAAATTGGATTCTGTCCTTTTAAATTTCAATCGATTTTCTGGGGCCCTGGGTGGCTCAGTCAATTAAGTGTCTGCCTTTGGCTCAAGTCATGATCCCAGGGTCCTGGGATCGAGCGCGTGTATCAGGCTTCCTGCTTAGTGGGGAGTCTGCTCCCTCTGCCCCTCCCCACCCCCAGCTCTGCTCTCTCTCAAGTAAATAAATAAAATATTTTAAAAAATAAATTTCAATTAATTTTCTGATGTTAAAAGCCCTGCATCAGGCTCCCTGCTCAGTGGGGAGTCTGCTTATCCCTCTCCCTCTGCCCACCCCACAGTCTGCACGTGTACATGGTCTCTCTCTCTCTCTCAAATAAATATAATCTTAAAAAAAATTTAGAATAAATTTCAATTGTCTAATGTTAAAAAGCATCCTTCTAAAAAAATGAATTTCAATCTGGTCAAGCCTCTAGTTCTACCATTTTATAGGAGATACAGGAATAAAAGAACAGATTAGATAACATGAGAGTACAAATCAGTAAACTCCAGGAATTAAAAAAAAAAACCTGACAAGTCAAAGGATCTGGTTTCCTCAACAAATAAGTTATGAATGCTAAAGATATTTAAGAGACATTGTGGGGAATTTATTTGGATCATGATTTGGATACACCAGTACATCAACTATAAAAAACAATCTCCTCGTTGCTTTCCCCCCACACCACCAGAGAAACCCAGCCTTTTTATGGAGATGTTTAAACATTATTTGCATATTTGATAGTATTTATTATTTAAATACTGCTTTTTTTTTTTTTTACATAGGGTAATACTATTATTAACAAGAGACCTACCTATACTTTAGAGGTAGATACAAAGAAAAAAAAGGTATGTTATCTGGTTAATACCAGGAAAGCTCCAGTTGGGGCTAAATTTGCATATGTGAGTACTTAAAATAAATTAGACCCTTAACTTGCTGAATTCTGCCCAATGGCATTTCCTGGAAACAGAGTAAATGTGAAATGGAGCAAAGCTGGTTAATTATGTCAAATGACTGTTAAGACTTATCAAATGGAATTAGGTAAACAGATTCCATTGGTACCTTGCTTGGCCAAAGTTTCTCCTATAGTCGTAGTAAAAAGATGTAGAAGATAATTCTTCCTTTAAGAAAGCAAAAACAAACCCAATCTTTTTTTTTTTTTTAAGATTTTATTTATTTATTTGAGAGAGAGAGAATGAGAGAGAGCGAGTACATGAGAGGGGGGAGGGTCAGAGGGAGAAACAGGCTCCCTGCTGAGCAGGGAGCCCGATGCGGGACTCGATCCCGGGACTCCAGGATCATGACCTGAGCCGAAGGCAGTCGCTTAACCAACTGAGCCACCCAGGCGCCCCAAACCCAATCTTTATTACCCTCATTCGACTCCTAAAACATGAGAGAGAAACCAATGATTTAGAGATACTCCTCTGATTGTTCACTTGTACAAATTCTACCTTGAGCTTTGCAACTTTGAAACAAACTGTTGCTTCTTTTGATAATACCCATGAAAAGCAAACTGTTTGAGTATACAATAAAACACAAACGAACCTCAAACTGGAAACACTTGAGAGTTAGCATCCAGACAACAGATGTTTCTTTATAGATAATCCACTGATGTTCCTACCATTTAACAATAGATTCTGAAAAGTCTTAATTAAGCTTTTGGAAATTCAGTCACATTTTAAGTGTGGCAAGGGATCTCAGGACAGGTTTCCTGTGCTATCCGCAAGTAGAGTGTTCCTGTGAAAGCTCTCTCAAACCAAAATGGCTTAAAGTGAACAGTATCTCTGCTTTCTTAACGTTTGCTTTATGCCCTTTCACTTCTTTGAATGACCTGCATTGGTACCTCTTTTTGTTAACTGAAAGAAATCAGAAGAGGGTTTCTGCCTTTACCAAAAAAAAAGAAAAAGCTGCTACCATACTAACCTCGGTCTTTTGTAAGTGTGAAGTGGCACAATGTGAACTTTTGGAAAGGGGAGAATACCTGTGTTTATGTGAGCTCATGAATCCTTTGGTATAATCCATAAGTTATTCAGCTTACTAAGTTACTGTGTCTTATTATTTTGTGTTTTTATACATCAGATTTTTTGAAAAGATTTTATTTGAGAGAGTGCGAGAGAAAGAGGGTATTAGCGGTGGAAGGGGCAGTGGGGGGGTGGGGAGCAGTTGGAGATGGAGAGGTAGACTCCCTGCTGAGCAGGGAGCCTGACTTGGAGCTGGATCCCAGGATCCCAGGATCATGACCTGAGCCAAAGGCAGACGCTTAACCGACTGAGACACCCAGGTGCCCCCAGATTTTTTTTTTAACTCAGTACTCTGTCATCTAGGTGTAGAATGGAAACTTTTAAGAAAGCCAAGTACACGGTAAGACAGCTGTAAATAATGACAATATCCTCACTGACAGCCTTAAGCAGATCTACCAAATACAAGGCAACTTATGACGTTCCAATAAAAGCAATATGTATCATTTATATAAATAATGCCAGGGCCAAAAAGTGCCCATCAAAACGTGTTCAGTAATAGCAAATACTAAGGCTTCTGAACGTGCTGTTTGCATATTTCTGCTTCATAGTGCTGCATTTAAGTGATGAATGCTCCTAAACTTATCAAAATACATACTAACAGGGGCGGCTGGGTGGCTCAGTTGGTGAAGCATCTGACTCTCAGCATCCTGGGATCAAGCCCTGGATCAGACTCCACACTCAGTGTGGAGTCTGCTTGAGATTCTCTCCCTCTCTTTCTGTCCCTCCCCCCGCTCACACATGCGCTCTCTCTTTTTCTCTCTCTCTCAAATAAATCTTTAAAAAAAGAAAATAAATATTACCATCTATGTGAGGAAAAAAATAGCCATGAAAAGGATACATAAAATGGCAGGCCTGGGCATGCTGGAAGTTAAATGTGGTCAAAACATAGGTCAAGGTTCAGATTTAGGGATTGCTTCCAGAAAGGTGCTGTTCAAAATAACTGTGGTCTTAAATAGCTAAAGTCTAGGAAACAGGGTTCAATAGCCAATGTCAGTTACCAGGGTTAAAAATATGTGGGCAACTGAGTAAGAACAGAAAACCAAGAGGTTGAACGCTATGCCCCTGCGAACCTGGAGCAGATGACAGGGATTCACCATGTTATTAGGTGAGGGGTATCCTCCCCAGGTTCATTCTATCTCACTATATTTCTTCTCCTTCTATCACTGAAGTTCTGTCACTCTCCAGATTGGCGACTCTGGGTATTAATTAGAAAGAAGTGGCATGTTCATAGGTATGGAGATTTGTCTGTGCCCAAACATTTCATAGCAGTCCCACAAAATTTTTCCCTGAGCTAATTACCAGTCGTGATAGCTCCCCAAATTCCTTAACTTCATGTTTGGGTTCTAGGTTCTCAAGAATGGCTTGGGAAGATGGCCTATAGCCATGGCAGTGTTAGTTAGAATGAGCTATTACCCTGTGCAGACAAAGAGAACTTTTGTATCTTCTACCCTCTGTGTTATGAAGGTGACAGTTTGGCCCTGCTATTTTTAAAAATATTTTTTACTGTTTTGTGTTGTCTCATTTAATCTGTAAAAAGTTTAAGGCTATCTGTCACTTGAGAGTTAGTATGTGTTTTCGTACTCATGTAAGATGTGTTTAACAGGTAAGTAGGACTAATTGAGTTTCGCTAAGCCTGGTTATTATTGTGGAATACAGGGTTGAGCAGTGGAACTTGGTAATTGGTTGAAAATGTTGAGTCTACATGAAGAATATGACCCAACTTCTCTTCAGTCACATCTTGCCTCTTCACCGCTCACTACACATCGGCCATACTGGCCTTCCTTCTGCTCCTCGAATGACCAAACTCCCTTCTATCTTGAGGCCTCTGCTCATGTTGCTTCTCTGGGGACTTGCTGCCCTACCAGACTCATTCTAGATGTTCCCAAAAACCAGAATTAAGAAAGTTTAAAAAAGAAAACCAAGAGGAAGGAGAAGTTAAAACTAAAGTTCATAAGTTCTGTGTTGCTTGTATGAGTTGACCTCAATAAAAGTACTTGGCTCAAGATTTCTTCTCTTCAGCTTGGGTATTACTAGCACTTGTGAGAGCTGCTTAGTTGGAGATTTTTATGGTGAATAATGTGTTTATGAGAAATGAATTCTATTAGGAAAATCCTTATGTGATTTAAAAAAAAAGTCTTTATAGAATCTTACGAATGAGAGTAGAGGCTGGAAGAAGAGCTGTCAGCGGTTAAAGGTGTGAATTTAGATTTTATACAAAGATATGAATTAGTACCAGAGAAATGGTTTAAGAAAGCCAAGTACACTGTAAGACAGCTGTAAAAAAAATGAGAACATCCTCACTACTGACAGACTCACTGAACTGAGGTGCAGTGAGAAAATAATCAGACAAATCAAAGGTAAGGCAATAGGTCAGACTTCTTAATTTATGAGACTCTGGAATACATGTAGCAGGTAATCAACAAATTGAAAGGCAACCTCATATTGTTGATAGAAAGGGGTTCAGACATTTTCTCCAGCAAACCCCATAGTATCCTCTGAGGGTATGCTTTGAGCCATCTGTTTCATCAGGAGATTGTAGTGTTTGGAGATTTTAATTATTTGACCTCGATGGAGAACTTTTAATTGCAAGAAGAAAACTTGGGCAGATTAAGGTAGAAAATACCATGGTTGAGAGACATATGTAATAATAAGGGTAGATTGACTTTCAAAAAAAAAATTACTCCGTGTAGACAAGAAAATGAAGTAATAAAGAGCAATGGATGAAAGGCCATGAAATTCAGGCAAAGTTTGGCTCTGCCATGAGACCACATTACTGAGTTTCAAAGTGATCTTCAAAAGGAGAGTATCACTGTACTAGTGGGATTGTGCATTTTTCTGTATCACTGTACTGGGGTGTGGGTGCGTGCATGTGTGTGTGTGAATCTGAGCATCATTCTACAGATGTCAGGCTATTTTCTAGATCATGACAGTTTGGCTTTGGTTTAGCTCATCTCCCTCTGGAAGTGAATTGCGTGTCACTGTAAGATTGTTGATGGTGTTTGAGGACAGTCTCCATCAGGTATTAGACCTGGAAACTTTGGTGGTTTGTGTGACGGTTTTCACCAACGTTGGGGTGTCAGGCTATAAATAAAGTACAAATAAGTTGTCAGGTGGACTGAATCTTTTTTGAGTAAATCAACACCATGACCATACCATAATGTGTATATACATGTAAAACAAGAAAGGGGGAGTGCAAACCCTTCTAAAGGTTTGGGGAAGGAATTTAAATTTCCTTTAAATTTTATGTTTTTCTGTTTCTTGTAGTCCTCTCTTGATTTGTTCAACTCAGAATCCAAGAGCAAGGACAACAGGGAGTGTGTCTTATCTATTTATAGTATTAGCACCCAATAGTGTTTGGCACATAGTTGTGCTGAAAAATGTATGAAAGAATGAAAAAATTACTAAATAAATGAATTGTTACTCCTGAAGTTATTGTTGTTGAACTTCACATATGCCCATTTTCCCTGAGAAAGGTAGTATGACTGTACGCATGTATGTATGTATGTGTTAACAGTATTTATTTTAAAAAGTTCTTGCATTATGCTGGAAACTAGGAATTTATCCCACACTTGCCTCCTCTCAGAATTGGAGAAAAAAGTTGAAAGGCATGTATTTTCTAAAGTTAATTTTAACTACAATTTGAGAAGTGTGGATGTTACATGTATTGCATTGAAATGATTGGAGACAACTCACACTTCAGTGAGCACGATCACTACACTAGAAACTGATCCTTATTAACTAACTACCCCTTGAGTAGGACCTTCTGGTAATCTGTCAGAGAGAGTACAGTTGACCTTTGAACAACGCAGTGTTAGGAGCGCCAACCCCCACACAGTTGAAGATCCCTGTATAACTTTCGACTTCCCCCCAGATTTAACTACTAAATAGGTTTACTGTTGACTGGAAACCTTACTGATTATATAAACTGTTGATTAATACATATTTTGTATGTTATATATATTATATACTGTATACTTACAATACACTAAGCTAGAGAAAAGAAAATGTTAAGAAAATCCTGAGAAAATACATTTATGGTATTTATTGAAAAAATCTGCATATAAGTGAACCTGCACAGTTCAAAACCCTGTTATTCAGGGGTCAACGGTACTTGCTTCCCCACCCTGTATTCATTCTCTTTCCTTTCAAACCCCTGATTCTTATCTGGGCACATGGCCACCTGGGAAGAAATTAATTATCCCACATTCCTTGTAGCTTGATAAAGCAATACGATACTGTTATGGCCCAAAGAGAAACAAGTGGAAAAGTCCTATGGTGGTTTCTGGGAAAATGTAACGAACAGAGGATGCATGCTTTTTGCCCCTTCAAGTCTTCTTCCATCTTGCTGTCTGGGATTTTGATGGGATAGCAGGAGCTCTGGTCATCAGCTTGAAGCATGACAAGAAGGTACTTCATAGGAATGACAGAACAGTAAACTCACAGGAGCCCCCAGACTAGCCTTTGATCGCCCAAGTCTCGACTTCATTTGGTTGATGGAGATATAACTTCTTATCTTGTTTAAGCCATAAATTCCCAGGTCTTTGTTACATGCAGCCAGACCTAATCATAATGGACACACTATTTTACTAAGGTCAGTTCTAACACCTCATGATTCCATTGCCCATCTGAGGATTGGTCCTTCTGTTCTCTTTTTTATTTTGCCATGTCTAATTATTTACTCTCATCTTGGAATTCTGTGCCAGGGTTTGATGTTGGCCTTGTTTCAGAAAATAATTGATCTGAGAGGTTACTAGATTGTCTACGGTGGTACAGGGTTAACACAGAATATTCACCAACTATTTGGGGGGCAATCCTCTAGATTCTAAATTCTAGAATGTCAGCATCATCATTCTCTCATAAAGTATAGAACCCTCTTAATGGTACTTGAGTGTATTTGGCTTTTCCTTCAACACAATCCATACAGATGGGGAAGCCACTTGTTAGGGGCATTGGAAAGATAGGCACATCTTATTATGTAGTGCTCAATGTGGATACTTGATGCTCAGGGGCTTTTGGGGCCCCACATCTGGTGAGAAAGCTAATTATAGGTCACTGTTGAGCAGGAGGAGAGATTTTTCTTATCTCTCGTTCTTTTGGCTCAACCTAACTTTATTAATCATTGTAGTGGCTTGTATAATCTTCCTCACAAAGACAAAGTGTTAGCTGTTGCTTTGTTTTAGGGTAAATATCGAAGTGCTTGATATCTACATCTAGAAATGTTCATCCCTGGAAGCTCGAAATTGAGTAGCAAGATTTTTTATGTCCTGTAAGCTGAACTACGGGTCATCTTTGGTTTGATCTGTGTCAGCCTGTGGACCTAGGACCCACCCTGACCTTCCAAATATGTCATCTCTCATAGATGAGAATAGAGAAATTCAGAAAGAAAAAAAGGTACATTTCATTTTCTACAGCAGCCATCCTAGTGACTGTTAGGACATACTCTCTTTCTATGAAGACTGTGAACTTGTCAGCCTATGAGGCTCATTTGTGATTTCCCAGAGACATTGTGTCATGGTTGAGGACATATTCTAAGGGCTGTGGGGCAAATAAAGAAGAGCCAGGAAAATGGAACTTAAAATGAAGTATTCATTCGGAACTAGTGATCCATTCTTCTTGCTTTCTAGAGTTGGTTTCTGAAAGGATGCACCACAGGGATCTGGGCCAATTTTATGAGAAAAAGCTCCAAATACCTAGGACAGATGTCAGTTATGGGAATTGCCACTACTGAATTGTTAGAAGGGGTGTTATTAAGCTTGGGTACATTTTCTGTCTTTCACACTCACTCTTCACGTACACCTGATGTGTATTGTCGAAGCTGGAAGTCTTTGTAAAGGTTCTCTTTGCCCACATAAAGGCTGTTCCTTGTAATTCCACCTGACCTTCCTTAGAGAGCTTTATGGTTATATCAAGTACTTTCACTCTTGCTGGTGGGCTGAAAGGGTAAGCTTCTGTTCAAAGCTGTGTTACCTAGGACTAGATGGTAAGCTTTTTGAAAGCATATGGTACTGTAGAATCCTAACAAGGGTAGTGTCCACTTTGTTACTGATTCTAAGACCTGTGTTAGACCAGTTTGAGAAGTCAGGCAGAGTGAGAATCCTGAGTATTATAAATACAGTGACAGAGTTGGTATATCACCTTTACTTCTCCAGCGCCATCATTATCAGAGGACTTAGAGTTCTTTAAAACTTAGTTTTATTTTTAGAAGCCATATAGTAGTTATTTAAAGGAACCCTTGAAGTAATTCCTTTCCTAAAATGAAGAATTCTTTATTTTTGAGTTTGGATTTTCATATCTTCAAACATTAGTATATTAGATGTCATCAATATTTGTTATTTATTTTTGCCCTAGGAAACTCAGCCAAGAAGCCTAGTGGAAATAACTTCATTAGTTATAGGAATAATAATAAATGGTAGGAGCCAAGAGGTCTTGTGTCCAGCCATTAACTGGCCAGGTGGCCTTAGGCCACTGAGCCTCTCTAGACCTAAGGTTCTCTATTGTTCTATCAAGTGAGGGTTAGAATGAATGATACCTGTGGTTCCAGCCTATGAGATCTATGCATGTTTGTCTTAAATGTGTTCTGAGAAGGTCCTTGCCCTCAAGAAATTTCAGCTTTTTTTCTAGATTTCCTTACTTCCTTCTGGCTGGGCTCGAAAAGTAACATGCACTTGTTGTTTGCAAAGGAAAATTAAACTAGAAAATGTATTATTCAGAAAGGAAAAGTCTCCTTCAATCCCACCCTGTGAGAGAATCCTTCTTAAAATAGGTATATAATGGTCTCGGTTTATTTCTATACATATATCAGTATGCTTGTGATAGATACACACATATGTATGTGTATATATGTGTATGCATATATCTATATATCTTATTTATACTGCACTAAAACTTGATTTTTCCAACATGTAACAGTTGATATAATCTTTCCATGTCAGTACATCTAAAGCTACTTTTTTTTTAAAAATTGACGTATAATTGACATATAACACTATATTAGTTTCAGGTGTACAACATAATGATTCAATATTTGTAAATATTGTAAAATGATCCCCACAAGTCTACTTAATATCTGATATCATACATAGTTAGAAATTTTTTTCTTATGATGAGAACTTCTAAGGTCTCTCTTAGCAACTTTGGATTATACAATACAGTATTATTAACTATAGTCACCATGTTGTACGTTACATAAGCTACATTATTTCTAAAATGCCTCATAGAAGGTCACTGATTGAATATTGGAGGCATACCAAGTACACATTTTGGCCAAATGGTCAAGTGTTAAGTCATATTTAGCTGAAACTAAAGCTAAATATCAGTGTCATAGAATGGATGTCTGGAATACAAAAAAAAAAAAAATCTGAAATTTTCGACAAAACTTGAAATTTTTTAATAAAGGTTTTTAGTAGTCAGCTTTACTTCTGACAATATACAGGCATTTTCCTTTCACCCTACCGCCTGCTGTTAGATCGATCCTGCGGTCACTGTACTATACTACTGTATAGTTTGGTATTGCTGGTAGTACCAAAGTTGTTGCTTGGCAATTAACCTTGCCATCTCCAGTAATAACTAGGTAAAGACTAGGTGGTAGACTAGGTAAAGACTTCTCTCCTCACTAATGACTGGCCTTGGAGATTTACGTGATGATCGTGAGTTTGATTGAAGGAATCCCAGAAATGGAAGCATTGTGCACTGCTTGAAACATACTTTCTAAATATTTTCAGAAGCATACTAAAGATTGCTGCCAACGCATATATCTAACTTTCTAACATTTTTGCTGCCTCACACAATTAGTTGATTGAAAAAAAAATTCTGTCACCAATTTTGGGTCTGAAGTTATGGCAGTCGTGTCATTGACTTTCAAGGTGTAACAGAATCGTTTCAGTATCACTTGTATCTTGGCTTTCATTCATGCACACCAACTTCAGCATTGTTTCTGGAATAGAAGGATGGGAGACTTTTTATATGTAAGAAAAATGTGAACTCTCAAAGTCTTAACCAGTTTTGTTTAAATCCCCCCCCCCTTATTTAGCAAATTTTAGTGAATAAATTACCTTAATCAGCAATCATTAGATTTAGCAGGGTTGCTATTTTGGTATTCTTATCTGCAGAGTAGACTATCATGGGATTTTTGTTGCTGTTGCTGTTCAAGCAGCCTATATAACAGGAACTAGCTCGTCCTCCATCTTGTTTGAGGATATTGTGTGAATATACAAGGCCGTTCCACAACCTCTTGTAACTCATGCAGTTAGTCTTTGGCTGAAGAAGAAGGAAGAAAGCACAGTACTCCCTATATGCTTTCTCGTTCTGTTCATTACACTGTGCCATAATTGCCTTACGAACACAGAGCTGGTGAGTGTGATTCCTAACACACCCTTCCCCATGTTTGTTTCACTGTCAACCACAGTCAGCTGTCTCTGCTCCCTGGTTTCTACACGTCTTCATGTGGACTCACCATGTTCGGGTGAGAGACCGGGAACTCTTTGAGCAGGAGAGTAAAGCAGGAGCAGGATTGCATGCATTGTTAACGTACTGTGCTGTTGTATTTAAAGGAGGTCTGCGTGTTCAGACGTCTGACGCACAGGATAGAGGAGGGGCACCATTGTTTTTGTGCATGTTGCAGTATAATTCAGGAAGGAGAATTTTGCTAACATGTTTCCCAGAAGCACTTTTGATGCTGGAATTCATCATTTGGACAAGTCTGACTACTCTCTCATCTTCAGTGACAGCATTAGAGAGCTTGGCGTTCTGTAGCCGTCTAAAATTTTAACAAGCTTATTTTTCCAAGTTGGCCTCTATATGATTTATTTATTAGAATTTTAAAAATGTGTTTTGAAGTTTGATTACTGTAAACAAAACATGTTTTTGGTATCTCATTTTCCTCAGTCATTTTCTTCTTTGTATTGTTTATGTGTATGTTTTGTATGAATCAGAGAGGACTTCGTGGATGTCATTGTGATTTTACAGACTTTCCTATTCTTGAAATTTTTACATTGCTCAATTAACAAAAGCCATGTCTGATTACTCTCTTAATCTCTGTGGATCTTTTTCTAGTCCCCCCCCCCCCTTAGTTTTCTATTACCTTGGTCTCATCTCCTGATGATTTTTAATGAATTTTGGACACTGGTTGTAAAAAATACTAGAGATAATTTTAGGCTATTGATAATGTCCTTTTCCTCCAAAAAGGATATACTTTTGCTTCTTGTGGGCAGAATCAGAGGTTAAGATGATTTACAGCTTTGCCTCAGGCTGTATGAGGGCTGGCTTATTCCTACTTGGTCCCCACTTCTAAGATGGAATCATCAGGGGTCCCACCTGAAAGCCTCCATTTTCCTCATCCTTGGGCCCTGAATGGCAATTTTTGACTGCCCCATGCCATAGAACTAGCAGAAGCTTCTGCGTCTTCACAGCCTCCTTGGTTGTTACTTTATGCTCAGATCTTCAGTTTCTCAGTACCGCCTTTGGGAATGAACAAATGCCTCAAAGGGAAAAAGCAGTTCTAAATGTTATTAGCTTCTCTTCTTTCTGGGACTTTTCTCACTCGTGTTCACACCTGGTAGCTCTGTTCGGCCTAGTGTTCCTAAGTTGTTCTCAGCAACAAGCTGTTTAGCCATTGTTGGAATCTTACCTGTATTTGAAAGTGAATATTCAAATATTAAAAATATATACATGTAGCATCCCTTGTTTGCATTACTGTTATCTTATGCTGATTATATATTATAGTCGTCTCTGCAGTCATAGCATCATTTATAATATAGAAGTTCAGGAATGCCATAGGGGCCCCTGCGTGGCTCAGTAGGGTAAGCGTCCAACTCTTGATCTCAACTTAGGTCTTGTTCTCGGGGTCATGAGTTCAAGCGTCATGTTGGGGAAAATGTTCAGGAATGCTAAAAATAACACTGAATGAGATATTCAGGTATTTGGCCAAATTTTAAAAATATACCAGATTGATTTTCAATTTATTCATTTATCATTTATTTCATACATAGATTTATTTCATATATAGCAAATGGTATTTCTTATTTTCACTCCTTTTCCTCTTTCTCTATTGGGTGGTTTAATTCTGGTTGATTTGCAGAAGCTCTTTGTATGTAGGAGATATTAACCCTTTGCTTATATATGGTATAAATGTTTATCACCAGCAAATATAGTTTGTATGACTGCTACATTTTAGGATTTATTGGGTTTTTTTGTGGCTTTTTTATAGCTCTTTTAAAAACTAATATTGCACAGATATTTATAAAGAAAATACACAGATAAAGTCACATATATACTTATATGTTCTATATACATATAAGGCCTTTTCAATTATATTATTCAGATCCTTTATGTCATAATTTTTTGAGGGATCAAATTGATTCCCCAATGACTAAGAGTGTTAATTTTACTCCTCCTGATAGTGTTGTTCTTGGTCTTTTTTGCCTTGAATTTGATCTTGCTAAATGCTCATATTGTGCTCCATTGGTTTTGGAAATGAGGGGAGTGGTATAGATTCTAATTTTATATTTGTCTCTTTAATTTTGAATTCTTCACTTCTTTTTCCCTCTTTTAATTTAGAAGAATGGATTCGATGGTTAAGTCACCTGAGAGGTATCACGAAAGAGAAAGTGGCCCTGAACCGAGTCTCAGAGTATAAATACAATATGAATGCATAGATGTGTGTGGGTATTCCAGACAAGGGGGAAGGACTGAAAAAGAAAGAGGCTAGGATGGAATAGGAAGTATGTTTGGAATGTGATAGGAGGCTGACTCAAGCAGAAAGTCTGAAGTAATAGGAAGTAAACGGGGTTTATTGAGGTGGGACCACATTTTGGGAATCATGAAGTGAGCAGAGAAATAATTCTTTGTTTATAAATTAGGTAGGTGTTCTTAAGACAAATAACCAAATAAGTGTGCATTTACAAAATAAGCCTTGTGTCAAAGCTTGCTGTCCAGGATCATCTTTCATGCTTGTTTATGCCGATCTTATAGGTTCATTTTCCTTTATTCCAAGAGCTCAGAGCAGTGCACCATGATTCACACGAACTAATCTCATGCACATTCTTTGAGTTTTATTTTGCATTTGACATTCTAACCAGGTGATTTTTGGAGTGATGTTTGAGGCTGATAATCTCACCTCAAAGAGATAGTTTAAGCCTGTCATATTGTGGGTCAGCTTAGAACTTCTTTCCTTCAGTTCTGTTCTTCTGCCTTTTCAGCTGTGCCCACTCCCCACATCATAAATACTCATTTCTTTGCATACATTAAGCAGATGAGATAAAAATGTGCTAAATATGAGTTGATGGCCATGTCTGCTGGCCTGTTTTGTTATTTTCCAGAAGCACGTAGATGGTGGCTTATGGAGAATCGTGTGAAGCCAACAGTATTTTCAGGTGCCCACCAGGCCCAGATTGCTGTGTAAAGAAGTGGAACCCAGGAATGTCTGTTGAATGCTACCACTGAATTCTGGACAGTTAGCTCTTCAGAAATGGCACTTTTATTCCCAAGGGGAAATATAAAGAACTCACTGTTTTCCTTTGGCTCTTGCATAAAATTATGTTTTCTCTATCCCTAGGGGACTCCTTCTCACAGTTCCGGTTTGTTGAGGAGAAAGAGTGGGATGGTGAAGCTTCATGTCCAAAGCAGGTAAGATGGTTTGTCTTGACTGTGGATTGACTTTTCTCAAGGCTGAAGACTAATGCCTTCACATTATTGTTGAGATAAAGTATCGGGGTGGAGAAGACTAGTGATTCATGTATAGTTTAGTCTCAGTTACCTAAACTGTTCAGAAAATTTTCAGGGAGCTTAAATTATACAGGAACTTGGAGCTAGAATTCACCTGGATAACTGGCCATCTGTGTGAATTACTCATAGTGTATGGTCATGATTTTGAGTGGATTACTTTGCCATTTGGCCTTCCTTTTCCCTTTCTGTGAAAAATTTCCCTTAGGGTTGAAAATTAATTTTTCCCCTCACACTGTTTTTGGTATTAGGTGAAAAAAATCCTTAATTTTATAGCTTTAAATAACTCTTCCTCTATAGTTAGGAGAATAAAGCTATAAAGTAAGAGCAGATATCACAGAAGTCGTTCAGTAAATCCGTAAAGCCCAGCCACCTCGTTTGCTTTGTGTTCATGCCATATCTTCTTCCCAAGGAGTTTCGATTATTTTCCAAGTGCAATTTGACTGATTCTTTCCATAGGAGAGAGGACAGGTATTCTAACCCTTTTAAAAAGCACAGAGAATCAGTGGTGGCTTGTCCTCTGCTCCCCGACTTCATGGCTAGCGCCTGCTGTCCACTACAACACTTTGACAATCTGTCCCCAGTTTCAGACACGTGGCTGAGAAGCAGACCCGAAGTCCAAAGGTCAGGCACCCTCCTCCCCATTCTGCTACCAGCTCAGTCACCCCCACCGTAAGCGGGTCATTTTCTGTCTGGGCTGGTGTTCTATTTACTTGTTTGGGATGGACATTGGCTTACCATACAGACCAAGGGGGAGGGAAGCTACTTGTGGAATGACTGCCTGTCACTTTACGTAGAGGATGTATTACAACACGGGAAAAATAGGGCATTAAAAATACTCATCTTTGCTTGAGTCTGTGTGGGCATATGCCGGAGGTACAGTTTAGAATTCTAGGACAAATTGCAAACAGACCAACGGAAGTCATCAAGGAATACAGCGAAAGCCAGACAACTCCCATTTCAACTCCTTTTGAACCATATCGATGATTAGAGAATATTTCAGTTATCTTGAGAGTTTCAAATAATTCTAAAGTTCTTCATGCATCAGAACGCTAAGAACTTGTTATTTACTCAGTATTTTATTAGATGCAACTATTCAAAGATGAATAAGACCGAGACCATGCTTATTCATTGCCTTAGCACAGTGGCTGATACGTAGTAGATGATCAGTAAATATTTACATAATAAATGAAAAAGAGTGTGACATACAATAAGTGGTGTCCTCAATGAATCAAGATACTACTGTGGGGGCCACTTTGGGCTGGAAGGGATTGAGAGCAGCACCATGGGAAAGAGAGTGTCTGAATGGGCCTTGGTGGGTCAGGGTGATCCTGGTTCGTCCTATTAAGTGATGAGAGCTGAAGACCAGCTGTGTTCAGAGTCAGGATGTAGCTGGAGTGCAGTGTTCCCAGAGGAGGCTTTAGGGGTAAGTCTGGGCCAGGTACTGCCAGCAGTTTGATCTTCATTTTCTTCTGGGGGGACGTTTAGCATGTGGGTAGGAGCACAGACCTTGGAGAGACAAGCCTGAGTGTGAATCTTAGTTCTACGACGTAGGCGAACTTCCTTCCTTCTCTTGTGTTCTCTTCTGTAAAATGGAACTAATAATAGAATATAACTTGGCGTTATAATGAGGATTACATTAGATAATAAATAAAAGCTCTTTAGTGCAGTTCCTGACATGTATGAAACACTCACAATTAGCTCTTAATCCTACTCTTATTTGTTCACAAAAGTTTTGTTTGGCAAGAAAATGGAAATGGCTAGATTTGACCTGAGCAATATTGGGAAGGAGGGATCGAAGAGGGAAGAGGCGGGAGGCAGGGAAACCAGTTAGGAGCATATGTTTTGGGCGAACTCAAAGGGACGAGGGCCTGGGAGTGTGGGGAAGTGGGAGTGGAAGATGGTTCACTGATAGACGGATTTTAGCACAGGACGAGCTAGACTGTGTCACATGTGGGACGTGTAGACAAGAAAGGTGTGCAGTGGCACAAAGCTTTCTAGCTGGATGGCTAGGTGAGTTGGTGAAGCCATTAATGGGGCACAGAGAGGGCAAGTTTACTTTGAATATTTTGAGCTGATGTATGGGTAGGACACATCCAAAACTAAATTCCTCACTTCCTTGTCAAAACCTGTTCATGTCCCCCTTAACTCCTCACAAGGTTCTGGTTTTGCTTGAGAGAGAAAAAGGTGACAAGAAGTTTGGGAAGTATAATGGTCTGATCAAAGGCTATTTTTTCTTTAGTTGCAAAGTGGACTTTCTAGCAGGTTCTTTGTCTTACACAGACACTGAGACTGAGAGTCTAATAAGTAATAAGGTTCCTGGACAGAGGGGACAGGTTTTCACTACCCAGACAAAGTTCTGTGCACACTGACCTCAGAGAATTTGTTCTAATTAACAGTCAAGGCTGGCTTCCTACTGCCAGCCTCAGGGTATGCAGGAGGGAAGGCATCAGGGTGTCCGGGCATCGCAGGTCAGGCTGCACGCTCCGACTGTGAGTGACCATCAGAGTTGGCCAGATGGATATGGAGACTAGGTTCTCCAGGCAAAAAATAACCTCTCGATTATTTTAAGACATAGCAAAAAGCTAATTTGTGGTTATTATTCCAATGAAGCCTATCGTTAAATTCACACTTTACTATGACAAGCATTTCACCTCAGCTCATTTTATATGTTAGACCTTCAGCTTTAGCCCTTAAGGGGAAAGACCGGTGGTGAGGAAACGAGTCTTCTTCGAAAGTGGCATTTGATGGCAGGTTCTAGGCTCCAGGACTCCTGCAACTCCGCCTGCTGGTTTGAAGTGTCTGCCCAGCATCATGGAGACTGTGCAGTGTGTATGGGGCCTTGGATGGTGGGTGGGAATTAGAAATGTGGGGGGAGGAGACATTCCAGGAGCAGACACAGCTAGATGGCCATCATTCAGAATGTGGCCAGAAGCACAGCCTGGCCAGTCCCTTATCTTTGTGCAGCCACGCCTACTTTTCGTTGTTGTTTTTTTTCCCTAAGATTTTATTTATTTGTCAGAGAGAAAGAGAGCACAAGCAGGGGGAGAAGCAGGCTCCCTGCTGAGCAGAAAGCCCGCCATGGGGCTCAATCTCAGGACCCTGGGATCATAACCTGAGCCGAAGGCAGACGCTTAACGACTGAGCCACCCAGGCGCCCCTACTTTTCATTGTTGAGGATATACCTTGAAGTCATGTTGCACGTAATGCCAAAGAAGGCAGAGGAAGCGTGGCCACTTTTAGCCAGCCCCCCCCGCCCCCAGACACCTCAGCGGTCCTTCTGTCTGGGGAGCTAAGAGAGCCACAGGTGAATGGTGGGCAGGCACGGCAGAGGTGAAGTCCTTGCTCTTTTATCGGCTGAAAGAAGGGGGTCTGCTTGTGTGCAGATAACCTGGGCGGGAGGGAGGGTGAGATTTCCAGTGTATAATGTGACAGCTTACCCATGGATTAAGCATTCGCCATCACACCTGTCTACCGGGTTGAGAGAATTTCTCCAAACTTGAAAATGAGGACTTGGCCACCCTGGTCTGATCACAGCCTTAAGGTGCTGAGTGCAGGGCTCAGGAAAGGCCTGGAATGCATATTAAATTTCTCGCTTTCTTTCTTTTTTTTTTTTTTCTAAAGATTTTATTTATTTATTTGAGAGAGAATGAGAGACAGAGAGCACGAGAGGGAAGAGGGTCAGAGGGAGAAGCCGACCCCCTGCCGAGCAGGGAGCCCGATGTGGGACTCGATCCCGGGACTCCAGGATCATGACCTGAGCCGAAGGCAGTCGCTTAACCACTGAGCCACCCAGGCGCCCAATTTCTCGCTTTCTTGTCAGGGCTTTGCCAGCCTCCATCCTGTTCCCTAAATACACTGTGTTTTTTAGAAGTGAGTTCCTTTTTTGCCAGGGCAGGGGCCACATCTGGTGCTGCTGACGTTGCTTACCTAAGAGCCAGCCATCTCGGGAATATTTCAGAAGGGCAGTTGAAAAGCCACATCGTCCCTCTCATTCCTCGTGTACTGCTCTTGTGGGGATTAGGGGTTACAGTGGGTCCGGACTGAGTGTTAGGCTCTTCCTGAGTGCACCATCCCCACTCACTGTAAACCCATCTACCCAGGACATTCCAGACATTGCTGCAGTGGAATCCAGACTGACCAGGTGACCCTTGGCTTTTCTTCTAACTCGAAGCCAGTGATTTTACAATAAGCTGTGTTTCCAGCTGGGCCTGGGAGGTCTTTGGTAGACGAGGCGGTCGGCAGTATCTGCCTCTAATGTGAGGTCATTATAGCCAACTTTTGGTTTATTCTTTCTCTTGGGTGGCCAGGGCACCGGAAAGTAGCCGTTAGACTGTCATCAAGCCCTGAAATAATCTGGAATGTTTCCTCAAATTACTGTCCATTTGGGAGGTCATTGCAGGGATAGGACTCACGTCCATGAATGGGAGAGGAGTCAAGGGAAGCTTTCCGTGTTGGCCTCACACAGAGCGCTGCTAGCTAGCGGGCAAGTCTGGCCCCTGCTTTCTGGCTGGAACAGGAGCATCTACCTCCCAGGCTCCTTCGGCTGTGCTGATCAGCCCCGTCTCGCTGCTTAGACAGCTCTTCCCTCCTCTCCCCAAGGCCAGCCGTCTGAATTGGAGGGGGAGGGGTCCACTTCAATTCCATTAAATGCTTATTTTTCTTTCCATTTGCCAGTAATTCCCGAAGCATCTATAGCTTCCAGGTTACTGTTCAGTCTTGATGTGGGGGTGATTGCTGCCCTGTTCCTGCTCTCACAGTGTGAACTGTGGCTCCAGAATGTGGCTTGGGTTTTGCTCATCTTAACACCGCGATGATAGAAATAGCAACCATATCAAGTGTGATCTAGGATAGGACTTACTCTCTGCTAAAAGTAATGTCAGTGGATGGTTTATTTACTTCTGTCATCTGCTTTTTTATCTCTAAAAGGTCATTTGTAATCATCACCTGATATGTGTGTAATTTTTTGTTAGAATTCAGCATTTTATGTGGACTGTGAGTCACTGGTTCGAGCCCTTCAAGAACTGCCTCTCTCACTCCGACTCAATGTTGCTGCCGAACTGGTCCAGGTAAAAACCCCGACAGGATCTGTCAGCTGGTGCGGGTTAGGGCAGATGAAGAAAAAGAGTGAAAAATGTCACTCTGCAGGATGCCTCAGCATCAGCTTTTCCTTTGATAAAGCTGAGGCTCTTGTATCAAGGTATCATTTTGAAAGTTTTAAGGGAGAATCAAATAATTTTGAGTCTTTTTTTTTTTTTTTTTTTTTACATTTTACATGTGAAACATTTTGAAGGATCAAAGGTAATGGAATTGAATGAAATGTAAAGTATAAAATCTGACTGGTATTTTACTCAAAAATTAATGTGCCAGGCTCTGTGTTTAGCACTAAGCAGACAGTGGTGATCAGACAGACATGGTTCTTGATCTCATGGAGCTTAATCTACTGGGAAATGTGAGTATTGGTCAAGTTATCCAATTGTGGTATGTCCCATGAAGGAGTGTAGTGTGCTATGAGAATATATAATAATGAACCTGATCTACTCTGGTGTGATTAGGAATGGCTTTCCTGAAGGGGCGTCAGATGAGCCGAGATCCAGAGTATAAAAACATGTGAGTTGGAATTTCGAGAGGAGCGACCCAGTCAGATCTGCCTTAACACGGCTGCTGAGAATGAGGATGCCCAGGAGCATTCTGGCTGCAGAATGGAGGGGGTTGTGGGAACGGGTGGGTGTGTGTGTTGGCAAATGTGCGGGGGCGTATACCCACCAGCGGAGACTGGGTCACACCAGGAGACTGCTGCAGCAGGCCGGGGGGCAGCGTACGTGGGACCAGGGCGACGATGGTAGAGACAGCAGAGAATTGGACTTGACCAAGATGTACTTCAAAAGGAAAATTAGCAGGGCTTGGAAAATACTGGAAATGGTGAGCAAGCAGAGAATTATCCTTGGCCTTCCAGTCTGTGCAACTCAGCGCTGGGGTGGTTATCAGGAAGGGGGAGGTTTGGATGTTATGGGTCTGTGCCTCTGAGCTATCAAAGTGGAAATACGAGTCGGTTATAGAAGTCTCTAGTTGAGAATGAAGGGCTAGAAACGTAAATATACCAGGGTAAGATAGCAGCAGATGAATGAGCTGACAGAGGGGGAGGCCCAACAGACCACACCAGAGCTACTTCACAATGTAACTGTGGCTCGACTGCATTTTTAAAAAAGTGAAACCCTGGGCAGTACTAATTGTAAAGAGAACCCCAGCAACTGAAACGAGCCACTTCGTGCTGCAGCTGCATGTGTTGCTGCACTTGAGCAGACGCATGAATTGGTTACCCACCCGACTCTTGTTTCTGTGGCCCTGACTGGCCCCCGGTTTAGGGCAGCAAGTAGAATTCAGGGCTGGGGGGCAGGGCAGGGAAGTAGAGAGGATGGCAGTTGCCTCTGACGGAATCACCATGGAGCTTTAGGAAGGTTTGGGGGTGTTTGGGCTTTTCTTAGTGATTGGGAGAGCACTGCTTTCCCTGCCGGGTGTCCAGAGATGTTCCAAGTCCTGACAAGCGTGGCTGGGGCGCGTTCCCCGCGGCACGGTGAAGGGTTAGCACAATACGCCAGGGAAACACCGAGCTGAAGGTGATGGGGCCTCAGGCAGAAAAGGAAGCGCTGTGACCATCGGAAAGTGAGGATTTGTGTCAGATGTAGAGCAGTTATTCTCAACTGTGTACGTCAGAATCATCTGGGGAGTTAAAAACAAAAGCCACGTGAGACGCCCACATGCCAGCCTTGTCTTGCACACTGACAACGACGGAGGACTGTTTGTGTGGAAAGCCATCCTGTTTGAAAAGCCCTGAGGAGTTATTAGCACACTGGATCTGCTCACGATGCTTCAGCGTGCACATAAGGGGACAGTGCCTCCGCCACGGGTTGAACCTCATTCTGAGGTTCTACCCTCTCTGCCACCATGCTGGTCACCCCAGGCCTCCCTCCAGAACAGAGCTGCTCAGCCTTAGCCCTACATTACAGTCACCTGGAGAGTTAACTTGTTAAATTATTGCAGAAAAGTGCACGCATAAATATATGTAACCGTGGAATCAGCGTCCAGATCAAGAATCAGAATATTGGCAGCACTCCTGACGCCGCCCGTCCGCCGCGTCGCTACTTCCCTAAAACCACTCTCCTGACTTCTAATAGTAAAGATGAATTTTGCCCGTTTTTGGACTTTTTACAAATGTAATCAAATAGTAGGTTTGCGTTTGTGTCTGGCATTTTTCACTCGAATGTTACTAAGAGTCGTTCTTGATGACTCTGTCCCTTCACCTTTATTATTAGTGCATGTAAGTACCGTGCACAGATCTGATTTGCTAATTACTTCTGGGTGCATTTTACAGGTGTTTATCGCCTCACAGCTCTAAGCATACGTACATTCACCCAGACCTGGGGTACTGCCAGTTCTCAGGGCAGTTACAGAAAGACATGCCCTTCTGATGTCAACTCTGCAAAGGCACAGAGCAGAGGTGGGCAGAGGGGGAGGCACGGCCCTGTGGTGTTTCAGTGAGGTCACCCCATTTACGCCAACTCAGTAAGGAAGGGTTCTGGGGCAGGGGGAACCCTTTGTGAACTTCCTGTCTGAATTGAATTTTCTTACTCCACAAAGTTTGGCTTGCTTCTCTTTCAGACCACCCTTCCTTTAGAGCTTCCTCAGGTGAAACCAAAGAGAAATGAGGAAGGCAAGGGACTGGGGATGCGGTTAAAAGGGCCCCTGGGGCCTGGAGGAAAGGGCTCCATCTCCGAGCTGAAATCGGCCGCGGCTGGCTGCCCCACGTACCTGGATAAAGATGGCCCAAGCCCTGCTCCCTCACAGGGTTCTCAGAAACCCAGCACCCCACTGCAGTCAGCAGCGGACCACTTGGAGGAAGAATTAGACCTGCTGCTTAGTTTAGATGCACCTGTGAGAGACGGAGATAACATCGCACCAGACCAGACCTCTCAGGACCAAGAATCTGAGAAAGATGGGAAGGTGGCCCAAGAAGAAAAAGGTATGGCTTCCATTTTATTCCCTATCCATCTTCTCTTTTGTGTGCCAACAGCCCCACCTGCGTCACGTCCCTCCCCCTCTCCACCAGCGTCTGACATCGATCTGCCGCTGTCCGCTGACCTTTCTGACAGCCTGCCTCTCAGTCGCTATGCCAGGCTTGCAGAGCTGCTCCCTGCCTGATTGCAGTATTAAACCCGGGGCTGCCGCTGGACCGGGCGCTAGAAAAAGGCATCCGGATCCTTGTCGCCCTCAGCTCTGCAGCAGCAGACCTTTTAATCGACTTCTCCAGACTTCTGGCTTGCTATTTCGATCTTACTTTTGTACGAAAGAGCACTTCGGCCTCTGTGCGTGCCCTGTGAGCCCGCGGGCCCTCTGCTACAGAGAGGCCGAGGGGGTCTGCTCCATCCCTGCACTGCACTGGAGAACCTGTAAGGACTTCCCAGGATTGCTACGACAGTAAAAGAAAATGGAGCTGCTGGTCTTTTTAGAAAACCAGTGAACTGTGACATTCAACTTCAGAATAAATAGAAGAGCAAATCTCTACCCCATTTACTAATTTGTTTAGCTATTAATTACTGTATCCTCTAACCATAATAGGATGTTTCCTCTAGTTGTAAGCACAGTAATAATCAGGGCTGAATTCTATCATGGAACAAACCCCAAGGAAACCGTCATCCTCAATTTTGGGATTAACGTGAAGTTGTTAACGCTTTTATTTCCCCAGGTCCTGCAGAGCTCTCTGTGATGGAAGAAAAGAATGTGGAATCTGAGCAACCATGTACATCAAAAACTGTTACTGAGGAAGAGCTTGAAGACTGGTTGGACAGCATGATTTCCTAACATGAAAGAAAAAAGAGGAAAAAAAAAAAAGTGCCTGAAGCAAATTTTGATTGCCTTGTCAGTAAGGGCGGGCCCAAGGCTGTCCTTCCAGAACAGCTGGTTTCTGAGCATGCCTCGAGCCAGTGTGTTCTACCACGCTTGCCGCAGTGAACGCCCAGCTCTGGCCCACGACATCCGAAACTATACATCTAAGAGGCTCGTTGCATTTGTTCTCTGGCTTAGCAATCTAATAGGTTCCTCGAGGGCAGGGGATGTTATGGTTCTTATTTCCAGCCTCCTTCCTTTCCATGTTTACAGCAGAGCAGGTGCTGCTGATAGAATAGCAACAAGGCATGCATTTGTGGCAAAAATAAATGAACGCTGGTCTATGGAATTCCTTTCTTTCTTGGGTGGGGTGTTAGGCCCTTTGTCTCGTGTCCCTTCTTCCAGTAATCACAGGACGGCTGTAGAATCATCCAGAAGAGGTACATCACCCCAGATTGGTGTGTATTACTTTATTGCAGTGGGTACTTCCTTTGATGTAAGGAGATTCACCTAAACACAGCAGCTCCAGTACTTACAAGGGAACCATAAAGCAGTACTCAATTTGGCATAAGATTGAAATTTTTCTGGATTTTCAGTACAGTACTTCTAATAACAGCAGTTGACAAGCTGTTACTGAAAAAAATGATAGGAATAACCTTCAAGTGCGGTTTCATAAAGACGGAAGATCAACACAACTCATTAATGGAACTGTCCGTCTGGAACAGAAACATAAAAAATTTGCATAGCTATATCTAAAGAGATTTTAAGGCACTTAATCGATATTTCAGTGTCGACAAAGTGTTGGGTGTGTTTTTCTATTTCTTTAACTGCTTAAAGCTTTTCAAGCTGATTCTGAATACATTCACTAGCAAGTACCATGGGAGAAATCTGACTGCAGTTAAAATGATTTTTTTGTAGTTCAGACCATGAGTCACTAGTGGATACTGTCATGTGATATTCAAGTGTTTAAAATTTCAGTATTGTGCATTGAAGACTTCATACTTCTAGTCCTTTCCTCAATGACATCATTGCAACAACTTAGTTCCATTAGAACTGAAAAACTTGAAGGTATTCTCAACTAGTTTCCTTGATTTTTTGCCATCTTTCAACATTTTGATAGGTTGTCTCCCCCAGGGATATGTCCATTAGGCACAAAAAGCCAAATCAATCCCAAAATATCACATAATTGTAACAAACACTTCCTCTTGTAAGGGAGGCATTTAGAATAGGTCACATTTCAAATATTTTGCAGAACTGTAAAAAGGATTTAGTTCCCTGGAAGTTGACCGTCCAGAATTGTGGAGTTTCTTTCATTCTGATTTATCCAAGCTGATCTTCATATTGTTTCCGAAAGCAGTCACCAGCTGGGAAGAAATCCCAACACCTTTCTTGGTACATCTTCCAGACGTAAGATTCCTGAAATAATGGGAACAAAGGGTACTTCTTTTTAAACCACAGTAAGCTTAAACCCAGGTGGTTTTTACTCCGTAGGTCTCCCTTGGGGAAGGGTGATGGGTCCCAACTAGTACCTTCTTCCTTGCTCTGTTCCCAGCCCAGGCTAGTTTAGGAGCAAAAAGTCATTCCCCAAAACACTGAACACAATGTAATGATTCCAAGTAAAAATGCTTAAAGATCTAGCAACAGGCTGATTCTATGCCATTTGTAATTGGTAGAAGGCAGAAGAACGCACAATGAAGGGATAGTGAGTGCTGGCTCGGGCAGATGCCTGGAGCATTTGAAGGGAGATCTAGAACCAGTTGCCTCTCAAGTGTCTGAGCTGTGAAGCGGTCCCACAGATCTGATGCTGTTTGAGTATTAGGTAACCTATCTTTTCTTCCCTTTGTTCTCTTATCTCTGCATTTGTTTCTCATACTTAGTCACGGAATCCCTTTTGACACATACTTTCACTCATACTACTCACACCTCCACCTTCCCTGTGTCACCCACACATGAGGTGGTTGTCTTTCTCTGGCTGTCTCTCACACCATTTTACTCTCTTTGTTAGAGCCACCCACTCAGCTCCTCCTTGTCTTTTTCTCTGTAATGTTCTCCCCACCTCCAGCTCTTCTACTCTGAAGCAGTAACCGTAAGGGTTTAGAAAATGTCAGTGTTAGTTGGGTAGGATAACCAGAAAGTCTTTAGGGAGAGATTGGAGTTGCCTGAGAATATTGGCTTCTTAGGTCACACGGAGATGGCGGAATTATGCAGAGGAAAAATGTACGTTGGAGACTAATGAAGTCATCTGTCTACTTCAGACTTCCTGTGCTCTGTTGAGTCTCAAGACTTCAGAAACGGAAACTCCTAATGCAGGGGTATGATTCTTTTATTTTATTTTATTTTTTTAAAGATTTTATTTATTTATTTGAGAGAGAGAATGAGAGACAGAGCACGAGAGGGAAGAGGGTCAGACGGAGAAGCAGACCCCCTGCTGAGCAGGGAGCCCGATGCGGGACTCGATCCAGGGACTCCAGGATCATGACCTGAGCCGAAGGCAGTCGCTTAACCAACTGAGCCACCCAGGCGCCCCAGGGGTACGATTCTTTTTTTTTTTTTCTTTTTTTTTTATTCTTATGTTAATCCCCATACATTACAACATTAGTTTTAAATGAAGTGTTCCATGATTCATTGTTTGTGCATAACACCCAGTGCTCCATGCAAAATGTGCCCTCCTCAATACCCACCACCAGGCTAACCCATCCTCCCACCCCCCTCCCCTCTAGAACCCTGTTTTTCAGAGTCCATCGTCTCTCATGGTTCGTCTACCCCTCCGATTTCCCCCGCTTCATTCTTCCCCTCCCGCTACCTTCTTCTTCTTCTTTTTTTTCTTAACATATATTGCATTATTTGTTTCAGAGGTACAGATCTGAGATTCAACAGTCTTGCACAATTCACAGCGCTTACCAGAGCACATACCCTCCCCAGTGTCTATCCCCAGGGGTACGATTCTTAAGACATTTTATTTCTCACCTGACCCGTGTGTTCTGTTTCATCTTTATTAATCAGATACATCAGGAAGAACCTGGAACGAGGGGAAAAAAGGTATAATAAGTGAGAAAAAGACAATATTATTTTGGTTCGTCTTTTTGTGAGGAGAAATTCTTTTTACCATTCCCAAACCTTGGGCTAAGTGTACTTGTGAGGAAGCATTTCGGCTACCTTTTTCCTAACTGCCTCTACTTTTTCAGAGAACTAGGCAGAAAGGGCACACACAGAGGGGAACCGTATGACATGACTGTTTATTTTACTCTCCCGTTCCTTCCTCAGCCACTGTCCCCTCTGTTGACCACGGATACTCACAAATAGTTGGCTAAGTTGTGCTCTTGTAACGTGTGTATTTCAAAGCCATGAGGAATCGCGTCAAAATAGTCATTGCCGATCCCACAGATGAAACATTTCGTCTAAGACGAATAAGAGAAGCAGTAAAGGCGTTAGCACACGCGACATTACAGGCAGGTGGGAAAGAGGTGATGACCTCTGATCGAACGGGGAGACCATGAAAAAATATTTCTCTCTTTAATGCTGCTGGCCGTTAGTCCTCTCCTTCACAGTGTCACATCCTTAGCTCCTAGCTAGTGGAGCAGGGTGGAGGCGGCAGGCCGGGGAGGATGAAGCAGAAGCCAGGCCCAGAGGACAGGCACAGCAAACAAACTTTGTCAGTCACTTGCCTAAGACTGGCCCTATGTAACTGCAGACCCGAGTGTTTAAAAAACGCTTTTGCTGTAAGATACAAAAATGGAGTTGGAGCTAGTCGAACTTTACCTCCATATCTTCTCGCACTTGTTCCTGCTGGTCTCTTAGCTCTCCAAAAGCATCAATAATAAGACCTGGTATTTTAAATACAAAGACAGATAAAGTGTTTACAGTCATCTGTTTCGGGGCTCAAGGTAGAGGTTCAATGGTAGAGGCCACATTGTTTTGTGCAAAAAAAAAAAAAGAATTATCAGGCCAACTCAGTAAAGCAAAATCAGAAAAAAATCGTTGTGTTTTCAAATGCTGCCTCCTGGCTCACCATTTCTCAGCCTTTGTCTTACTCCACCTTTCTGCAGTGCACAATGCTAGCAGCTTACTCCTCGACCCACTTGGCTCCCCCCAGTCCATCCCTGTTCTATTACGGTGCTTGGCCACTCTCTTTTCAGTCTTCCTTGTGGGCTCTTCCTCTTCTCCAGCTCCTTAAGCATTGAAATAGATCAGGATTCCTCTTCAGTTTCTTTGTTTCTCCTTCCGGAGAGTCTCCTCTACACTCAGATTTTTGAGTACCACCCCCCAGCGCTGATGGATCCCATTTGTATTGTTTCATTTTTGTATATTTATTTTATGTGGACTTACTATATTTATTATTTTCCTCCTATTCCATTCCTGACTTGTGTCTTGAAAGACCTATTACAGTTAACGGCTTCTTAGCCCTCAACACCTGCATGTTTATAGGTACCTCACCTTGGCATGACTCAAATTCATCACGGTCTTTCTCTAGTTCCTGACAAGCTATTGACTAAAATATCAGTACCCCTCCCCACAAAAGAAAAAACCTGTCACTCTTTCACGGTTCCTCTCTCTGCCCTTTCACCACCACCTTGCCTGGGAGGACAGGCTGTGGGACCAGACCAGCCTCAGGAGATCTCTAGGAAGCAGAGTGAGAAGGCGATAACCAGTTCCGAGTGGGGGATGAAGAGAGGTGTGGGGGGGTCCTCCATTCAGATTTTCTGGTTTCTTGTGTGTCTGGGTGTATCTCTGGCTTTATGTCTAGCCACTTGAGTGCATAGTAGGTGCTCAATAAATTTTTGTCGAATTAACTAGTAAATGAATGTACAAACCTCTCTAGATAATGTCATAGATACCGAAAGATAAAGCACTAGGTATAAGCCGTGCTCATACTTAATGTAACTGGCAACATACCCTGAATGATGGCCAGCAAGATGACAATGACGAAGAAGAAGAAGGTAATGTCAAAGACAATGCGGTACATCTCATAAGGGTCACCAGCAGGGTCTTCAATTTCGTCGCCAATGCCTCCTCCGGCTCTCACTCCCACGTACATGTGGAACAGGTAACACTGGAGAAGAAAAAGAATGGCAGTTCAGGTCAAAGCCACAGGGTTTTGTTTTCAGCAAGATGGATGTGAGCTCTTTTGCGAGGCAGGGGGAGGGCGCTCCTCGGTGATGTCAGTCCTCACACAGCTAGCTGCTGTCCTCTAAGCCCACTGGTCAGGGTAGGGTCTCGGGAGGTGGCAAGACTTGTTACACTTAGCCTTTAAAAGATATTCTTTGCTCATTTAAAAGAAAAAAAAAAAAAAGGTTTGAACGATTTGACACCTACGAGGGAGTTCATGTAGGGCATGTGTAAGTTAAAACAACGCTGGGCCCTGATGAACATGCATTCGCCAGATGGGAGTTTGCCTTCATTTAGAGTGCCACCTCCGGAAAAGGCCTCCTCTCCTCCTGCATCCTCTGTGCACCCGGGAGGGCAGGGATTCCTGCCGTGTCTGCGGGAAGACTTTTCCTCCTCCGGGCTGCATGTGTGAGCCAGTGTAGGCATCTGGGAGCTGGATCCCAGAGCAGGGCACCGCCCTCTGTCTGCCCTGCCTGGTGGGGTGAGGTGCAAAGGGAAAGGCAGTGACTGGGGAAAGGCAGGGGAAGCGTGGAGACGCGGGCCGGTCACACTGGTGCTCTCCCTCTGCTAGCTCACCAGGAGCTGCGCCTTTCCTGCCCACAAATGGCTGGCAGGACAGGAACCCCTCCCCCCTCCCCCCTCCTGCTGCTCTGACGGTTTTTCAGATGATAGTGGTTTTTCTGAAAGAACCCCATCAGGCTTGTTGAAATAAATTGAGCACCAGTTTCATGGGACTAGACCCCCCAGATCTCAGAGACAAAGGACCAAGGCTTGACTTCCAAGAAATTTAGATGCAGGTCCATTCACATTCAGATAGAGGTAATTTGCCTCTTTAACACAAGCGTGGATGGATGAGACCCCCCCATCCCCCTCCTGCTCTGCAGTGTGCTCCTTCCACTTTCCACCTGGGCTTAGACTAGTGCACCTGCAACCCGTCTCCCTCCATCTGGCTGTCCGGGACACTTCTCCCTGTATTCTGTTCTAATCTCTGTTGGGGGCGGGCTCTCACCGTCATCATGTCGTCACACTTCATATCGGGCTCATCGTCATCTTCACTTTTGTTGTAGAACTTGCGGAAGAAGTTGAAGGCCACCACGGTGTAGAGGTAAACCACCACGGCCAGGAGACCGACAGTCAGAACCAGCTGGGGGTGGGAGGGAGACAGGAGAAAGAAGGTGAGTCTTCTCCACTCTTGGAGGTTCTCAGGAGACTCCAAGGTAACAAGAAAGGTGAGGTGGGAAGGGGACAGAGGAGGGGTGGCAGCGAAGGCGGTCCTTATGGTGGACAAAACAGCCTATGGGGAGAAGACTGTAATGGTAGTGGGGGTTGTGGACTAAATTCTGTCTCCCCCCAAATTCCTAAGCTCCAGCATCTCAGAATGTGACTGAATTTGGAGATCAAGCCTTTACACTTGATCTTAGCCAAAAGGCCGAGAAGCAATGGAGATCAGGCCTTTAAAGAGGTAAATTGCAATGATGGATTTAGAATGGGCCCTGTTCCAGTCTAACTGGAGTTCTTACGGACAGATTAGGACACAAAGAGACGCCAGGAGCTACAGGCACAGAGGGAAGGTCAAGTGAAAAAGCAAGAGGGTGGCTAGGTGTAAACCAAGGAGAGAGGCCTCCGAAGGAAACCAAGTCTACTCCCACCTTGATCTTAGACTCCCAGCCTCCAGAACTGAGAGGAAATAAATCTGTTGTTTAAGCCACCAGCCTGGGGTTCTGTGATGGCAGCCTGAGCAGATGCATACCCGGGCTACGGGACTGGGCCTCAGCAATGTAAGAAGGGATTTAAGGATTGAACAGTGACGGTGCCAGGAGGGTGCCCTTGCTTTTTTTGCAGAGAGAGCCGTGAGTGGAGAATTAACAATATGGCTCCTACTCTAACGCTGCTTCTAAAGAAATGAAAGGTTCTTGGACTGGTGGGTATCCCTACAGTACATGTTTTCATCAATAACCATGAGTGGATAATTGTCATAGCTTTGAGGCCGCCATAAGAATTATTTATGATGGTTTAGCGAAGTGACATTTTTCATAATCAAGAAATCTGCCTAGAACCATTGTAGGGGTCATAGGGCATGCTTATTTCTTGGCTGGAGGAAGTACTCTGAATGAGGATGATGCGGGATCTGCTCATCTGGCCCATATGAGGGACTGGGGGTTGAGCCGGAGCGATGAAGATCACAGTCATTATGAAGATAAGACCTTTGCTCTCGAGTTTCAGGTTGTTGCACAAAAGGGGGTAGGCATGAGTACTGAGATAAATACCAGAAGAAAAGTGTTCATTCTTTGAATGATGAATAATAACTTAGCAAACCTCAGACAGCAGACCTCACAGAATGCAGTTGGTTTTAGAAACAGAGAAAAAACCTGGGCTTTGCACCAAGGAAGAAATGGGCTAGTTCTGCCACTTAGCGGCTGTGTGGTCTTGGGGGAGACACTTAGCGTCTCTGAACTTCAGTTCTCTTATCTGTCAAGTGAGCATAACATCTACCTTACAAGGTAGTTGTGAGCCTATCACAGTCCCGGGCCCATGGCACAAGCTGGGCACAGTTGTTTTTTGTTTTGTTCTGTTTTACAATCTTGCCAGAGTTTATTTAGCAAGCCCATATAAGAAATTCATTGTTTAAGCTTTCCATTTAAGGTACATGTTTGTGTAATGTCATTAAGCTAAGTCAATAAAAACTGACGTTTCAATATCTGAGTAAAGGGGAAGGAAAAAATTCTAAAAGAACATATTGCAGAACTGGTGTTCCACTGATCACACTTTGGGAAACACTGCCTTTATAGGATCATCAACCCAAACAAGAAACATTGACTATTGCTACTACCAGAAACCTAGAGGAAATAAACCACCCTAATACCTGATGATCTAGCACCTTTTATCTTGTAGAAATTTTTCTGAGTAGAGTTGACAATGTTACAGAGATGCTGAATCACCACATTGTACACCTGAAACTAATGTATGTTACGTGGTGCTCAGTAGAAGTGTAGCTCCCGTCTGTTACCATACAATGCTGTTGGAATACCACTGACTATCTTCCCTATGCTGAGCCTTCTTCTATTACCACAGCTTATTCATCCCCTCACTAGAAGCCTGTGCCTCCCACTCCCTTCACCCATTCTGCCCAAACCCCCAACCTCCTTCCCTCTGGCAACCATTGGTTCTCCATGTTTATAGATCTGATTCCAACACCTTTCGTTTTAGAACAATTAAAGGTCAATTTTGACTTTATTTTTTTCTGGTTGGAAACCCTATTTTTTTAAGGTGTACAAGGTGATGATTTAAAATATGTATACATTGTAAAATATGCCACAATCAAGGTAATTAACATATCTGTCACCTCACATAGTTACAATTACTGTGTGTGGGGGGGACTGTGAGAACACTTCAGATCTACTGTCTTAGCAAATTTCAAGTACACAATACAGTATTTTTAACTACAAGTACCATTCTTTACATTAGATCCCCAGAATTTATTCATCTTATAGCTGAAAGTTTGTACTCTCTGACCAACACACTCCCTTTTCCCCCATCCCCTGGCAACCATCATTCTACTCTGTGGTTCTAGGAGTTCAATTTCTTTAGATTCCACGTATAAGTGAGATCATACAGTATTTGTATTTCTCTGTCTAGCTTATCTCACTTAACATTAATAGTCTCAAGGTCCATCTATGTTGTTGTGAATGCCAGGATTTCCATTTTTTATGGCTGATTAATATTCCATTGTATGTACATACCACATTTTCTTTATGCATTCATCCATTGATGGACACTTAGGTTTTTTTTTTTTTTTAAAGGTCTTTTTTTTTTTTTTTAAAGATTTATTTATTTGAGAGAGCGAGAATGAGAGAGAGAGAGAGTACATGACGGGGGGAGGGTTAGAGGGAGAAGCAGGCTCCTTGCTGAGCAGGGAGCCCGATGCGGGACTCGATCCAGGGACTCCAGGATCATGACCTGAGCCGAAGGCAGTCGCTTAACCAACTGAGCCACCCAGGCGCCCAACACTTAGGTTTTTTTCCGTGTCTTGACTATTATGAATAATGCTTCAATGAACATGGGAATGCAGGTATCTCTTTGATATAGTGATCTCATTGGCTTTGGATATATACCCGTAAGTGGGACTGCTGGATCATGTGGCAGTTCTAGATTTAATTTTCTGAATTTTCTGAGGGTTCTCCATAATGGCTGTACAAATCCTGGCACATTTTAACTTCTTTCTCTACTCCCTCTCCTACACAAAGGTTTAGAGATGGGAGGGAACTCATGTCTCATTTATGAAGTTGCACGTAATGAGGAAAGAAATGCTAAGGAGTTTGTTGACAAAAGGAGCCACTAGAGGATTTTAATCAAGGGATTGACCCTGGCAACACTGTAGAAAACAGACTGGAGGGTGCCTGGGTGGCTCAGTTGGTTGAGCGACTGCCTTCGGCTCAGGTCGTGATCCTGGAGTCCCGGGATCGAGTCCCACATCGGACTTCCTGCTCCGCAGGGAGTCTGCTTCGTCCTCTGACCCTATCCCCTCTCAGGTGTTCTCGCTCTCTCATTCTCTCTCTCTCTCAAATAAATAAATAAAATCTTTAAAAAAAAAAAAAAAAGAAAACAGACGGGATATAGAAGAGGCTGGACACAGCCATGTCTATGTAGACAGATACAGATGCAGACATGTATGTGTGTGTATATATATATATATGTCTGAGTGATTGCTTTTTTTTTTTTTTTAAGATTTTATATATTTATTTGAGAGAGAATGAGAGAGAGCACATGAGAATGGGGAGGGTCAGAGGGAGAAGCAGACTCCCTGCTGAGCAGGGAGCCCGATGCGGGACTTGATCCCGGGACTCCAGGATCATGACCTGAGCCGAAGGCAGTCGCTTAACCAACTGAGCCACCCAGGCGCCCTGAGTGATTGCTTCTTAATCAGAAACATGTTTCAGAAGTACCCGGGGAGCTTCCTAATTGCATAGCCTACTTACCAACCCCCAGGGAATGTATCAGATTTGTGGAGGAAAGGGTAAACCAGGAAAGGTCTCCAGAGCGATTCTGATATGTCCATCACCTCCTTCCCTCTCCCTTTTTCCTGGCTGATCTAAATGTTCGGAGTTTCTACATCAAGGTCTTATGTCTCTTAAGTGATGGCTACAGTTCTGCAGTAACAATCTACTGGTTCATGTGTCTGGCCAGGAAAGGTGTACTATACACCATGACACATACCTTCCTGCCATACACTAGTGTACCACATGTTGTTGGCTTTTTTTCCCCTATCCGTATCTAGGCCCCTCCTGTTCTGCACAGTACAAACCCCAATACCTGCTTGCCATTGTGAGTTACAGATGACAGAATAGTCCTCAGTGTCTTGAAGCCCATTGCGATGTCCAGCAGATGAGCAGCGAAGAAGAAGTTGTTGTAGTGGCCCAGGACTGACATGGTTGTATACCAGGCAAGGTAGAGAAAGGACTGCGGAGAAAGGACGGACAGGCGATTTAGCAACCTTTCAGGCATTCGTGCCTCATGATGGGCCCATTCAACCATTTTTTCCCCTGGATACTGAGGAGCTGAGGTGCCGCAACTGGCCTAAGAATTGCCAAGTGAAACGCCTTCCACCAGTGCTGTTCCCCCAGCACCGGGAAGGCCCTCCATCTTTGATAAGCGAGCACTGAATCTTCCTGGCACCCACCCTAGCTTGTGGCCCTGTGGCATCCAGTGACATAGATTCCGTGGTACAGAATCTTGTTTTTCCGGGTGCCATACTCACGTTGTCAGTAAAAACAACTCCCAGCTTCCAGATATGGTACTTCATGTCAATGGAACTCAGCCTAAAGGGGAACAAAAAAATTTTAAAACTTATAAATGTCAGACTTAAGTGTTTAATAAGGGGGAAATTAAGTTTTTCCTCTCAGGTTTAATAATCTAAACACGGCTCTGAGCTTTATCAAGTTGTATGTGTTCCCCAAGAGACCGAGAACGGTTGAATCACACATCTTGAAATTTTAATTAGTCTTTTTCTTTCAGCTCTAACAGGCATAAAAGCTGATAGGTCTTTAAATTTCTTGAGGCCGTGTTCTCCCAGTATGTCAGAAGCTAGAAGAAAACCCCTAAGCCAGACCAGAGCCTGAGTGCACATGGGCGTGCTGCAGGCCTTCCCTCTGGCAAACTGAAGAGAACTGGAAAAACAAAGGATCCACTTGGGCCAGACTTGGGATTTGAACCCCTAAGCTCTGTACCATGACACCAGAGAGGCCGCCTCTGCTTTGCTCTCTTCGACTGGGCTGAAATCAAGGGCATTTTTGTCCAAACCCAGGAGTTCGGCAATGCGTTCTGCTCCGTAGAGATCTCCGTACTTGTTGATCACCTGGAGAGAGAGGACGACAGAGTGAGCTCGGGCCGCGTAGCACGATGCTGTCTCTGGCCCCAAGGTCTTCAGAGCTTCCCTATGCTCTGGGCTCTTTCAAGGGGGTTGATGAAGACACGATTCAAAATGCAACAGGAAAATAAAGAGGAAAAAAATAGCCCCAGGAGAAAACAGAAACAAAAGAGACCAAGTGAAAACCGCTTCTCAAGCTAATACCTTTTCGGATGGGAGAAGAAAACTAGTATGCAGAAAGTAGTGATGGTGTTAAGCTGTTTAGGGCAGAGGAGTATAGGAATGGAGCCAAAACCTACATATGTTCAGACAAAAACCCTTCTGTGACTTACTCTGTTCATGATACCATCATAAAAGCAACAGCAGGTTTCTTCATGTTTGTATATGTAGAACTTAAAAAAAAAATCTACATTTCTTTGGTGGTCATGGAAACCACCTCCCCACCCCCACCAACTGACAAGGCATACCTTTCTCTTGACAAACTTGTCCCAGTAGTTATTAGGAAAAGATCTGAAAAAGAAAGTGAAAAGGGGAGGTTCTTAACATCAAGGCAAACACATCAAGAAGCTATGAGATCTGTGTCTGGATCTAGGATCTCCTTGGGTTTTGTCCCGCTCATTCAAGAATTCAGACTGATTGAAGCTCAGAGTCACCACAGATCTAACTGATCGATGGCCTTGCTTCTTTGTGTTGGCTTCTGAAACACCTGGAGAGCCACTCTGCATTTTCTGCCTCAAAATTATGGTAAAGAGTCAGGATTTGTGATGGTAGACTAGACAGAAGCAGGTACATGTTTCTTGATCCCAGTGTAACTAGAAACAAAACCCTAGAGGAAAACACATGCATTCAGGTTTCATTCACTGAGTACCTAACTTCGTGTTGGTACCCAGGGCAGGTGATAGGGATACAGTGGTGGAAAGTGTAGACAAAGTCCCTAACTTGATGACATTTCCAGTATGGGAATCCCTTTAGTTCATGTATGTGGGGTTTTTCTTAACCAGAGTGCTCTTCCACTCTATTCTCCATCCCTATATAACTCCTGTGGGGTCTGCTTTTCTCAGGGAATCAGATCCCTCTGTCTTTTGGAGGTGGTTCCCTCTACCATACCATCCCTAACCCCTCAGAGGAATGTCTTTCCTCAGCCTAGTAATTTATACCAGCTCCACTGCAAAGAGTTTGTAAGTGTTAAAAGTCCAGGAGGAACTGTCACTTTCAGGTATGTTGGCAAAAACCATTTAAGATATTTTTCTCCTGGGGCACCTGGGTGGCTCAGTCGGGTAACCATCCAACTCTTGATTTTGGCTCAGGTCATGATCTCAGCGTCATGAGATCACTCAGGCTCTGTGCTCAGCGGGGAGCCTGCTTGGGATTCTCTCTCTCTCTGCCCCTCCGCACCTTGAGTGCTTGCTCGCTCGCTCTCAGAAAAAAAAAACAAAAACAAAAAAACTTTTCTCCCTTCCACAATGATTGATCTTTCCTGGGAGAGTTCCTTGTGAGTCTAGATTGCAGCCAAGGAACCTCTGGCCCTTGGTGCATGCATTCTTAGTTCAGTTTTCCTTAATTTGAGTCCATTCTTATTGACTCTGGAACACAGTAGTCTCCTATAAAGGCCATCCAAGCTGGTAGTAAGGAAGTGAGGACCTCCCTCTATTCAGGGACCTCTCAGAAGAATAACCCTCAGCAAATGCCACTTCCCCAACAGGCTGACAATCTTTAAAAAAATTTTTTTTGCAGGGACAGCGGGAAGGGGAAAGCTAAAGCAATTTCTTTGTTTCAAACATCCAAATGTCACTTAAAAGCAAAAACGAATGCTGAATTTACAGAGTAAAGTGGTAATAGATTTTATCGCTGGAGTCATGGAAATGATTATTTTGATTTTCTTCTTTGTACGCTTTTCTACTTGATTTTTTTTCATGTATTACATTTAGAACCTAAAATAAACAAAGCAAATAAAAAAATCAATCCAGGCTTCCTCTGTCCACACTAAAATCTCCTTTCTCTTAAATCCCTTATACAAATGGTCCATAATGTACAACTCAGCCATGGTCACATTTTGTCCTAAGTGGAAAATTCCACAAGTGATGCCACAGGGTCACTGACTGAAGGTTCCAGGCAAGACCATTTCACAGACATGATCTTACCTTGGTCTGAGTATTCTTGTCCCCCCGACTAGGTATGTAAGCTCCTTGAAGGTAGAAAACATAATTTTACTTGATAATAATCCTTAAAGTGTGAGGTAGACAACAGAACCTCCAGAAGGGAAATGTATCAGTAAACAATACTTATAGGGGCGCCTGGGTGGCTCAGTCGTTAGGCGTCTGCCTTCGGCTCAGGTCATGATCCCAGAGTCCTGGGATCAAGCCCCGCATTGGCTCCCTGCTCGGCGGGAGGCCTGCTTCTCCCTCTCCCACTCCCCCTGCTTGTGTTCCCTCTCTCGCTGTCTCTTTCTCTGTCAAATAAATAAATAAAATCTTAAAAAAACACAAAACACTTCTATATATGAATGGTCAAAAATAATAATACAAGATGCTCAACCTCTTTAGAAATGAAGGAGATGCACAGTGAGATGCTATTACACACCTACCGAATTAGCACAATTATCTGAGTATCTTAACAAGTGAGGCAGAGGCAGGGAAGCAGGAACTCACATACAGTGATGGTTGGAATGTAAATCAAGACAAACATTTGCATCTCCTACTATTATGCAAATTCCTTTCCTGGTCTCTACTCTAGAGAAACCTTTTACTGGAGCCTCAGGTATAAAAGTGTTCATTGTCCCACTGTTTGTAAGAGCCAGAAAGTAGAAACGGTCCATTGTCAGGAAAATACATGATAAACACTCATACAATGGAAAATGCTACAGTTTTCAGAATGACCAAACTATGGCTATACACATCAACATGGGTGAGTTCCCAGATGCAGTGTTGAACAAAAGTATGACCGCATAATGCATATAGCATAATTCCAGTTCCATAAAGTTCAACAATAGTCAATGTGAAAGAATGCTTCTAGGGACACATACCTAAGTGGTAAAAGAATGACTATCACTAAAGCCAGGAGAATAGTTAAGTGGGGGTTGGGGAGGTTATGATCAGGGAGAACACCCGGGGCTTGGAAGCTATGAGCAAGGTTCCATTTTTAAAACCTTGTAGTTCATTATTAGACTTAAAATATACATTTTATATATATATATTTTTTAAAGATTTTATTTATTTATTTGAGAGAGAGAGAATGAGACAGAGAGAGCACATGAGAGGGCCGAGGGTCAGAGGGAGAAGCAGACTCCGTGCCGAGCAGGGAGCCCGATGTGGGACTCGATCCAGGGACTCCAGGATCATGACCTGAGCCGAAGGCAGTTGCCCAACCAACTGAGCCACCCAGGCGCCCACATTTTATATTTTCTTAATAGGTGTATTTAACAATATAAAAATAAAAGATAGCTCTCTTTGATATATAGTTAACTGTAAAAAGTAGGTTACTGCAAAGCACTGCATGTACTATGATGCCATTATTGTGGAAAAAAAAGATCCATCTAAAAATTTTAAAACAGCTATTTATGCATTTCTCTGCTCATGGACATCTAAGCCACTTCAAATAAAAAAACAGCAAAGATCCTTGTTGGGACGTTTCAGTGTACTCGGCTCATTAACTCCTTAGATACTTATATTTCTAGATCTTAAACTGCCTTTTTACTGGGACTTTTAGGCCATATCACCTGTGTCACAAGCAGTGCTGATAATTGCAGACAGCTGACCAATTATTTAATAGTATCCAAAATTTCTGTGATGTGATGACAAAGGGTCAGAAACCGGGGTTTGTAGTTTGCCTTATTTGAGGGGATTGGCAAGGACCTGCATGCAGCAGGGATACACTTTCGATTTGCATGCTCACTTCCCCCCGCACCAAGAGAAGAATCTTCCCATTCTAGAGACTATTTTATTTTATTAAAGATTTTATTTATTTATTTGAGAGAGCGAGAATGAGAGTACATGAGAGGGGGGAGGGTCAGAGGGAGAAGCAGACCCCCCGCCGAGCAGGGAGCCCGATGCGGGACTCGATCCCGGGACTCCAGGATCATGACCTGAGCCGAAGGCAGTCGCTTAACCGACTGAGCCACCCAGGCGCCCCTCTAGAGACTATTTTAAAGAGCTCAGTTGTGCCTTTATAGAGCTGCCTCCCTCGTTTGCCTGACCATCTTTGGATCAGGAGCGATTTTCTTCCCCCAGCAGTCAGGGTTGTTGTTGGCAAACGTGCACAGTTTAATTGGCACAGCTAAGAGTTTCAACACAGTCACCTCTGTTTACATATCTAGCCCTGTGGCTCTTCTCTTTCGGCACATTAATTTATCTCGAAACTCTCATTTTCCCAGTTGTGAACACGTCGGCGTTACCTTCACTAATGGTGATGGCCATTTTTTGAACGGGTAGAGAAAGGGAATGACGAAAAGCTTGATGCCTACCACGTGCCAGGCACCGTACCAAGCATGTAACATACATTCATCGATCCTCCCGGACTTCAGGAGGTGGTATTCTCATGCCTCTATTAATGAAGGGGAAATCGAGGCTCAGCAGGCTTCATTACCTTGCCCACAGACAACTAAGTGACAGAGCTGACCTGGTCTTCCACCTGTGGCTGGAGAATCCACGCTCTTTCCCACCACGGTACCAATTATACACTTGCCTTCCAACAAAGCAGGTTGCGCGCCACAGGTGGTCACCTCCCCCTCTCCCCCGCCCTGATGGCCCTATTTTAACTGCCCAAGGAACTGCCTACCAAGTGATAATGGCAGGAGTTCTATTACCAAACAGGCTACCTGTCTGAGAAGACTTCAGTGGGGTGCTGTCATGGAACCGCTGTGCCGTATGGGAGCTCTGGAGAAGCTGATCAGACGATCTCAGAACCCCCGGGCCAGGGAAACATTCTGTATGGCTTGAACGTGGAAAACGAAGTCATACTGTACTGGACCATCTGGTCTTAATTAAATATGCTTAGCACTCCCTGATCACATCCTCTGTCCCCCATTAAATGCTTATAGATAGACACAAGTGTTTGAGGGGCAACAGGCTATTTTACTAGGAAGGCAGTGGAGAAAATAAGTCCTAGAAACCAGAAAAAAGGTTTATATTAATCAGTCTCCAAAGCTGGTTAAGAACACATCATTCTATTTACAGTACAGACTCCTTTTCCTTTTCAGGATGGTGGTGAGGGGTGACACTTACGGTGTGTTGATTACCAGGCGGTCCCACTGCCCCTTGATGTCATCTTCAGAGGGCTGTTCAGTGATATACAGGCCATCGAATTCCAGCTTCCTGGCAATTTCTTTTTCCCTTTTGAATACCACCAGAGGGACCTAGGAGTGGGAAGGCATTGGTTACTCAGAGAAGGCTTTCTGATTACAGCGCCCTCTCCCAAGCATTCCCCACAAATTAGCCTTTCCAACTTAAGGGCGGTAATCTGTCTCTCACTTTCCCTCTCTCACTTTTTTAAATGTATTTTTTTATTAATCGCTATACCCAACCTGGGGCTTGAACTCATGACGCTGAGATAAGAGTCACATGCTCCTCCGACTGAGCCAGCCAGGTACCCCTGAGGCATGAATCTCTTTGCAGTAGGATTCTTAGGGTGCCTAGGTATAGATCTAAAGCCAAATAAATCTCTCTCACTCCTTTGGCTAATACGCCTCCTTCTCCAAAAGGTGGTTTCATTTGGGCCACCCTTCAAGGTTTGGATTGAATAGGTGATAGTAATACAAACTGGACTCCTTGACTCATCCTGGGGAGAAGGCCATATTTAGGCCAGTTCCTAGGCCAAATAGGTTAGGTCCCCTAGGACTCCTAGACTAGAGTTGAACCAAGACTTAGAAAGAAAAGAACTATTCTAGAGTGGATTGGGCAGCCACAGAAATACCATGGAATGTTCCAGCCCCCTTCAATGGCTATGGTCATATTCATTTCATGGCATTGATGTTTGGTTGATGAAACATGGTTTGCTAGCTAGGAGGAGAGGATTCACTGGGCTCTGTACAGTCTTTCAGTATTGAAGTTTTCTTCCTGAGAGTAGCACACTTACTGGTTCCCGACAATCACTCCTCATTCTCTTCCGGTTGTCACTGGCATTTTAGCCTAGAGATGGTGGCATGGCTTTGATGACCTACCACCAAAAATGTACACAGAGAAGGAGGGGAAAGTAATCCACTTTCCAACCATCACCAGACACACATACTTCAAATAAGGGACAGAGTTAGTGAGGTCAGAGGAGACTATTGAAATCCCAGGAAGTGAGCAACCAGGGGCTCCTCTAGCCAGGAAAGCTTAATGCAGACAGAGCCAGGGCTTGTCATGCGGCCAGAAAGCCACTGGTTACATGGCGACATCCCTCAGGCCTGGGTCTCCGAATGGTTTCTGCCAGTGACTCTTTCTCAAAGCTCAGGATATCCACATGCCCCACACTATTTCTTTATTTCCAAGAAAAAAAAAATTTAGATACTGATTTGTAAAGAGTTACTTCTTGCCCTTTTTTTCTTTAAAATGACAAAACACCACAGAGAAGATAAAAGACTAATGACAGGAAGGTGGCAAAGGCTAATAATAGGCATTTGCACACTGTGAGGAATCAATGATTGCTGCTCGCTAATGGATGATGTGGGAGGGAAAGCAAAGGTAAAGCCACTCTGACTAACGACGTCTGCTGTATTCGGAAAGGATTCTGAATAATAATAATAATAATAATAATAATAATAATAATAATAATACCACCACCACCACCACCACCACCGAGGGTTAGAACAGTACTCATCTCTGGGATTTGAGGCACTCCCCGCTTCAGTCTCCTAAGGGTTTGTATACCCTTTTTTTTTTTTAAAGATTTTATTTATTTATTTGAGACAGAGAGAATGAGAGACAGAGAGCATGAGAGGGAGGAGGCTCAGAGGGAGAAGCAGACTCCCTGCCGAGCAGGGAGCCCGATGCGGGACTCGATCCCGGGACTCCAGGATCATGACCTGAGCCGAAGGCAGTCGCTTAACCAACTGAGCCACCCAGGCGCCCCGTTTTTTTTTTTTTTAAAGATTTTATTTATTTATTTGAGAGAGAGAGAGAATGAGAGACAGAGAGCATGAGAGGGAGGAGGGTCAGAGGGGTTTGTATACCCTTGTAAGGAGGACCTCCCCATCTTTATTCCCTAGGTAGTATTTACCTTTTGTTTTCTCTAGGTCCCCATTATATCTGCACCGAATCCAACAAGCTGAGCCCCAGGATGCTGGACTAAGGTAAACCACCAGCACGCTCTCGTAGTTACTATGTTTGGGGTTCTGAGTCCTGTTATACATATTACTTCATTTAATACTCCCAGCAACTTTTTGGAGTTGGTGTTATCATTACAACACTCATTTTTACAGATGAGCAATCAGGGGAATGGTGAGATTGGTGGCAGAGCTGGGAGTCCCACCCAGGCAGCCTGGCTGTAGACTCTGTGATTTCATCATTACAAAGGAGTCCTCAGTGTGGGTCAGGGCACGTGTTTGCCCCAGCAGGGCAGCTAGACTTCCCGCAGAATACTCTAGTTCACTGGGGGAAGTGACAGACACAAGGATAAGAATACATGTTGTGGACTCTTCCCAGGGGGAAGATGGCGTGGTGTATGGCCAAGGAGACTTGCAATTAAGAGAAAAAAAAATGTAATGAGAAAAAAGATGTGGTAGCGTAGTAGCAGAACCGGACTTGGAACACCAAAAATCGGATACGGGAGTCATACGCATATACGAAGACTCCTATAAGCGTAGTAGTGTGTGAAGATGGCCTCAGTGAACTAAGTCTCCTGATATTCGTACCCTGGTGTGGCTCCCGCTCGCCTCCTGTGCGTCAGTGACTCCGGGCTGACCCTGTGACTCAGGGATGCCCTGAGTCTTCAGGGAGACAGAGAGGCCCAGCTACCCCGGCTGAGCCCAGCCTTCCAACCGTTTGCTCCCTTGTCAGCGTTGCCGGCGTGGGAGCGTGTCATCGGGGACAGTCCAGCCCAGCTGAGCTGACAGATGGTGGCTGACACGGCTGCCTTCACGCGGAGCAGAAGGACTGCTCAAGTGTGCCCAGTCGAGCCAGAGAACCAGAGAGAGAAAGTGATTGTCATTTTAAGCCACTAAGTTTTGGGGGCAATCTGTTACCTAGCACTGGATAACTGAAACAGTAACTCATCAGTAGGTTTTCTTCTGCTATCTCAAGTAGTTGAAACCTAATACGTTTTGAAAGGTGAAAAGCATTTTTATAAAAATTCCAACCTAAGTTCAAAGATCAGAAGGAGCTCTCATTACTAGCCCCACGTGTGACTTAGCCTGGTGATTCTAACTCCATGAAAGTCAACAGGAAGTGCCTGAAAAGGGATTCCCAGAGCAAGGCTTCTCAAACTACTGTGAATACAGATCCCCCGGGAGGCATGCTGAGCTGCAGATTCTGATTTAAAAGGCTCGGGGTGGGGCGCCTGGGTGGCTCAGTCATTAAGCGTCTGCCTTCGGCTCAGGTCATGATCCCAGGGTCCTGGGATCGAGCCCCGCACCAGGCTCCCTGCTCCACGGGGAGCCTGCTTCTCCCTCTCCCACTTCCCCTGCTTGTGTTCCCTCTCGCTGTGTCTCTCTCTGTCAAATAAATAAATAAAATCTTTAAAAAATAAAAAATAAAAGAAAGAAAAGCCTCGGGGCGTGGCAAGAGTCTGCAGTTCTAACCCGCTCCCAGTGATGGCAATGCCACTGCTCCATGAACCTCCGTCCACCAGCAAAGTCCTGGAGAACGAAGACCTGGCTGGGTTCCAAATGATGTCTTCCCTAAGGAGTCCCATTAAATTCAGAGTGGCCAGCGACTCACCTTCAGGCAGTAATAGCCCACCACACAGAGTAAAGAGATGATGGTGTGGACAATGGCCAAGGCCCGCAACGTTGGTGCCATATACCCAGTGCTCTCCTGCAGGACAAAGAACACCATCGCTTCTTCCTCTTCCTCATCATTAAAGGAATTCCACAGGTTTGCAACGTCCTCTGTCTCTTCTTCTAAAGGTTCTTCAGTGACCTGGCCCAAGACACATACTCTCTTACCAACATCAGAGAGAGCCTCTGCAACTGGGCTCCCTCCACCTCCCCACCCCCCGCCCATTTAGCTTGCCAGCATCTGCTGCACAGAGTAGTGATGCAGCATTACCTGCCGAATGAATGAGGTTTTACGGAACTTATTCCTAGGATTCTCCAGTATCTCTAATAACTACGAACATAATTTTTAAGAGACAAAGACGATCTCTCCAAAAAAACCCAAAAAATTTCAAAGTTAGGAATGCTGCACTACCTACGCCGTGATCCCTATGCCACGGCAGGTAATTTCTGAAATGCTGTGGCCTGGGGAGGAGGCTGAGACACAAACACACATGTGTACAAGTGCATGCACATGTGCACACATGCACACTCAACATTCTCCATGCTTTTTTCGACACCTGTGACATTCATGGCTTCAACTGCCATTCCGACACAGATGGCCCCCAGATCCACACCCGTGAGGCTTCCCCTGCAGCCCCACCGCTGGCTGGCTCTTTTCGCCGGGACGACTGTCTGCAGTCACTTCAGCCTTGGTAAGTTTAAACCCGAGCTTTGCCACACCCCTCTATGGGCCTCCATTTCTCCTCCACAGGCAATGGAAAGCCATTACTAGTTCAACCTAGTGGCAGGTTGATGTAGGTAAAAGCAGGTTTTATAAAAGTCAGATTGGTGTTTTAGATAGAAAGGGAGAGAGGCCAAAGTTAGGATAGCCAGTTAAAGATGATGTCGAGAATCCAGAACCTATCATTCATGAATTCATTCCACTAACATTTGTTATGTGCCTATGGTCTATGAGACCCACTTACCAATGTAATGACTAGAACAAGCCTGAACTCTGGAAATAGTGCCCCAAATGACTTCCCTGGCAAGTGGTGTCTCCACTCTCTGCACTGCTAAAGACCATATCCCTTTAGAAGCCAATGTCTTAGAAATTTCCTTAGATATTCACATTTTTGCTCTAATTAAGAGCATACATCCTATTATGATTTTAGAAAAGAATATAGTCTATTTAGTAAATAAGCCCTGAATGCAGTATCACCTTATAAAAGAGTAGGATGAAGTTGATCGCGAAGGCTACAAACAGAGCGAGGAACCTCAGGTTGTAGAAATTCCTGGCCAGGTAATGCTGAAAAGGAAAGGACAGGCAGGAGTAGAAGAGTTTTAGAAGGGAAAGAGACCTTCCTTCCCTCAAACAGAAGACCTTTTCTGGCTAGAAATGTATACAGGACAAGTCCTACTCGTTGATAATCTCTCCTCTAAGACAATCCTGGACTTACAACTTATTTGGGGAGGAACCAGGGACACGGATTTAAAAAAAAAAAAAAATTGCTGAGAATGATGCTTAAGGGAACCCTGCTCTGGATTACCCCTCAGGGAACCAAATGCCTAAACACATCACCCCAGAGGATTCAAATGCTGCTGTGAAGGGGTGTGTGTGTGCTCGAGCGCTTGCGCACTTTCCACTCAGAAAGTAGTGTATTTGGAAATTATGAGTATTCAAGGCCCACTGAAGAGCCCTGTAGCTCCCAGTCTGGAGGTAGCCAGTCTGTGGCCTAGTGTCTTCGTCTCTTTGTAAGTCAGAGCCTCTGCCTCTGCCCCCTCAGGGGGCAGCATTCCCACTGCCATCTTCCCCAGAAGAACTAGCCCTTGAGGACTGGAATGATAGCTGCTTGGGGAAAGCTCTCAAGCTCTCTGTGGAGGGGGCTCTCCCCAGTGATGTTGTCCTGGCCATCAGCAACTGTCCCTCACTAGGCAATGTGCAGAAAAGGACATTACGAGCTATGCTGAGAGCTGACTGCATGTGGAAAACTTTTGAGGAGTAATAGGTGAACCTAACATAACCATATTCTTTTTGCATCCCAGATGACCCAACTACTTCTGAATTTTGGACTACAATCAGCCAAGTCTGCACATGACACACATGAAGAACCAGCTAGAAAGAGGTATCTGCATCCTTCTGCGGACAGCACAGGGCATCCCGGGCTGGGTAGAGGGGCTGGAGCGCTTGGCTTTGCACAGGTTACCTTCTTCTCCTTTTCCTCCAACACACAAGGACCAGAAGATGAAGGAGAAGAGGAAAGGAAGAGGAATGAGAAAGAGGAAGAAGCATAACGACCTGAACAGTGAAACAGAATGTGGCCACTCGTCTGAGGTCTGAGTCAGGAGCGGGGCCAGGGCTGGAGCGCTTACCAGTAACTTGGTCTGATAGATTTCCAGCCCTTTGAAGAAATTAGCCATGAAAGCTTCAGGCTTCTCGACTTTCTGGCCCCGCCGTCGTTTCTTCTTCTTTGTCATGTCTGCCCACAGAGCCTCGGCTTGCTCTTCCTCTTTGGCCGTATCCTCCTTCTCCCCATCTTCCAGGCTGTAGGAATGAGAGACCCATCAGCACGGAAGGGCAGTGGGAGGCCTGGCCCAGAGAGGGAGAAAAAGAAATCTTGTCATTATTCCTGGAGGGTGGGAACTTCAAGTCTGTATCACCCCACAGTGCCTGGATGTCAACTTTGCATTTAATGACCAATGCCACTTTGAGGAGCTGCGGTCATAGGGGTGCGTCAGTTGTAAATGTGTTTGTAGTCCTCTTCTGATATGGGGCTAAACAAATTTTTTTTCCCTTCAGAAAAGTTGTCCTTTATTTTTAAAGACTGTTGGAATTAGTAATAGTACCTATTCTTCTAAGCTTGTGGTAGGAATTAAGTGAGATACTGTATAAAAGACCTTAGCACACTGGGCCACCTGGGTGGCTCAGTCGGTTAAGCGGGTGGCTCAGTCGGTTAAGCGGCTGACTCTTGATTTCAGCTCAGGTCATGATCTCAGGGTCGTGGGATGGAGTCCCATGTCATGCTCCGAGCTCAGCGGGGAGTCTGCTTGAGATTCTTTCCCTCTCCCTTTGCCCTTCCCTACCAAACCCCCCACACTTGCACTCTCTAAAAACAAACAGAAAAAGACCTTAGCACAGACCGTGGCATGTAATATGTATTCAATATATTAGATACCACCACCACAATTATATGAAGTTGCTAAGTGTGGGTGTTCAATGATTTGTTTGGCCAGATGGTGAAATTCTGACCTTCTAGTGCAATGACAAAATTAACATGGTTAATGGAATATGTTTATTGTACAGCTGGGGTAAAAAGAAGTGTGTCCAGGGCTTGCACAATACCTGTTTCTTGTATTAACAGAAATCAAGATTTCTATTTAGCACAGCAATACAACAATAGATGTCGTCAAGAACTACCTGCCACAGCACTGCAAGTAGCCAAAGTTACCGGGAACTTACTCTGTCTTCTCGGGCTCCATTCTCCCTTCTGTTTCATGTGCTGCTTTCATCTCTGCTGCCTGGACAAAAATAACAATCAGTCAAGTTTTCCTCAAATTAAAGAGATCACAGTCATGAGCCATATAGAGCACTGGCCATTTTCATCTCCTTGGTTGCACGTGCCCATGGCTTTCTCTCTTCGGAGTGCCTCTGCTTTCCTCAGGATCACAGGATGCAAGTGTAAGCCACTCTGGAGAAATGCCAACGCAAAGATTGCAAATTTAAAAACTCAGTCATCCTGCTATTATTCAACACCCAGAGAAAACTTGTGTGAGGACCCCATGGCGCTGGTCCTACTGCCCCACGGGGTCAGGGAAGGATGGGACACAGATCACACCAGGTCCAATCCACAAGCTGCTTCCACCAGACAGAATTCCTGCCTTGTCTTCAATCCTCTTAACTACTACCCCAGTCCCTCTGACTGATGACCATTACACTTAGAATAAAATTCAAGCTCCTCAGGGAGGCCTGTAAGGCCTATGTGATCATGGCCTTTTTCTCCATCCTTGTCTTATACCACTTGACTCGTTACTTCCTACACCTAAACAGCCAGACCTCATTTTCTTTCCTGGCACATTCCAAATCCTTCCCTGCACCATGACCTTTGCACAAGCCACTCCTCTCCCTGGAGTATGACTGCCCTGGTCTTTCCTGGGCCTGCCATCCTTCAGGACTTGGTTTGGGTGACACCTTTTCGGAAGTCTCCTTAACCATCCTATTCATAGTAGGGCCCGTATTCACTTTGTAACACGTGGCCTTGTTCATTTCTTTCAGCATGTGTCACAAATGGTAATTATCTTATTGATTTGTTGTCTTCTTCCACTAGAAGTTAAGATCTATTAAAGCAAAAGTGTTGTCTCTTGTTAACCATTGTATTCCCATGGATCCTATGAACACAGCTGGGTATGTAACAGGCCTTGAATGAGTCCCTATTATGTATCAAACTCTGTCTGGGACCTGGGGCTACATCGGAGAGCAAAACAGAGTAAATAAATTCATATTGCATGAAGGCCTACGGTTCTGATGCTTCCATCCCAGACTCTCCAAAATTAGGTGAGAGTTCTCTCCTATACATTTTCCTTTATCTGGCATTCTTCCTTCCTAACATTCTTCATGCTTGTACTGACTTCCACAATGTCTATTTTTCTTCCACTAAATTACAGCAACAATGCACTTCTCACTCACCGCTGCCTTCTCAGAGCCCAAAACAGTGGGAAGCACATATTAATTATTCAATAAACATTAATGAAATGAATGAATGAAATTTGTCTTTGGCCTCTGATGTCTTTACATGTCTCTCTTTGATGCTAGAATGATGCTGTGAGTTGGAGGCTGCCATGGAGGGGAACACCCAGAACTTTCCATGACCAAGGGGCTCTGGATTACTGTTATTCCCTTAATCTAGTCAATTGACTCAAAGTCCACACTGGATAGTAGGTTCATCTCAAGAATGAAAATATTCCAAGCATGATGCTGGGCTAAAGGATATCATCTGGACCATTTGGGACACTGCAGAAGTACCATCTCAAAAGAAAGGTCTCCCCTTATGCTCCCTAGGTTTCTCCCACTATCTGAAAGTATGCTTTATGCCACTTCACTTTTATGAAAGATCCCCATCAGGACCTGCCTATGCTAACTGCAAGAAATCAAAAAAGGATTTTTACCTTTATAAAATGATAAATGCTTCTTTGCTTTATGCCATTTCGGCTTATGACAGGTTTTTATAGGAACACTCTCATTTGGGTAGTGAAGGAAACCTCTCCCTGGTGTTCTATGCTTTCCGTTCACTCACTGAACCTGTGCACCATGAGGACTAACCTTCTAATAAAGTCGTGGAAGACCATCAGGTTTGGCCTCCACAATGTACACTGAAGACCACTCAGCAACTAGACCCTAAGACAACCCTCTGAGTCTTGCTCTTCCCAGACATGGCAGAGAATTGCAAGATCAGGGTACAGAAGGGCTGGCATCTAACACGATGTTGGTGCCTAGGGAACTGGTGTCAGAATGGACAGCAAGTCCATTTCTGGGCATAAAGAAGAGATGACAGAAACAATTTGTGCTTACCTGTGCTTTCCTTTTCTTCTGGACGGTACTCTCTAGTGTAGGGGGTTCATCTTTGCCAATAATCTCAGAGAGGTCACCCAAACCCCCTTCGGGCCCATGCTTTAAGCCACCTTCCTTCTTTGGGTGGAATCCAAAGAGATCGGACATAATATCTGCATCTCCCTTGTCACCCTTCACAAAGTGAATTAGTTCAGGTGGCACACCTGGCTCAGTCACCTCTGCCCGCTCGGCATCCAGAGCATCATCATGGATACCAAACTGCGTTGGGTCAGGCATGTCACCCAGGATCTTGGTCACTCTGATGTTCTTTGCCCCTTCCACTAGGCCCCCTCCAAACACTGTGTTCCAGAGGATCTGAAAGATTCCTCCCAATATGGTGAAGAACAACCGGAAGAGCCCCACAAACAACATCCAGAAGAAAGAGAAGAACACCTTCACTAGCTCCTTCACGGTCATCTTTTTCACCTTCCTGTACTGCTTCCTGAGGTTCTTCAAGGTTGCCTTCTTCAGGAAGTTGGCAACATTCCTCTTCACTGAGGCATAGGCTATGGCAAACGCAGAGGCAGACTCAAAAGACTTGGCATCCTCCTCTTCACCCTCAATTTCTAACATATAAGATGAATCTTCATCTTCTTCCTCCTCCTCGTTGGGCCTGTCCGCTGAGTCAGATTCGGAGATCTGAGAGGCTAACTGCATTTCAAAGATGGTATCCTCACAGAAGTTCACAAACAGTTCCATCTTTTCCTGTTCTCCACCTTCATTGACCACATCAAAGATGAACTGCCGCTTCGATTCCTTCACTTGGGGCTTCTCCCATTGAGTTCGACTGGATTCACTGATCTCGAAATAAACGCGCTCAATTTTCTTGGCCCCACCCATGATCTCAATGCGTCCCAGGTAGGGTTCGAAGTAATTTAGTACACTTTCTGCTGGGTCCAACAGACACTTAAGGCGAGAATCATTTGGCATATGTTCGGAGAGATTTGTCAGTAACACTGCTACATTAAACCCTATGTCCTTGGCCGGCTCATGGAACCGGTTTACAAAATCAATGTAATTAAACATATCATTCTCATCAGCTTCTGCACACGAAAGGAGAAAGTCAATCTCTGACTGTGTGTACTGTTTTTGCCCTTCCATGGCCTTCTGGAACTCTTTTTTGGAGATAATCCCTTTACCATCTGGGTCATATTCTTTGAAGGTGTCTGAGCTGGTTAGGTCTTTAAGTTTCAAGAACATGTCAAAGAATTTCAAGATCATTTCTACATTGGTAGATGACTCTACCAGGGTGTCAACCATCTGCTTGCCAATAGTTCCATTTACCACATTCCCTGTGAGGCAGGTTCAAAAAGACATACAAATATATAAATAAACCCAAGTCATCATGTAACTGGTCAGGTAGCTATTTTTAGAAAACTTGTCTGCCCAACCAGTCAGCTCTTTTCTGACCGTGATGGTTTGGAAATGGGTAAGAGGGAGCAGCAAGCCATAAAGACTACACCACTAGGAGCCAAGGGGGAAAGAAACAAAGGGAAGAAGGAGGTGGCCACGCCAGTCCCTTCTTTCTGGACCGGGGCCTGGGTAGTGGTTTCATTATCAGATTACTAGGGACACATAGGGATAAGTGGTGCCCCTCTTATCCCCTTAGACCTCGTAGGGTGCCCAACTAGATGGCTGGCATACACACTGGCAGCCAGATGTACTGAAAAGCAATGGGGAGAGGGAGAGGTTAGGGAAGAGCAAAGCTTGGAGGTTTTCCCCAGTTCATTCTGGCTTTCCTATTAACATAAAATGAGTTGGTTTCAGGCTTTGTCCATCAGACCATGTGCCCCTCACTCATTTTTTGCTTCTGAAAATTTGGTTTTCTAACCAATGTCATATGGCATCAACGACCTGCCAGAAGGATAATCTGCATGATTAGTACGGTTAGTGCTCAGACCAATTACAGTTGTGTGAATGCCTAGTTATACCAAACAGCCCAACCTTCCAGGAGGGACAGAAGCATCACCACCATGTCCTGAAGGAGATCCAAGAGTTCCTTCAGCAGCTCGATCTGACTGGAATCCTAGAACAGAAACAGGAGATACCCCTGAGCTATCTGATCCCTGAGCAAAGTTTAGGGCAGTGAGCAAGAAGAGCCTGCTCTGGAAAGGATAGGTGAAGGTCGTGTCCATTGTGCTTGTGGACATCTTATCATCCACTGTTTGTAGCATTGGGGAGGCTCGCTGTGGCCTGACTCATCCAAGAGAGCTCCTTTAGTTTCCCTTGTATTAGTACAATGTGGCAGACATACTACTTGTTGTCCGAAACTACTGAACAACCCAATCCACCAAAGAGCCATTAGGTATTTCTACTAGTTCATGTTGTTTTTTATCCTGGAGAATGATCAGGTGAGCTTTTGGGGAATACTACTGCAATCCAATTAAGGTGTCAAGGTTATAATCCCCAAGCGGGTTCTCCTTTCTTTCTGGGCTAGAGTCTCCTGGTTCTAATTGGTGGTGATCTGGGTGCCACTGGTCCCTTAATATGTTACAGAATTGAGACTATTCCTCTGGATGGTTTTGCTACTAGTCTGTTTGGTTTTCATTTTGGCCTTGCAGACAGGGCATCACCAAGTTAGCTCTCTGTTTTAAACTCAATGTCACAGAAGGAAAAACAACCCTTGGATCATCTGAGGTGGGCAATCTGAGGGTGATATTTAAAAATGTGCTCTGGGCCACACTTCTTGTACAGATTCTCTCTCACAAATACAGTTCTTTGTTGAGTCTCTCAACTTTCAGAGGGACGGCCCCCCCTTCAGTGTGGGTCATAGCTACACACGGACTATCACAGAGGTGCAGAATACGAAGAGCTGGAAGAGATCTCAGATCGTCTATTCTAATCCCCAAGATTTCACAGACGATGGACCCAAAAACCAGGAAGGGGGAGTGACTTCCTGAAAGTCACCACAGAAGAGGTAAACAGGGCCAGGCTCCTCTCTCCAGAGCCTCTCCACTGCACCGGCCCGGCTGGGCTGACATAGGAATGGACGTATTACTGCCAAATTAGCGGCGCTCCCAAGAACTCTCTCCTCCCATAAGGCCAGAGTCAAAAGGGGAAAAATGAAAGGGTTAAATAGCACATTCCACAAGAGAGGCAGATGTGACAGCCTTGAAAATTTAGTTACGCGTTACTTAAATTAATGCTGCAAATGTTCCTCTAATCAGCCTGAAACACATCCTGAAGTTCTCCCTCATGTGTTGCCATGGAGAGAGGCGATCGACAACTATATACACTCCATTTATTTGTTCATAATAAATGCTCGGAGCGATTCTGATTCATCTTGCCAGAGAGATGGGGAGTGAGAAGGAAAGGCAGCAACGGGGAGGAAGGGGAAGCCAAGGTGAGAGAGGAGGGATATATGAATTACAGAGACATGCAGACATTTGACAGACCCAGAAGGGGCTGGTAGATTGTCATAAATTGACACAACAGTGACAAGCGAAAAGGATGGGCATCATAAAAAGCGAGTGTTGAGGCAATTATGTAAAGGGTAGGTTGGTGGGACACAAGGAAGGAAGCTGCATCCATGCAAAAGCCTGTCTAGGACACCCCTGGAGCCATTCGTTCCTGTCGCCCAGTGAAGCTCTCGGGTGTAAAAGTGAGACCTCATCTGCATGGCTGGTCCAACCATTTGATCAAGCAGCCACATCCACAGGGGGGAATACCAAGGGGTGAGGAGTGATTCAGCATTTCACATCAATGACACAGCGGGGAAGGGCCACAGTACCTGAGAGAGTTTCATCTGCATGTTCGCAAACACATGGAGGAAGCCGACCACTGCGTCCCACAGCCTGCTGTGAGCCAGACTCTGTTGGTTCCCAATGCAAGGGCCCTATGGAGAAGAGGACATCCTTATTTCACGGAGACTTATTTCATCACGAGCTGCTCTGAATCTCGCCCTAGTCAGTGCACAGGACACCTGCTTCTATCAGCAGATAGCTCCTTGCAAAAGTCACGTATTTTGTGGCGCACTATTTTCCCAGGGTATTACTTTTTGCCCCCCATCATAGGGACCTATGTCTAGGAAAAACCACCAGGAATTTCACAGTGCAGTGGTTTCTCAGAGATTTTCTTTTAGCTTCAGAATGCGTTCTTCAAATAAAATACTACAAAGAAGAATATTATTTAGAGTGAGATGCACTCCTGCCCACTCTTACCTCCACCTTGGCCTAAGAGGGGTTACGAGGAACTCCAGGCTTCCACAATTTGAAAAGCAGGCCCTACTGTTTTCAGGCAAAGCTATGCATAACATGCTATGGTCACATGGCTATCTACTCAAGTAAAAAAATGTGAATAATATTCCTAATGTTCAGGGGCACCTGGGTGGCTTAGTCGGTTAAGCAACTGCCTTCAGCTCAGGTCATGATCCCAGGGTCCTGGGATCAAGTCTCGCACGGGGCTCCCTGCTCAGCGGGAAGCCTGCTTCTCCCTCTCCTTCTGCTTGCTGCTCTCCCTGCTTGTGCTCTCTCCCTCTCTCCCTCTGTCAAATGAATAAATAAAATCTTTAAAAAATATATTCCTAATGTTCAACTACCTTTAGGATTTTCTTATAACTAACCTAAACTTTAGGTACAATATCATTTGTACCTTTTTGGAAAGCCATAGAGGGATGACTTCATTACCAGTTTTCATTTCCCATCTTAATAACTTTTCCTATTTTTATACATTGAATCAACATTTAAAAAAATAAATCATCTGGAATTCTTCTACCTGGGAGATTTGTCTATTCATTCTTATATACGTAATCATTTATTTACATTAATAGGGACTCCACATATTCATTTTATGCTCTGGGTTATAATCCAATACTACTCTATTTTGTCACTCAAATTGTTCCAGTTTTGGTGCCTGGGAGCTCTTTTAGTTGGCCCGGGCCCCTTGGGCATATGCCCATCACTCTCTCTTCCCTGCCATGTCCCCCCACCCCTGGCATTTCCTTGCACTATAGTATTCTCTGGGTCATCTTATGTATTCCCTGCCCCAGCACTAGGACCAGCCCTTTCTCTAAGAAGCCTGGTTCCTCTCACTGGAAAATGGTATTAGAAACCCAGATCTGGGTGCCAGTTGTGCTTGCTGCTACTGTGATGTCATTACTTTAAGACCCTCTCAGCTGACACGGCAGCAGATATGTGTGTGTTATACTAACCCACGCGTACGCAACGTATCTAGAAACGTTTCCATATGTAAGTATCTGTATCAATACTAAGTCCAACTGTGAATTTAGCATACTGATGTACCCAACTCTAATGCCCTTCCACATGGGTCATCTAGCTTCTTCTTGCTTATCTATAACCATTCAACAGTGAAACCTGGCTTCTGCCATTTAGTAACTGCTCACTTCCATTATATGTGTAAAATGGTTGCAGAATTATTAACACGTATCCCTATGGGAAAAACTTCAGCAACTAAAGTGCTTATGTACAGTTCCTTTTGCCTTTGGTCTTACAGTCTGTATTCACTCCCAAAGTTTCTTAGGTCAGTACCTTATTCCCCACCCCTTCAGCGAAATCGTTTTATATATTTTTTATACCCTTAGATTCTTCTGTCACATTCTGCCTACATTTTTCATCCTTAACTTTTCCTTATATTTTGTTTCTACCCTTTAACTCATCTCCAAATCACTCTTGAATAATAAATTTCCAAAAAACACAGATACCATCTCAAGTTCTAGAAAAGGGCTGGCAGAATTCCCAGGGAAGAGGGCAGCATGAGAGGTATTGCCTGCTTTCATAAATCATGTAAGCTTGTTTAAAAATCACTGTTTGAGGGGCGCCTGGGTGGCTCAGTTGGTTAAGCATCTGCCTTTGGCTCAGGTCGTGAACCCGGGGGTCCTGGGATCCAGTCCCGCATCAGGCTCCCTACTCAGCGGGGAGCCTGCCTCTCCCTCTCCCTCTGCCCCAACCCCCTGCTTGTGTGCTCTCTCTCTCAAAATCTTTTAAAAAAATCACTGTTCGTGTACCTTTGATGTCTAACCCCTAGAAGCCTCTAGATTCTTTTTGGAACAAAACCAGTTGTTGTAAGAAACCCACATTCACTGAAAAGAAGCTTCTTTTTCACTTTTGGGTTAAGTGCTCCAAGGGAAATTCTGAAGATTAGGATGGCTTCCACAGAGAGCAAATCAAATTCTTGTCAGATCTGTTCAATGACCTCCCAGGTATTTCAGGTTCTGTGACACTTCAGATCAGTCACCTGTTTCTATGGTTCTCTCTCCATGTTCTTACAATCCTAGGATTGATCTCTCCCTTAAAATCTTCCTTTTCAAGTTGATAGTCTTAGTTTTGTGTTTCTTTTAATAAACAAATATGATCGGAGTGTGCCGGCTGACTCATTAGATGGTTTTTAAAAAATCTCATACTATACCCCAGAGGACTGTGATATGGCTACTGATTTCATAGCAAATTATGCCTGAATACATCCTCTATTCCTTTTCACAGTTGTTAGACCACTGTAGGCAATGACCAGAGACTGTTGTAAACAGGTAAAGAATGCTGTGAGATCTAAATATTCAACTGGAATTTCATCCTAGATTCTACTGCCATTGGACATAGTTTATGTGTTGCTAAAGTCACCTTTTCCATAGAGTTAATTTCTGACAAATTAGTAGGATCTCATAAGTTCTTAATTTTGAGACTCAAGATAACATCATTTATCCCTTTATTCCTTCATTCTAGTAATTATTTCTCCACTCTACTCCCCATGCTTACTGAAAATCTAGGATGTGCTGCATGTGCTAGAAATGAAGAATTTTAGATCAGATAAGAAATTTTCTGCCCACAAAAATTTTCAAACCAGGAGGGAAAGGAAAATATAACTAGATAAATGCAAATAGAGTGTGAAAATGCTATGAAGAGGTCACAGTGAAGGACCATAAACTGTAGCTTCTCCTAGAGAGTAGTACTCTTGAAATACTCTTCTACACTTGGTTCCTATTTGTAGATACATATTGTCAGTGCTAGGGCTGGATGCACAGTCCATATAGTCATCCTAATATTCCATAGGGGATATAGAATATGGGAATGTTAAAAATGTTCTGTTTTCAAGCATGCATTCTGCAGCACTTACCTGGATGTATTCTGTAAGAGAATTGAAAATCTGCTTCGTGACTGCCAGAGCTTTGGAAAAATTGTGCTGTCCAGATTCATCAATGATGTCCTTCCCTGAATAATACCAGTAGAAATCACTGATTGATTCCTAAGAACAAACAAGGAGAGTTTGGTATTTCTTAACCTTCAGTCAGTGAAGCTAAAACCCAAGGTTCAGGAAGAGTACAAGAGAACCCTGCATTGCTATGACCTCTTCATTATGACAGAAACCTAGGAAAAAGCCCAGAGATACCTAATCCCTAGCATCTCTGAAGTGCATATACTCTTCTAAGAAAGAGCAGATAGGAGAGAGGATGGTGTTCAGCTGGACACGGGTGACCACGATGTAGGACAACTTATTCACAATGAAAAATATACATTAAAGGTAATAATGATTATCATCCAACCAACTGGCACAAGAGCAGCAACACAAGAGCTAACACTGTTAAGTGCCAGGTGTTGTTCTGACCCACTGCATATATGACATCTCTCCCTCTTTACGACCCCTCTGAGACAGGTGCTACCCATTCTACAGATGAGAACATCGGAATACAGGGCCGTTAAACAGATTGCTCCAGGTTACAACTGGTAAGTGGCAGAACCAGGAGGAAGACTTAGCAGAGAGAAGAGAGAATCTTTTTTTTTTTTTTTTATGTTTGTGTAGATTTTCCTGATACTATTTGGATTTTCCTTCAAACAGTTAAACTGAGTGACCTCTAAAGAACTAAGAACTTGTGGACTCATCCTATTCCCACCACCGTCTGCACTCATGTATTGCAGCTCTCGGGCTCTGTGGTGAGGTTTTCACTAGCAAAACTGAGGTAAATAGGCATTTTATACTAGATGATTGGATATTTAACCACTCCCCCATTTCAGTCTTCAAATACACATTTTTAGGCATTTGACTTCCCATAAGTGTGCGGACATAGACTATAACACCATTCTTATTGGGGCTTGACTGAACCCTGGACCTTCCCTGATCCCATGTAACTGTCTTTAGCTTCTGGAAATGTGTGTGAGCCATGCCACTGTCCAAGACCCACTGACCTGCAGACGCAGGAGGTAGTCCACGGTACTGATGATGATGTTTATGGTGGTGGTATTGCCCATCTGAGTCCGCAGGAAGTTCTGAAAGTCTAAAAACACCAGGGCTGGGTCAGAGCCTGCTCTCATCATGCCGAGGAAGCTGGGCAAGCCCTCTTGGCTAAACTCAGAAGAGACATACTGTGTGAAAAGCCTTACAAGAGCACCCTGTTTGGGTCCTGGTGGATCCTGCAGGACAGAGTTCTGCCCTGAGCCCTCCCATCCTGGTGAGACCAGAAAGTGGACTTAATGAGCTCTGAGGGGCTTGATGGAAAGGGGCGGGTGTTTAGATGTACCATCTGAAGATTCTGGAAGCCACTCAGCCTGGGTGGCACTAAATAACATCAGCCCTGAAGTTCAAGTTGGTTTTCCATTGAGGTTTTTTTTATTGAGGAATGGATTAACTGTTGTCCTTGAGTCAGCAGCTGGTTGTATGAAATGTGGCATCCTGAGCTGAATCATAATTTGGCACCTGAATGTTGTTTTCCTTTGACAAATCAATCTGTTCCACTTACCACTGTTATGTCCTTCACAAAGTAACTGCAGGAATCGAAAGAGATCTCGTGTAAACTCATCATTCTGGAGTACTTTTTCACCTTGAAAACAGAAAATTAGTGAGCATTTGTTTGGCTTCTCAGCCCAGAATACTTTCCAAAGCAAACGACTGCAAAAATGACAAAGGGCCTGCGTCAGAACCGTTTGGAAAGGGAACTTTAAATGAAGGGGGAAGACTATGGACTCTGAGAAACAAACTGAGGGTTCTAGAGGGGAGGGGGGGTGGGGGGATGGGTTAGCCTGGTGATGGGTATTAAAGAGGGCACCTATTGAATGGAGCACTGGGTGTTATATGCAAACAATGAATCATGGAACACTACATCAAAAACTAATGATGTAATGTATGGTGATTAACATAACATAATAAAATTTAAAAAAAATGAATGAAGGGGTAAAAACCCGATTAACCTGGAACCGAGGCTACAGAACACAATGACCAACCAAGCTAAAACAGTGAGCCCTGGGATGCATTTGTAAGCAAACCAGCTAGGCTAATGGCAGTAATGGCTCAGGGTCCAGAACCCATGCTTTACAGATGGAAGACACTTCTTTAAGCATCAAAATGCTGAATTAAGCTTCACATGCAAACACTACCAAGCCTAAAAATGTATCTGCACTGCAGCAATTAAATAAGGTCCCTTAGGACTCACACACATGGTAGACAACTGGGGCCAGAAACTCAAACTTACCACGCTCACGAACAATGACTGGTGATAAGAGAAAAACAGAAGAATGCAAAGTAAGAAAAATCATAAACACCATGATAAACTGTGTCTAGTTAAGGCTGGCTCTGTGAACACATCCAGCCTTTATCAAAGCTACTGATGGGAAGATTTTGCTGAAATTGAGCAAGTCCTTGCAGATTAAGAAGCACTGAGCAGGGGCTCTAACCAGAAATAGTTAATTATGGTAATCAGGAAGAAAACGGCCTTCACATTTATTAGTTACTTACGTGTTCCTTCCTCAGTAACCATCCCCAGGCCTTCAGCTTTATTCTGCCTTTCAAATGCATTCAAATCAAGGACACTTGTAAGAAACGAGAGAAAACAAGGTTCAGGGCTATGCACACTGGGCAACTGGATTTCTGACGTCAGTGTACCTATTGACTAAGAATCTTGTTCTTGTGTTATCATAAATGGTCTATACAGTACAGTGTGGTTGAAAGTCTAGCAGTTCCCTGGGTTTGCATCAAGAGTGTTGTCCAAGGATGCCTATAGCTCACAGGCATGCACGGCCAGGGGTCAGAAGAACTTAGAACGACTGTCCTTGTTTGTTCAGTCTGAGTCCTTTCTTATGCATGATGATTTAGAAAGGTTTCCCAAATAAAGAAGGAATAATCTATTTCTATGATTTCTCAAAAGAAAGTTTACTTTAAACTGCACTAATTAATGTTCACCTCCCACATTTATCTATTTTCTCCACGAATCACAAGGAATTGTGGTTTTAGTGCTCAGGATGAATACTGATGGAAAGGGCTACAGAGTTCAGAGTCCAAAGGGCCACACCCTTTTAGAATTCTTGTATTATTCAGAAGCCAAGAGTAGTTGAGATTAAGCCTTCTGGAGGCAATGCTGTCCCAGAACCTGTAACAAGCTAGCCTTTTTTTTTTTGTTCCCACTTTCTCTGAACTTCCCAATCACAGCCGCCACCAAACCCCTAATACAACCACAGAGCTTGATAAGGAGGACAATGTATAATCATATACATTGGGGCTCATTCTATTTCTCTAACAGACTCTAGCTCTTTCCCCAATCTGAAAGGCCTTATAGACCATAACATGAGGTCTCACAAAAATATAGCTATTAGGGCAGCTTATGGCTGAACCCATTAAGATTCTGTAAAACTTCGCCTTTCCTTTACCACTGGGCAAAGGAAATGACCATTGGATGGGAAAGATGTCAGGGAAAAAACCCAGCATTTCTTTTCCCCTTTTAGGGAGCCACATATCTTCTGCAATTTAGATGAATTGTAAAGAGAAAACAGTGAAAAGTCCTATTGCCATATTGTTGTTTTTTCCCAGATCCTGCTGTAGAAATGTTCTTCTCAGTAACACAAAACCATCCTTCTATTTTAGCTTCGCTGTCAAGAGATGAGAGCAGGGAAGTAGGACCTTTGGACAAAGGTGCTTCAATGGAGCAGTTCTGATTCAGGAGACTATCTGGGGGAACAGATGTTTCTGACCCTTACTCCATTCCAAAACACCCATTTCAAATGTTTTAATTTCTCTAATGTTTCAATATTTTACCAATTTGTATTACTTTTATAATCAACAAAAATCATGAAAATATCTTAAAACTTGTTAGTACTCACTGGCCTCTAAAGGTATGTCACCTGTCCCTCTAAGCCATACCTACAAATGAGTTTAATAATATGAAGTATTACAGACTACTGAGAACACTTAAATATTTAATTGAGAATTTCATGTGCAATACGGAACTGAACTGTCTCGAGTTTTCCCATTTTGCGTCCACATGTACTACTTTATCTTCAGTGAGTCAGGCCTCGCAATATTACATTTCCTTTTCCTGAGAGAGGTAATAAATGAGTTGGTTGTTGGTGGGGAAAAAATGGAGCTCAGAGAAAGGGATTGTACTGCAGCTCAAATATGTTCCCTATCACCCCAGGGTACATACAATATTTACTCCATCAAACAAGGTTAGCAAAATTATGAAGTCCACCAAAGGAAAGTATGTCCATCCTGCAAATTTTTAAGTGGAAAACCTAATGCTCTATTTTTAAGAATATTAATTAGATGCAAATGAGCTAGATAATTATAACTGTGATTTCTTTCAGAACGAGTTACAGACTATTCAAAATACATATGAATCTTAGAGAATAAGCTGACACTTAGTAAAGATTGCTGGCTTGTTTCCAAAATGAGTAGGCATGGTAACCTTATGACTTTTGGCTACGTATTATTCATTTGTCAGGGGGTCAGCCATGAGGTGAGGCTTATACACATGATAATAAAAGTGGAAAGTTTAATGCTTTGTTTTTTAGGCTATGGTAAATTGTTCCTATATTAGGATGTACCTCTGTTGAAATGGATGTGTCAAAATATGTACCCACCAAATACTTATTCAGGCTCAAAGAACTGTTAAGGATGAAGATTAACAGAGGGCCTAATGGGTCTAACAAAAACATAGCCTTGAGTCATACTGAGGTATTCCTCCTCTTTTCCATTCTTTTCTGGTTTGACTTTTATGAGCATATATGTTAGGAGAAACACTCAGCTCTGAGGAAAATGACATAACAAAAAAAGGAGGTAAAGGTGATTAAAAAACCAAACCAGGTGTGTGTATCTGTGTCTGTCTCTCTAATGGAGATTACATTGCCCCTTCTGTATGGTATCTGAATGTAATCCTGAAGGCTGGAGGAACCATACCCATCTTCTTAGCTTTCTAAAGCAGGCGAGTCCTTCCTCAACAATTCCATGATAAGCTAGTTTATTTTGTGGTCCCATCCCTACCCAATTCCTCTTTCTTCTGAATAGAAAAGAAATGCCCTAGGTGGTTTTCCCATATTTACCTGCAAGACTGCATAAGACCAGAAAGGCTTTGAAAGAATCCAGCATCCTTTTTCTCCTTTAGGTAATCTAGCATTTTCTACAAGAGAGACATATTTTAAAAGGAAAAGCGATGTTAAATTATGCCACAAGTATTGACCCTCCCAATTGCAATGGTGAAATGTCATGTCCCAGTAACATGGAGCCATATTCAGGGTGTTGGTTTGTAAAGTTGGGTAAGCATAAGAACCACCTGTGGATTTAAACCTTCCGTGTGCCTGAGTCCCACCCACCCTCTTCCTATGGAACCAGAATCTCTTTGGGTGGACATTTTATTTTATTTAAGTAATTTTGGACATTTTATTTTATAAAGGTCCACTGGTATTTCTGCTAAGAGCAGTACAATAGATCATCGACATTCATAGATGTACTGTTTGAAGCCTCTCCCATTTAGGAACAAGCACCAGGACTGTGATCTAGTAAAATGTTTCTGAAGTATAATCTGAAAAACTCATGAGCTGAATTTGGTGCACTGGAGCAAGGGAGCTTAACCAGTAATAATGCTAATTTGAGAGCTCAGTATCTTTCACAATCAGACTTTGTTTCTTCTGTTTTCTGTTACTGGGAAGGAAGGAACTTTGTCTGACATCATAAAAATGTTTTTTTTTTTTTTTAAAAAAAAAGGTCCTGGGGCACCTGGGTGGCTCAGTCGGTTAAGCGGCTGCCTTCAGCTCAGGTCATGATCCCAGGGTCCTGGGATCGAGTCCCTCATCGGGCTCCCTGCTCCACGGGGAGCCTGCTTCTCCCTCTCCCTCTGCCTGCCTCTCTGCCTACTTGTGCTCTCTATCTCTCTGTCAAATAAATAAATAAAATCTTTAAAAAAAAAAAAAAAAAAAAGGTCCTGCAAGAAAATCAACTGATGGGGTGGTGATAGAAGAGAACAGAAAGTGAAGGGTGTTTTAGAAAATGCTAGTTCTTTTGTGACAGATTTGTTTGGGATGAATTAAAGGCTGGGGCAAAATATATGTAATAGTGGTAGTTATAAATTTGGAGATTCTCATGGGCCCTGTGCTATAGATGCCAAGAGTCTTTGAAATGTCACTTTCCGTGCACACAGAGGCTTTCAGCCAGAGCCTGGAGTGCCCTGGAGACACCAGAATATTCCTGTCTCCTGCGGCTAGTTTCGGTTCAGACTGTTGAATGGATGCCATGTGCCAGGAGCTCCACACTATGTTTCTCTGTGTTATCTCACTGAATGCATGGTGGCATTCAATGTTTAGCTGCATTATTCACTGCTACACCCTCCATCCCAGAACAGAACCTGACCTTAGTGCATAGTCAGCAATCACAACACTGTAACTGAGTGAATAAACAAATGAATGAACAGACAACAGGTGTTTGGGGCTATGAACTCCACTTCACCGACTGGGCTCCTTGCTCACAGTTAAGACAGCTAACATGTAAAATGATTAAAATACAAACCTAAGGCTTAGAAAACTTCCCTTAGAGCCTCTCCGTGCAAAAAATCATCTAATGATGAAAAAACTAAATGTTTTTCACTTTGAACCCCGGGTAAACCCTCTTTGTCGAGTACGCATTTGTCTATAAACTCTCGGCTCTGGTTTTATCTGTGTTCCTGGCTACTGATATAATTAGCCACTAAGGACAAACACCAGCAAGGGTGATTCTGGGTGGCCCCCTCTGCAGCAGAGCCAACACCTCTTCCCCAGAGCGTGACAGCTGTCCAACGGGCATACCCTGAGAAGTCTGCATGACCCAGTAGGAGTCCCCCATACCTGTTGTACACCAGCGTTGCCCCCATTCAGAATGGCGATCCCCAGCTTCAGAGTCTCAACCACCATGAGGCTCATCTCACCTGCCATGGTGAAGATTTGATTGAATCACCAAGGAAACAGGGTAAATCACATCTACGGGGCTTTATCAGGACTTTTTAATAATGACTTCATGTCACAGCATGCTGTCTCTGTGGGAGTGACAGGGGCCTACCCACAAAATCATGGAATCACCTTTGCTGGCGCTTATCATCTGAAGGACCATCTCTGCGGCTCCACGCTCATGCAGCCGTGCTTGTTGGTAGAGGGTTTTCTGCTTTTCCATTTCTTTCTCCTGGAAAAAAAAAATAAAGCAGGGAAAGATTTGTTTATCCTCAGGCCATTTGCCATGCTAAGGTAAACCAAGAGAATCTTTACTTGCACACATAATTTCAGATAAAGAAGACTTCTGAAGTTGATTTCCAGACACTACGTCAGCTTTCCAAAACTGTCCACCCACAATTCACTCATAGTTTGATGATGACTTTTCTACTTTTTGTACTGGTAGAAAACATAGCCCATTCCCCTGTAACACTCTCATTCTAGGAAGTGACCCCAGGTTAAAATGTGTTTGTTTTCAATGTTTTGTCATACAGGGAAGCCTGCTGAGGGGTCAACTGAAGCCTATCTGCCTGAATGTAGAAAACACCCATTTATCTAGAATGTTCAGATCACCGTTAACAGAGACTCTACTGGATATGGAATACTAGACTGCCAAGGCCTTCCAGAACTGTAATTGTATTAATTTACTTTTACTTTTACATACTTTGTCTATAAAGAGAGTACCAATGAATTAATACGTTTTTTTTCTTTTTTATAAATATTTTATTTATTTATTTGACAGAGAGAGAGATAGCGAGAGCAGGAACACAAGCAGGGGGAATGGGAGAGGGAGAAGCAGGCTTCCTGCCGAGCAGGGAGCCCGATGTGGGACTCGATCCTAGGACCCTGGGATCATGACCTGCGCGGAAGGCAGACGCTTAACGACTGAGCCACCCAGGTGCCCAAATTAATATGGTTTTATCTTGGGATAGTCCATGTCCTGTACTGCCTCAAAATCAAAATTGTTATTAATGACATTTACAGAATAGTGGTGCAAAAACCATCCCAGTGTCTCCGTTGCTTTGTTTTCATTTTTGGATCTTTGAATTTGTCCTTCTCTGGCCTCTGTTACTACCATATTTGGGTAGGAGTGCAAAATTTCCCAGAAGACCCAACCTGTGAGAGGGGTTTGCTGATGGACTGGCTGCCTGCGACCTTTCATTAGGCTGGAAGACGGACAAGAGAATCATGGCTAATGGGTGGGCCTCATGCACACAGACTTGTATATTTACCACCAGATACATGTGGTGGGTGAGGCACATGGTTCATGTCAGCATCTGCCTCTGAAGACCTGCCAGTTAGCTTTGGCTTTGGCATATGGCCCTGTCTTCAATCTTCGTAAAAACTTACTTCAAATGTTTTCTCCTTGTCTTCCTCCTCTTCTTCGTCCTCCCCACTCTGACAACTCTGGATTCCATGGAGCAGGCAAAGGAGGAGACAAAGAAAGGTGAGTCTAGCAAATGAGACTGTTCTCCTGAGCAAGGGCAGGGGACGGGATGTAATTCACAGGCCCCTAAGGACTTCAGCCCTTGGTAAAACCAAGAACATTTTGACCACTGCAGGGCAACAGTCTACTCAAAATGTCTTCTTTGCAGTTACCAAGGGGTTCAGAAATGAGAAATGGGAACACTGAGTTCACGCAGTCAATAGGGACCTATCTGGTTTAACGACAGACCTGAACTCTTCTACCTAGTAAAGTTCTGGTGTACATGAAGCCGGGAGTGCAGGGAGCTGTCCCTTTCTACACAAGAGCCAGGGGCTCGGCAAGAAGACTGGAGATACCCAGGATGTGAATCCTACGGTGCCCCTTCCCATTGTGACCCTGTGGTGCAGCAAGTAAAGGAACAGGTGCTCCCGTCCCCCCACATATCTCTCTTTCTGCTGGACATGAAGATTTCCCATTTGAGAAGGAGGAGTTCCCTTACCACTCAGCATTCCAGAGGCCACTGTCCCTCTACGTGACATAGGAATAAGGTCACTCACCTCTGCCAGAGCACTAGGATCTCGTTCCAGTTTCTAAAGCCTATTTCCAAATGTACTGAACTTCCTTCACCTACAGATATGTTTGAATTTTTGGGTGTGTTCTCAACGTTGACTGGAAATGTAAGGATAGTCTGTAAGCCTGAACTCCACGTAGCTGGCCTGGAGCCGCCAGGTGAACGAGCCACTGGCACCCACCGTCTCAGCAAAGCTTCAGGGTTTCCTTACGAGGACGGTGGGGTGGTTTGCCAATGTCACCCCTGTGGTACATGAACTGTGCAGTGCCTGCAGCCCAGGTCATGACCGAGTCCTACACCCTGCTGTTCAAAATGACAGTTTCCGTGTGTGTGCAGAGGTAAAAGGGAAGACAGACTGAGACAATGGGCAGAAAGGCAGGTGTACCTTAGCCATCATGCTGGAATAGGACGTGTACAAGGAGTCATCTTCCAATTTGCTGGAAAGAATGGAGGAAATATTTAGCAGGCTACTTTTTGGACCCAGCAGAAAAGACTAAGAGCCACAGAGATCTTAAGTTATAAGTACTAGTGAATTAATTTGAAAACTCCTTCCCCCACCCGGATTCCTAGAAACCACTGTGAAAATCTGAATCAGCTTTAGCTGATGGAATTCACGGAGGAAGGCTACTGTTGCAGGCTAATCTTCAGCCTCCACGTCTGACATTACGATGAGAGGGCTGTGGCATATATAGTTTGCCTAGATGTTTCTTGGCCAACGTGAGGAGGGCTGCTCAAATCTGGCATCCCCTTTCTGGGCACTGCCATCTGTGAGACAAAGCTGTGGGGCTGGCAGAACCATGCCTGGGAGAAACAGGGAGCTCTTGGGGGGCTGACCTCCTCTCCGTGAGAGCATTGCGGCTAAAATGGAGAATGATCTGATGAAGTGGGTCTGGTTGCTTTTCTGTCTCCTCTTCCTCCTCCTCTTCCACCTTGGGGGATTTCTACACAAACCAATGCAGACAGGTTTTAGGCAAGGATTTCAGCACACGCCACACAAATGCACATGAACAAAGAGAAGGTAAAGCGCAAAGCACAGAGTGCATCCGATAAAAGCACAAAGAGAACCACTATGTCATACGTTTATTTCAGGACAAGAAGCCCCAAGGATACAAGGTTTGGGACATAAATATGTATTTTTTTTTAGCCAATCAAAGAAACATCGCAATTTTAGGTTCAAACGAGATGAAAGGAAAAGCAAAAGCCTGACCACAGGGGAGGAGCTGCAGGACCCCCCCACCCCCGCCACCTCCCCATCAGCAAAACTCTCATGCAAGCCCTGGGCACCCGAGTTCAGGAGGGAAGTTCTGGAGAGTCCCCTGAGAGGCTGGATCTCTCAGCCAACACCTGAAATTTCTCTTGGAGAGCTGGGCTGGAAATATGGGTGGGACAAGGGTTATAAAGCACTGGGGCCATTTGGGGTCTGATACTATCCTAGACTCAACCCAGCTAACCATTTCTTTCCTAACTCCACTGCTGATTCTAAAAATCTTTTTGTTCCTGAGAGATGCCATGCTGGAGCTGCAAGCCTTGCAGTTTCTTCTCTTACTAAGTCTTTTCTCAATCTCCTTTTACAGAGAAGGAAACAGCGTCTGATGCAGGAGGTATAAGTGAGTTTCAGGTAGTGGCAGAGCCTGCAGGTGTACGATATTCAGTACATTGGTGAGAACTACACAGGCTGTGTGAACAATTCAGAAGTGGAGGGCCAAAGTGATGCTCGTTGTCAACTTCACACTAATCACGGAACTGGGAACACCAAGGAACTGTCATTTTCACTGATGGGACTATAGGAAGAGGACAAAGGGCATGAAGACAAATGCGAGGAAGAAGGGAGAGAAAGGATTAAAAGCAAAAAAGAGGGAAAAAAATAAAAGTAAAAAAGAAAGGAGAAGGAAAAGAAACAGAGAGAGATAAGGAAAGAGAAAGAAACAGGAGAGAGACCGAGTATGAGACATACAGAGCAAGATTAACAGAAAGAGTAAGGGATAAGAGAAAAAATAAATGGGAAAAATAAGGAGAAGGACTTAAAAAAAAAAAAAGAAGAAGAAGAACCATGGGCTGGCCAAAGGAGAGGAGGGTTTATTTTCTGTCTGTACCATGATGAGGCTCTGTGGTGCTTCTGCAATAAACGTTTTCCCCTTGCATGTTGTTTTAAGTTGTTTTAGAGCATGAAGTCTGTTAGAGACAGGGCATAACAAATTTTCTGAAGGGCCAGATACAGAAACGTGAGATGCAGGAAGGGGATTCAGATGTGCCTTCCCTAAAGCAGAGCTGCTGACCAGAAATGCAGAGCCTTGGGTGGGGGAGGTGGCCGCCTACAACCGATGGTGCTCAAAACTTAACTTAGCATGAACTTTCCATCGCATGGCTGTGCATCCAAAGAAATATTAGTTGTTAATAATGATGATGAGGATGATAACAGTACTAGCACCTCCAAGTGAAATTCATCCTCTGGCTCTTACGGCCATTAGCAGGGCCTCCTCTGATAATTTATACAGTTAGTTCTTTCCAAATTGATACGCCTGATTCTTTGTGAATGTTTAACTGTTAGAACACACACACACACACACACGAATACAAAAGTGAGACTCATTCACACCCATATCTGCTTCCAGCTGAGTCAGTACTTACAGCCAAATCCTGTACTAGTTTCTCTTCAAAGGAATACTCCTCTGTTTCTATCCAAAATCTCTGATAGCCATGGAGGAAGAGGTTAATGGAGCGGTGCCTGAGCGGAAGGGTTGAGAGTGAGGTCAAGAGGGATCTGTGGGACACCTTGTTTTAGTCTGGGTGGTTAACGGTTAGTAAGCAGGACAGACTTTTGTACAATTCTTGTCCTCTGATTGGTCAGGGTAGCCAGCGGTACACCAGAAGCATTTGTTTTGAACAAGCCAGAACCCTCTAACATGCCAGTTTGCGGATGTCTAGAACACCTTCTGAATGAACTAACGACGGCTATTGGGAGACCAGGTGGTAACTGTGATCCTACCCTGGTCACAGGGGTCTTTATCACATTTCTCCTCCAATGAGAAAGAACTCATTGGGCCAAGAAACAGTCCTGAAGGATTTGCTTAATATGGCAATGTGGTTATCGCTTTTGGCCGATAATCTGCCCAGGTGATCCCATCTAAGTCATGCTGACGGTGAGTGGTTTAGTCTCAGATCTACTGAAAGCAGCAATGCGTGAGTCCTTTAGAGGGTCTCCAAGGAACACCACCAAGGCGCTCCAGCTTTTACTTAGGAAGGCAAGACTCAGGCGTGCTGCGCTTACAGCATAACTTCTGTGTGCCTCATGGATTTCGGCAGTGGCCCTGGTACCTGGGAACACTGACTAACTCTCAAGAGCCACTCACTCTATATAAGCCAGGACTCACCAATGCTATTCGCACTGAATAGCAGTTAGCTGATTACCAAATGTGAGGACAGTGGTGAGGAGGGAAGGAGAGAAAAGTAAGATGCAGGTCAACACCTGAGTCATCCAGACCTGGCCTGGTTTCCGGTAGAACATAACCCTTGCCATCTTTCTTCAAATTCTGACCAATCAGAGTTCTTCCAAAAAATTGTACAAATTTGGGTTTTTATGGGAATGTTAAATCACGGTCAAAGAGGAGTGTGCAGAAAATGAGCAGATCTCTCCACAGGTTACATTACCATTAAAATGGGTATAAGCCTGTCATACTGAGTTTTTTCATTAACCTTTTCCAGCCAAACCCGTTGAAAGGTGGTCAGGAAGAAATTGTTAATTTTGTGTCTGGAGAAAAGCACACAGGTTGTCTTTTAAAAACTAACATCAGAGAAACAGTTTGCACATAATAAAATAAATCCCTTTAGCCCTTTAATATGGAGGACTCCATGCAGTTTAGATCATGATGAGGTGGAGAAGGGAGTGATCTTCACCCTCAGCTTCTTGGTTTTTATTATAAAATCTACCTATGCTCTTCCATGTTAGGGAGAAATCCAGGCATGGGTTAGGGGTGAGACTGGCCACATTTCATCAAAGACATAGTGAGTCCCTCGATTTACTGTTGCCCATCCAGGGACAGAATTGCTGAAGGAGCAACCAATATATGAGAGGATGGTACTAACATTTTCAGTAGATTTAGAAAATAATGCTTGTTTCAAGAGATGTAATTTTTGCCTTGCTGGCCCTGGAGACATGCTTAGGGCTAAGCCCTTCTGGAAGTCCAATTAGCACATTAGGCCTGAATCTCTGCCAGAGAGGAAAGTGAATGCCTTTTGATGTTTCACCACTTCTAGGAAACAGACAAAAGTCCCGTGCATTTTTGCTTTCTCTACTAGGCTATGAATTTCACTTTGTGGCTGGGACATCAGTGGCCTTCATAGCCATGACTATTTGAATTTTTCCGCTTTTTATTCATGAGTTCTACTTGATTTTGTGGCACTTCATCCTCTTCCAAAGACACTAGTCTGTTCTCTCAAGAGACCTACAGGAGCAGGTGAGTGTCATGATTCTTCACTATTTGCAGAGACCTTAATGGGAAAGCTCAGTTGGCCAACTGGCTCAGGACAGGGTGAAAGGGCACTGTGGACAAATGATGGCCAGGAAGCACAACCTGATGAAAGCAACTGTCAAGCATAGGAAGAGAATTTTATCTCGTATTCCAAGGAAACATTTATTTACATGGGATTCAGAAAATACTTTTCTGAGTTAGTTTATTTTTCCTGACCAGGTGAGGATGGTTCATATTGATCTGCAAATTGATGAAGCAGAGGCTTTTATTCAATTTGCAGCTTTGTTTACTGATCACAGGCTTGACCTTGTGGACTCTGCAATCATTCTGAGGATGGGAGTGTTGCTACATCACCAATGACAATGAGTCAAGTCTCAGTGGTCAATGTTTGCCCAATCTGCATGGATACTCTGCTCTATGTTGATACACCACATTCCAGGAGAGCCTTTGCATATTTCTGACTGCAGAGTATAGATTAACCACACAGATAAGGCAACGTGCCCATGACTGGCCTCTTGGGACATCTTTAGTCAGTGCCCTTTCTTCATCTTGAAGGTAAATATACTGTCCTCAAGGATTCTCGAGTTACATTTCTGTACCTGCTGAGGAAACACAGTAATTGGGGGGCCATCCAAGTACCTCAGCATAGAAATACTATTTGATCTGTTGATTGAATTTGGGGTAAAGCATTTTAGAAAGAGTTCTTTTTCCAGGGTTCCTTTACATCCTCACAAAGAACTCCATCTTAGGAAAACTAAGCTTCCATATGCTCACTGGGCTGACTTTAAGGTGTAAAATGGTGAGCTAAGGCAGGCATGGGGCCCTAGGGAAACACACCTGCTTTCAGCTTTTCTGCTTACCTGGATTCCCTTAGTAGGCCATTATACTATACGCAGATTGTAATGGTGCCATGGATGGAGGACTCCAATTTCTACCCCTTGGATCATGAGTGTCCGTGCCAGAAGACAGCACAATTGTGGAAGGATACCTTAATTCCCATCACTGGCTCCCATGTCAGAAGAATGGCTCCCATGCCAGAAGAAAAGGACAGAATACTTGCCTGGGCAGGTTGTAGAGAGGGGCCATCCTGAAACAGGCTACCACTGCCCGTTTCCGCTGCTTTGACAACAGTTTGTGCCAGACCGCCTTCTTGGACCTCAAAGGCTGTTCCACCTGAGAAGAAATCACATGGGTAGGTGCGCACTAGGCTAACTGCATGGCAGGAGGTAGTCGCCTACAGCCCAGACTTCTCAATCCTGAAGAATCTTGATTTCTCAACTATAGTCAGCAGAAGGTACCCAGCAGCAAATGATTGGGTTTGTGGAGGTCTGACTGAGGTTGTCTTCCTTCTCCCAACTGCTTTTGGACGTTTATTACCTAAGAGCAGTTTTACAACTGGGTAGGGGATTTGAATGGGTCATTTGGGATCTAATGGAAAAAATTTGTAAAAAAGCTCGGAAGGGAAAGAATTGAGGAGTCTACTACCATGAGGCACCAAGATGACATCTGAGGGTGAGCTGGGATGATTCTTGTTCCTTGTTTTGGGTCTTATGAGAACACTCCTAAGAGCAGAGTGTGGAGAGGAGCTTTACATTTTCCAGGGTGGTCTTGCTTCCTTAGTCCTCAGGGCAGATGCTCCTTACCTGCTCCAGGTGGAAGACAGCTGCTGAAATTCTCTGAACACGCTCTACAGTCTTTTCTGGATTGAAAGGTTCTTCACTCTTTAAAACATCTTTGTAGAGGTTCAGCTGCCACTTTACTGCTGGGTCATCAGACTGAAAATTAAAGCACACACCAGGTGAGCAATCTTGTACTGAAAAAGTCTTTACTCCTCACATGGTTCCAGAGGAATCAAGACTCTTGTATTATTGCTTCTTTCTCATTTTCTCTATTATCTTCATTGAAACATTGTAGCTCTATATAGGAACTGCTCATCTAGCTTGCATCTCTTAACTCTTGTCATATTTCCATCCCTTTCTCTCTGTACTGCATTCTGATTTCCTGAAAGCAATCTTCCAATTCCTAAATTCTCTTTTCAGCTGTGCCTAGCCTGTTTTTTTCAACCTATAAATTGGATTTTTAATGTTACTGAATACTTTTAATTTTTGTAATTGCTATATGGCTTTTTTTCAATCCATATCCACTCTCCTTTAAAAAAAAAAATGTCCAGGGGCTGGCTCAGTTGCTGAAGCATGCACCTCTTGATCTTGACGTTGTGAGTTTGAGCCCCATGTTGAATATACAGATTACCTAAAAAAAATAAAAAATAATAATGTCCAAGTCTTGCTTTATAGATATTACTGCTATGTTTAGCTCTTTAAGTATTTCAACCACACTTATTTTTAAATTGCTTTCTGCAGTTCCTTAGGCTTGAATTCTTCCCTTTGTTGCATTTTCTGACTCTAATGGTAGTGGATTTTCTTTCATGCCTTTTTTTTCCCCCCTTTGGCTTCAGGAGGAGTTTTATTTATTGGCATCTCAGACCATGTTCTAAGAGGTGGAGAGTCTCCAAGTAGTTTTATGGTTGTCTCTGCAGGAGATTTATAGGTTTTACTGGTTTAAGGTTAATTTTATGTAAGTTTCTTGCTCCGCATCTGTGCACAGCATGGGTAATTAGGTCCCACACTCTTCTTCCTTTAAGGTTATTAAAAACCCCAGCCTCTAGGTTACAAATCTGGTTCAGAAAGCTCTGAGTTTTCCCAATCGCATCAGCGTGTCCTCATTCCTGTAATTTAGAGTGTCTTCTTTATTCTGGCACTTGGGATTTCTTTTTACTGCTTTTTTTTTTTTTTTTTTTTTTTTTTTGGTAATATATTTTCCCCACTATCCCCTATGTTTGGGATGGAAAGAAGTGGCTGTTTGTGTCAGCTTAATCCTCCATCTTAGGGCATAGTATATCTGAGGAAAGAGTCATTCAGATTCACAGGCCTGGGGAAAAAAATCTCAAACAGACTTTAAAATCAAAGTTTGTTTGTTTGTTTGTTTTGGTTTATACCAACTCTAATAGAGTTATTTTGTTTCTAAATCTCTAGATCAGGATGTGCTAAAACTCTCCCAGGTGTCCATTTCACTGTTTAACAAGGCTCACAGTAAATTTGAGACCTAATCTAACCCCCTGCTATGGCTGGATGTTCACACACTGGTAGGTGGGAAGACATGCTTCATTAAATGCCTCTTTGCATCTTCTTTGTAACAGCAAAGGAAAGAACAAAAATTAAGGGCAAAAACTCTTCCCCACACCCCCAAACAAAAGTGAAAATTAAAGGCAGAGAGCCAGCCCTACCAATTAAACACCAGTACTCAGAGGCTGTTTTTAGAACACATTAAAGAGAGCATTAGCAAACTAAATGGAAGGATGGCACCCTACAGCCAAAGGGAAGCCTGCGTGAGTTCTGTCTTCCTGCTACATCACCTTCTCCTGCAGGTGCAGGTTATTCCGCAGATGTTCCTTCACCTCTTCATCTGTGTCCCTCTGTGGAAAGAGATATTAAATTCTATTTCTCGAGGTCACTGTGGAAATGTAAAGTAGGGCGCAGGGAGGGATGGACAAGCAAATGGGCAGTTTTGCTGGGATCTTCATTATAAGAACAAAAGAAGAAAAATGACAGACTTGTCCAAAGGGCTCTCAAACCAGCTTTAAAGATGGGGCTGTGTTGCGGGTGTGCACCTTGGTTTCTGTTCACTGGCCGCCCCCGCCCCGCCCCCCGAGCCCCAGGGAAGGAAGACGAACCCTTAAGACGCTGAGCAGCCACCACCACTTGTATTACGTTCTGTGTTACGTTCTCAGCCAGAGCAGACGCGTGACTTACATAGCTGTATCGAGATTTGGCCAGGGAGATTAGCTCCTGATCGCCTGGCGTGCACATATTCAAACCAATGGGCAGCATTTTCTTGAGGGCAGCCACGATGAGCGAGGTCTGGATGGAATACAGGTCTCCCCTCCGCTTTGTCTTCTTCCGTTCCTGGTCCTGTCCTCCAGACTAGGAGATGAGGTTGAAATAAACAGAGGGGCTCAATGATTCTGAAAGGAACGGCCTCCCCTGGAGGCAGCTTGCCTCCTCGTGGCCCTGTCCGTACAGGAGGGCCTTCCTACACGTCAGGGCACAGTGAAAGGAGCGTGTTGAAGGCATCCGGGGGGCCGTCAAAGACCCGCCCGGCTCCCGAGCCCCCTCCTTGTGCGCATGCTCACGGAACCACGGAAGCGGACACACACCACGGACGCCTGCAGGCTTGGCTCCCTTGTGTCTGGGCCAAGTGAACAAGCCCGCTGGCGTTTTCAAAAGGAATGATTCGATACCAGATAAAGTGGTCTTAGCAAAGCATGGAGAAGCCTGAAGCTGGGGTGTCCGTAAACACGTGGAAGAGCGTCTCCCGTAGAACCGCTCTGCGGTCAGGGCGGAAGCTCGTGTCCTGGAGCTCCGCGTCCCCCTCAGACCGCCGCCTCGAGGCGGTGCAGATTCTCAGGGGAAAAGGGCAGTCCCAGAGTAGGGCTGCTTGGGGAGCTGGCTGGGGAACGCTCGGAGGACCACCGAGGAAAACAGAACTCCCCAAGTCTGCGAGAGGCCGCCCTTCTTCTGTTGATACCGCCTCAGCCCTCGTGGGGAGAGACTGCCCAGCAAGGGCCACCCCGTGGAGCAGTAGGTTTCTGAGGAGTTCGAGGCACTGCGCTGAGCCACCCAACCGAGCCCTCAGTGGCCGCCACACACGGCCGTGTGGGTAGGCTCCAGGAGACAGCCCTGCTGTGACCGGATTCTCGTGAGGTCAGCCTCTGAAAGAGCACGCTGCCCGCCTGGCACCTCACTTGCAGGGCTGTGCCTCCGGGGAGCGGGTGTGTGTGTGTGTGTGTGTGTGTGCGTGCTGGAGAGCCGGAAGCAGAGGATGAAGTCGGGGTGTGTGTGTGTGTGTGTGTGTGCGCGCGCGCGTGCTGGAGAGCCGGAAGCAGAGGATGAAGTCGGTGTGTGTGTGTGTGTGCGCGCGCGCGCGTGCTGGAGAGCCGGAAGCAGAGGATGAAGTTGGTGTGTGTGTGTGTGTGTGTGTGTGTGTGCGCGCGCGCGTGCTGGAGGGCCGGAAGCAGAGGATGAAGTCGGGGTGTGTGTGTGTGTGTGTGTGCGCGCGCGCGCGTGCTGGAGGGCCGGAAGCAGAGGATGAAGTCGGGGGGTGTGTGTGTGTGTGTGTGCGCGCGCGCGCGCGCGTGCTGGAGAGCCGGAAGCAGAGGATGAAGTCGGGGACTGCGAGGGAAGGAGAAATGGCGCTCACTGAAGCTTTGCTCCATGAGGTGGCCCTGGAATGTCTGCAGGAGGAGGGGGCAGTGCTGCGGTCGATGCTGACGTACAGACCGAGGGCCCTGGGAGCAGGGGGGAGGCCAGACGCCTCTCCTGGAACGAGCCCGTAAGACCTGGGACCCTGAGCTGGAGCAGCATTCATCTTAAGGAGGCGCTGGTTTTCTGAGAGAAGAGGAGGGTAAGAATCCACACTGCCTTGGGACTGATCTCTTTAAGTTACCTTTAAAGTGTGAGAGAGGTTCGTAATTATTAATGGACACTCTTGAAATGGCTGTGATTTCTGTACCTTCAGGAGGTTACATCACAGCAACCACAGTGAAGCTCCTTGCCAGCAAAACCCAGGCTGGCCAGTCGCCGCCAGACAGTTGTGCTGGTTGCAGGGCACCTTGTGCCTGGTGCTCCGAAACAGCAGGTCAGGCCCAGGACAGCAGGCGGAGGGGCCGGGGAGAAATATGAGCAGGGGGTAAGAAATGAAGCTAACAGAAGGCAGCTTCTTGTGTTCTAGAATGCAGCGGAAAGTGAAAGCTGGTTCACACAAACACCTCGAAGAGCTCTCTCATTCACTGAGTGCTTGCTAGGTTCTTTACGTGTTCTACCATCAGGCATAGAATTCTAAAGGTTGTGCCTAAGGCAAAACTCAGTTACAGTCTCCATTACCCCTGAAAATCATCCATAAAGGACAGAACTCGATTTTGTGTACATAAACTATGAGGTGTTCTGTACATAGAAATGTAAAAGGTGAATAGTAACATGCCGCCGAATATAATCAAGTAAATATGCAAAATGTAACTATGTAGATTTGATGCACTTCAAATAATTTCTTGCTCATTCTATTTTATTGGGCCAATCTCAAGTTGCTCTTATTACAAATGCTGCATATATAATGTGACTCCAATGTGCCTCCTACTTAAATAAAACATTTCTAATCCTCCCAATAACCCTGATACACAAACAACACAGTTATAGAAGTGAGAACATGATGCTCAGGGAAGGTAAGTGATTTTTCCAAGTTCACACAGCAGGTAAACATCTGAGTCAACATCCAGACCCAAGCCTACCTGGACATGGTTTCATTTCCCTTTTCTAACTCCAAGCTGCAAGTGACCTGGTTCCTGACCATCTCCCTTTCTCTGGCACATATCTTAGGGCAGGGAGTTTGTGATAATGGCAGCAGATGCACATTAATGAATAGAGAGAAATATTTCCATGTTATATTCTATATGGGTTACTGGAAATAAACCCAGGGTGTATTTCACCATACGCACATTTTGTGCAAAAACACATGGTTATCTGATTTCAAATCCTGAAGGTTAGTCCTTGGAAAACTCTTTGAACTGTGGGAGACTTGCACAAGAGGCAGAGATGTACGGTGTGAAAGGACTGGGGCCACTGACGGCACATAGGATTCTGAGCCTGCATGGCACAGCAGAGGAGTGAGCCTTTTGGGCTCTCATGCCCTGTCGGCACCCCTATCTCTGTCAGTGTGCTGGCTGCAGAGTGGGTGGCTGGGGAAGGGAGCAGAGATAGCAAGGAGACCTCGGTTAGGGCGAGGCTTGGCTGGCTTCCCCGGCTTCCCCATTCCAAGGGTGGGTAGGCCTACATTCACTCTTTGATGGGCAGGTGTCTTCCCTGGAGCAGGCCTGGGGGACCTCCAGGTGGGAAGATCCATTCTGTACCACCCCCATGGTGATCACAGTGCAGCGGGTGGCCAGAGCCTGGCATCTCTAATACTAGGACAGAAAAGACACATCATGCATTTGACCTGTACCTTTACTTGCATGGCCTGTGTGGGAAGACAAAAGAAAAGAAACAAGGAGAAGAGTCAGTCAGTAAAAGCAGGGGTCCAAGGCATAAGGTAGCACATGTTAGTCATAGCTTCTTAGCCCCCATTTCTCAGCCAACACAACAGAAACTCAACAGTTCTGGAAGCCAGTTGAGCATGGCATGAAGAGTGAGTGGGAGGTTATGATGGAAGTTAATTTGGTCAAAAGGACTTACACCCAAACCAAGCAATCCACCCCCAAGGCAAGGTCGTCTTGAAGACTAGCCTCCCCAGCGTGTGCTGCTCAGACCCAGGTGGGCTTTGGGTCTGGCCACGCACACAAACCCTTCAGATCTAGAGCCTTTCCCCTCCAACCTCCCACCTTTCACCTGGGTGGGCTGTAGATAATCTGTCATGTAACCAAAGACCCCAATTTTCTTTCTTCCTTCCGCCCACCACATTATCACCTCCAGCAGATCTGTGGTTGCGAGAAGAGAAGGAAGAACTGAGCTAAGGGGCAATGTGTGTGCTTCCACAAAAAAGACGTTTGCTAAAAAGAAGTGCTCTAGAAATATCCAGGGTAATTCAGGATTGCCCCACAGCCCAAAGGATGGAGCATCTCCCTTCCTGTGCTGTGACCTTCAAATATATCTTTGGTCACAGCCTCTTTCACGATAGAGGTTCTATATATTTTTTTCTTCACATACTGCTAAGATTGGTTAACTCAGTGTATTTCCCTAATGCTAGTTATGCTGGAAGTGCTTTTCTTCTCCCCTGAAATTTTTTATTTTCCAAAGAGAAATTTATGAATTCCTAGACCTCCCCTACACATATCACCAGTAGTTTATGATCAAACAGATGATTTTATGTGTGAATGTAAGAACAAAACATAGACCCTTAAGGGAAAGGAAATTTGAGAAGGACACAAATGGGTGGTGTGTTGCACTGAGACAGCACAGGGAGAGGCTTCTAAAAACAGGCAAGCCTGCACCACATGGAGTACTTACCCCTACTAACAGGGTAAGTGAAGTAAAGACAAGTCAACCCAACATTAGATATTAGGGGGAAAGATGAATTTCCAGAAGCCAGTCTGAGAATGAGAAAGCAACAGAGAGAGAGAGAAAACAAAGAAGGGAAGGATGGGGGAAGCAAGAGTAGAGAAGAGTAAGAGGGAGAGAAGAGGTGGCCAAGAGGGAGAGAGAGACACGGAGAGAGACAGGGGGAAAGGTAGAGAGGAGGGGAGGGGAGAGCATGGGAGCTGCCCCATTGCTACAGGAATACAAAGTGAAAGAGGTGGGTGGTGGAGGGGATGAGAGAGAGGAGAGCAAGCAATAGAGATAGGTGTAAGAAGCAAACTCCCACATGTAAGTCTGAATACCCTGGAAAATCTCAAAGATAGCCTCTAAACTCTTCCCTGTCCTTTTTCAATACACTGAAATCACACTCATGGGATGGAGAGGCTTTCAACAACGAGGCACTCTAATACTTCCTGCCTTACAACTCTGTTTTTACTCATCATCTTGGTCAAGAGACTGGCATTTCTTGGGCTAAACACGTTCTAACTTACCATTCCCCTCCGAGGAAGCTGCTGCCATTTTTCCAGAAAACAAAACAAGTTTAAAAACAAAACAAAAACACTTGCTCAGCTTAGTTACATTTAGCTTAACATATATTTGCAAACTGGTGTTATATAAAGAAAATATACAATGAGCTCTCAAAACAAAAACAAAAACAAACAAAAAAAAACACACCTGTCTTCATTGCCAGAAAAATTATGCATCTTTGCACCGATCTTCAGTTAATCAAGTATAAATAGTGTGGCCCATTGTATATTTTGTTTCTGCCTCCTTTCCATCTGCAATGGCGTGTGCAGTGTGTAGGCATGCAGCATTCCAGTACACAGGCCTTTGCAACAACTGCCATATGCATTGAGGCCAACTTCATTTATACAACACCAGAATTCAGCTCAGAGTGGAGATAAAGGCAAGCACAGCTGACCATTCAGATTAGGGAGTAGAGAGAGCATCTAATTTCAGGGAGGAAAAGGTGATGGGGATTAAACTGAGAGTAAGACTACCTCCTCCCCATTCTCTCATATGTAGTTCTACCTCCAAAGAATACCAGAAATGGCTATGAGTTGCTGTTTCCTGGAGTCAGGGTAAAGGGGCCTCCATCTGAAAGAATGTGCTGCATTTATCTCTAGTCTAGAGATGCAGTTTAAAACTGACTTTTAAACAGCATCCTGGTAGAACTGGGAGGAGTCAGGTAGTAAGCTCAAGCCCATTCTACAGATTGGTAAATTGGGGCCCGGAGGAGTTAAATGATGCAAGGCCATACATTTAGTCAATGGCTGGGCCCACGGGTGGGACTTAGCTTCCTTTCAGTCTCTAGTCCTACTTACTACTACACTTTGTGTCTCAACTGAGGCAACAGGATCAATAGGAATATCTGTTACCCTGAGAAGCATGGTAAATGTTATTTAATATCTGGGGCCCGTCCTCACATTCACTATACTGTAACGTTGACCCTTTTTCATGTAGCTCAGGAAAAAACTGACATACAAGGTCAATGGGAATAAAATGAAAGTGTTTGCTCCTATAGACGAACCTTAGCAATAGGAAAGATGCACAGATTCTGAATATGACCTTCCTCTGACAAGACAAACATACCCTTTTCCTCATTCAGCAATGTGAATGAACAGAATTTCCAGTTAGTTTGTTAGTAGGTTAGTTTTGAAATGTCATCCCCTGTCACCTCATCTCTTTCCAAGTGTAAACCTAAGGGTCCTAAGTAACCACTGATCACCGGTGCACTGAGATGTCTTTGCCATTTCTGCTCATCTGGGATCCAAATCCTTACACCAGTGTCATTTCCATTGCTTTGCTGCCATCCGCTGACAGTAACAATGGATGCTAGCTGGTTCAGTCCAGAGCCAGCAGCTCTACCCCAAGGTGAAGGTAGCATAAAATCTATCTGGGATTTACTGACTTTCTGTAGGTGGATGGAGCAAAAGGAGAGCCAATGATGGCTGTAAGAAGACCCTTCAGAGGGAATTTAAGATAAATGTCCAAGGATCAGGAGTCTGAAAGATCCTATCTTTGTGTATCTCACATGAGCAGCAGATGTGTTTGCCAGAAGTTGAATGCAAAATGAATTTTGGAAAATCAAATAAAAATTATCTAAAGCAAAAAGGGTCCACCTTAAGGGAAGTTCCTTTGCAGCAAAGACTCCTTTGAATATGAATATATACTTCTGATCTCTCTACTTTGTATATGTACAATTTTACATGTCAAACTTTATTAAGCACTGAATAGCGGATTCTAAACTCTAAGAGTCAATTTTTGGATGCTGGAAGAAGTGTTAGTGTCAACACAGCTAAAAGACAGAAGGGGTGGGAAGGTTCAGAGTGATGGCAGCTGACTAGAGCTAGGCACACGTGGTGAAGTTTTGGGTGCTGAAGTTTTCATTTTTAGTTGTTATACCAGCCCTTTGTCTGCAGCTTCACATACACAAGTCTTCATCCCAAATGGTTATTTGGAAAGATGCTCCAAAGGCTTTGCTACAAACCATTGACTGCCATCTTTCCAGTACTGATTCTCACTTCTGAGGGGTCCCCATGCACACTCCACCTTCATGTTCCTCAAAGGCAGCACTATACCAGCAATGAGAGAGATGCACATCTCAGGTATTACATGTCACTTATACTTGACATATACAGTCAACCCTCACTGAGGCACACTTCTCAAGGGAACAGGGTCAAGAGTAAGCCATAACAACTGGTAACAAAACATCACATTTAACTAAGTCTTGTATGTATGTATGTGCACCTGAAGAGTGGGTCTGAGAATTCTTTACAATCCAAATAGCAAAGCCTCCCTGTGCAGAGCTGACTCAAGAGGAGCTGGGAGGCCAGGTCCCCTTGCTGTATTCCTGCTACGTTCCTCCCTGTAAGTTGCTCTTTTTCTCAGACAGATATCCCGTATGTCCTCTTTTAAATATTTCCTGCAGGGAATGGACAAACTTTGGGTTTCTGAATGCAACCCACATGGAAAATAAACAGAAGGCATTAAGAGGTCTGCACAACTGAAATAAAACAGCTACTGGATGTTCCAGAAAGGAGGAAAAGAAGCTTACTGGAAGAACATGTGCTAATGAAGTCTTCAAAGCAAGGTAATTTCCTCATAGCTAATCGAAAGGTGGCTCTAGGCGTGTGTAGTTTTGCAGCTCATTACACTGGAAGTAGTTCTATTTAAAAACAACTAACAGCAGCTTTGGTTTGGGAGACCTCTTGAATGCCTTAGGCAAGTCTTGAAACTTAAACTTTTTGACATACAAGCAGCTATTTATTCAGAAAATGTGATGACCATGCTTATTTGAGAGCAGTTTCTTCTGGCTCATTCTCAAAGAAACAACAGTAGAGACTGCTGGTTTTTGTGGTTTGACCTAAATTCAGTATGGAGCTAATCCCTTCATACATCCAAGATACATAACTTAGGTCAAGATCGAAGAGTCTTTGGAGTTGATTTCAATGGACTTACTTTCGACATCTTGCTTTTGCTGTCTCCAGTTAAAAATGCCAAATTATTAATTTCATTCTGAATCACAAAATTTTGCTCTTCCCTCTTGAAGTTCTAAGTGGGGGGAAATAAAAAAGCCAACATTATAAGAATAATTTTGGAGGTCTGTACCTTTCACAGCCATCTCTAAACCCAGGGCCCACATGTTCCTTACGTGAGATTTACACCACAGGATGAAGACCTCTGCCACCATGCGGAACAGCTGGTCAGAGTCAGCATTGGGACTTTTAAGCCAGTTAGATCTGAGGTGAAAAGCAAATGAATATGCGTATGAAATTCAGTAATGATGAAAACAGTTACATTAAAAATTATACCCACATCGGCTGTGCACACTTATCCAGATAAAACTATATTCCCACATGAAGGCAGTCTTCAGAGAGACTAAATATCAGTGCACTCCTTACATGTGTGTAGGCATGTAATTGTAGATATTTTTGAAGGACTTACAATAATCGTCTCCATTTTACCAAAGGATTCAAGGATTATCTTTGCAAACAGATGTCGGAAAACAACATTTCAAATTTGTCAAAGGTTTTTTTTTTTTTTTTTTTTCTTTTTTAAACAGATGAAGTGATTAAGGTTACACTCTGTTTTGGAACAGGCCTCCTTTAATCTATGAGGCTACCAAGACTAGAAAAGTCTCGGTCAGTATGACATCTAATCTTTCATTGACACTTGTCATTGTCAAGCCTCTGAAATATGGAGTGCTCTAAAAACAGTTCAGGCCTAACACCTTTTCCTCTCAAAGCCAGTTTAATGAACGAAATTTGGAAGACAATGTATTTTTCACTGTTTTAAAGTGTATGGGCAGAGATCAAACATTTCTTATGCCCTCTGAAATGGTTTAGAAGTTCCCTATAAATAACATTACTCATTTCTTTCTTTCTTTTTTAATTAAAAACCAGACCAAGTTAAGAATTTCACAGTGGCAGCAAGAAGGCTAAATTGCGGTAGAATTAATTCATTTCCTAAAAGTTGTCTTGCCCCTAAGTATCTTACATATTTGAATCAAATTATGTTTTGAAAGGGCTGGGTGAATTGCCATTTTCAAATATCTGTGTAGAATAACATAGTAGAAGTTAAATCATCTACCATCATTCTTAGGTTAAAGAAAACTTTGGTTCTCATGAATGGTCTGAAAAACCCATTGTCCCTTGGTGCATGCAGGGAAACAGCTATAAAAAGCCAGTTCCCTAAGCCTTGGGACACCAGACTGAATTGCCCTGAGCAGCCTGTACCTTCTGTCCATTGATGGAGAGCACCAGCCTAATGAGGAAAGGGGAAGACTCATGAGGCCAAGACCATCTTTGGACCTCTCTTGCATCTCCATTCCTTATTGCCCTGAGTTCCAGCCTCACAGACATCCTTATCTAACCTTTCTTGAGTTCTACCTCAACTAGCCTCCCTTTGCATGGCAGACACTAGGTTGTCTACCCCATACTCATTTTCTTCTTCTTCCTTAGGAACAAAAGCTCATTTTATTCAGGGTGGCACTGTGCCTACTGAAGACCACATTACCCAGCCTCGGGATAGCTATGTAACTAAGTTCTGATCAATGAGATGGAAGGGGAAGTTGTTGGGTGGACCTTCTGGAAAAGCTCTCTAAAAAGGGATCAGATAGCTGAAGATGCCCTTTGCCTTCCCCCTGTTGCTTTCATGCTTCCTGATTGGAATGAAAATACGAGGGCTCCAATGACAATTGGCACACTGCACCATAAAGTCACTTCAAAGATGGCAGCCAGTGTTTAGGAGGGAAAAACAGAGGAATGAGGCTCTCTAATGAGGAGCAATCGTACTGGCCCTGGATTGGGTATCTTTGGACTTCTTTGTGAGATTTAACTTCCAATTTCTCTAAGCCACTATAATCAGGTATCCATTATTAGCAGCCAAATGCAAGCCAAACTTGAGGCTTGAGATTGGTAATGCTTTTTGATTTCATTCATACTGATTTTTCAGGACATTTGTTCTGACATTTGTCAGAAATGTCAGCTGTTCATTCCTTAGTGTTTTGGTTTAAATGAGCTTTGTAAGTTTGCACTGTGCCCTGAGTGGGAAGAGGTGAGGTTTCCTATCCTCTCCAGCCAAGGCAAAGTACAGCCACAGGGTGTGGGATCTGCAGGAGCTCTGAAAACAACAGGTGAGGTCAACATTCCCTCACAGAATACCGCAGAAGATTCTGACCCCTTTGCTATCTTCCATAGGAAGGTAGTTTCCAATGAATGAATTTTGTTTTCCATACCCTTCTTCTTCTAGGAGGCATATTTTCACCCTTGATTTCTAGTGAGGTTCTTTCTTCAGGTTCAGAGTGGTAGGTGTAAATGAAGAATATCTCATTACATGTTTCCCCAGGACACAAACTCTGCACCTCTCTAGTATTTGCAGGTGAATAGAAGACCCTGACCTCATCTCTCCTATTGGCCCATATCCTTTCCTGTCTGCCCCCATGATGCAACCAGGCTCATCTCCTGCCTGCTCCCAGTCTCCCAGAATCCAGATCTCTCTCAATATCTGACGACTCGATCCTTTTGGAGGTACTAGACTGATACCTGGGTCTCTTTTATCATCTGCACTGCGTGCTGCCAAAAGGCAGTTGGAAAATGCAAGGCTGTAGGTGGAGAAGAAAGTTGGGCTTAGAGGTAATGATCGGCAGGGGGTGATGGTTGAAGCAACGCAAGTGAATGAAATCACTGAGCATATTAACAGGAAACAAGAAACGTAAGAATAAAATCTTGGATGATCGCAAGAGTAAAGAGAGATTTCATTTTCAAAATGACAAGTTATCAGGTTTTCAAAGAAAGGAAAGCCAGGTATGAGGCTTTGAAAGAAAGAAAAGCCGTATTCCTATTACATTCATGGCCAGGTTGTCTGAGTTAGAGCTAAGAGCTTATCTCAACCTTGTTCCTAAGCCTCCTGCAGAAGACACAGCCCGGGGCCGTCACTGCTGAGGATTTACTCAGATTCCCTTTAGAGCCTGAGAGATGGGTTTTCACCCCAAATCCCACTGTTTAAAGTCATTCATTTCTGTGTTCTGAGTGTTCCTGATTGCCAGAAAGGAGGCTGAGAAGCCGTTGCCTCATGCAGAGAGAGCTGTTTAACTGCACTGACAGCTCCTGCATGAGGAGATAGAGAGCGGATTTGCCCAGCTCTGACCACACTACAGACCCAGCTTTCGTGCTCATTCTGGGTCAGCTTTGGGCTGAACACTGACTGACGGAAGCTTCTGTTCAGAACAGTGGTCCAGAGGGCTAAGGAACTTTAAACAGTGCCATGACTGAAGGAAGTACAAAGGTTTACTATGACGAGGAAGAACAGGGAGGAGGACAGGACAAGATGGCTCTCTTCAATATTTAAAGAGCTGCCACAAGACAGACTAGAACAGTTTTGTGAGGCTCTGAAGAGCAAAGTCAGAGCTGATGGGCAGGAGTCACAGAGCTGAGCTCAGAACCATTTGAGCTGTCTGAAACTAGAATGGGAGGGCACTCCTGGCAAGTCCCTACCTGTTGTCCAGAAGCATGGTGGATAACCAGAGGTAGGAAATGCACTGCCAGGAAAAAGGAAGGGGGGTATTTACTCATCCAGTTATAGGTAAGATAAGGTGACCCCTATTTTTCCTGCCAACTCCAGGGTACCATACTTCCAAGCCAGCGATTCTTTTGGTGAAGAAAGTACCCAAAGAAGGTAAAGGCAGACACAGAAGAAGGAAGTCTTTCTAAGTTGGGCTCGGGTGGCCATAATGTTCTCTGGTGTTCAGGGAAGAGCGGGTTGAAAAGTGGGGATGAATGAATTAATGATGATCTCAAAGACTCTCTGACATTGCCATTTTTAGCAACTGTCAAACACTGTGTAAGTAGAACACACTCCATCTTGAGTCTTGATTGTCAATAGTGATAAATGCAATTAAAGAGCTATTCTAGGAGCAACCTTACTCTCCTTTCATTTTTGTTTTTACCTCTAACTCTGACAAATCCCCTCTCTAACCGCTAATATAATGATGTTATTGGAAATGACGCAAACCATGATCCTTAAAGCAGGGGTTCTTTTGAGAGAGTAAAGTCTCCCATAGACAGGTAAGGGATTATATTATATAGTATGTGCAAGGTATTTATTTTCAAATGCTAAATAACATAAGTAATCAATTGTTTTAAATAGGAAACGCAATTTGCCTTATAAAATAAATGCTAAAATGGGCTTCTCCAGACCTATTTCCGGCCCATGACAGAATGGCATACTACTCAAAAGTTAGCAATGCTCCCCCAAATATTCCTAAGTCCTTTCAAGATCTACTATTTTAAAACTAAAACTTTTCAAATTTATATATTAGGCCTTTAAATTTTAAGAGGGTGTGGTATAATAAAAATACCTATTTGGTCCTTGCTCCCCACTAGGACCAACTATCCTAGTCTTCTGCCTGCTCATAGACATTCCTCAGCATCCAGCTTAAATTCTTTACAATTACAATTACCCTCTGACACACACCCTCAATTCCCTCACCTATTTTTCTTTGTCATACTCACTTTGCAAAAACCCCAACTTTGGTTAAATCCAACTCTTTCCCTATTTTGGGCCTGGACCCGGTGGTGAACTGGCTAGAGAAAAAGACAACCTGGTGATGGGTTTCACCATCAATTCATGACCACAGATCTCAAGTGTGGTCCTTACTGCTGCCCAGTAATCACACGACACTGTCCTGGCCCAGCCGCTCTCCCCCTCTCCCTGGCTGCCACCTTACACCTTCTCTTTACTCCTCGAACCTCCAAGCACCTTCTCCCCATCCTCATTCTCAGCTGATTACCTTGTCTCCTACATCACTGAGAAAATGACCCCTATAGACCCCCAGACATTGTGTGTGTGTGTGTACCAGCATCAGCACCCATACTCCCTGCCCTCCTGATTGTTTCTGTGGATAAACTATCTAATGCTGACCCTTTGCCTGCTCAGAGAACATTGCTTTAGAAATGATCTCTCTTGCTCTTACATGATAAATTTCCCCTTCTCTAACTAGATCATTCCCATTAGCGAGCTGACAAGCCTCCCATCCTAAAAACTCTTCTCTTGAGCTTACTTCTGCCTCTAGCCAGCATCCTATTTCTCTGCTCCCCTTTGTGGTAAAATTCCTTGCACAAGTGGTCTGTATTGCTGTCTCCAAGTCCTTTTCTCCCATTCTCTTCCTGCTCACTGCAGAGGCTTCTGTCTCATTGCTCCATTGAAACTGCTCTTGTCAAGATTACCAATAACTTTTACTCATCATTCTTTCCTCCTGGCAACGCTTTGTGAGGTTGGCACCCAGGACACGACATTCTGTCAGTTTCCTCCCATCTCACTGCTTGTTCCTTCTCAGCCTCATCCACAGGTTCCTCCTCTTCTGCCTGATCTCTTGATGTTGGAGGGCACAAGGGCTTGGTCATTGGAACTCCTCTCTCTTCCCCTCAGTCCCTTCCCTCATCCAGTCTCAGTATGTTACTGACTCCCAAATTCCCATGTCTATACCAGAAGCCTCTCCTGAACTCTGGACTCATATATTCAATGGCCCACTCAACACTTCCATTTTTATATTGAATAGGCAACCCAAGTTTAACATGTGCAAAAGTGATTTCCAGAACTTCCCCTAAAAAATGTCTGTACCCACAACCTTCCCTGACTCAATTGCTGGAAACTCCATCCTTCCATTTGCTCAGAATCATCTATGACCCTCCTTTCTTCACTCATTCCCAATCTGGAAGTCCTAAGGACTCTACCTTCAAAACAGACCCAGAATCTGACATCTTCTGCCAATCTTCATTGCTACCACCCTGGCCTCTGCCATCAAACTTTTTTTTTTTTTTTAATTGTGGCAAAATACATATAAAATTTGCCATTAGTGACATTTAGTACATTCACAAGGTTGGGCAGCCACTGTCACTGTCCAGTTTCTGAACCATTTTCAGCACTCCAAAAGGAACCCCCCATCCCATTAAACAGTTGCTTCCTAGTCACCCCCCAACACCCACCCCCCCCGGGCCCTGGGAATCACCAGCTGGCTCTGTCTCTAAGGATCCCCATCAGCTCTTGACTGGATCACTGTGAACCTCCCAAATGGTCTCCTCACCCCCTTATTTGCCTCCATGCCTCGCCACAGTGCTCAAAAAGTGAATCAGATCGGGGCCCCCAGGTGGCTCAGATCATGATCCCAGGGCCCTGGGATTGAGCCCGGGGGTCCAGGTCCCTGCTCAGTGAGGAGTGTGCTTCTCCCTCTCCCTCGGCTCGTGTTCTCTGTCTCTCTCAAATAAATAAATAAAATCTTAACAAAAAAAGTGAATCAGATCACATCACAGAGTAGCTCAAAGCCTCCGCCAACTTCTCATCTCACTCAGAATAAAAGACAGAGTCTTCCCAGTGGCCTCTGAGGCCCTCCACTCTTGGTCCCATGTTGCTTTTCTGACATCTCCTACCACTCTCCCTACTCCTCACTCTCCTCCAGCCACACCGGCCTCCTTATGATCCCATGAACACCCCAACATACTCCTTCCTCAGGGCTGACCCCACATGTCCCCTCTTCCTGGGAATATAACCCTTCCCAGACTCGCATGGTTCCCCACCTCATCTCTTTCAGGTCTTTGCTCAAATACTGTTTCTCAGTTAATGTTCCATTTAACACTGTGACTCCACCCCACCCTGGCACTCCTAATTCTCCTTACCCTGCTTTGCATAATTTACTTATGCAAGGAAAGTATATCAGTAAGTATTCAAGTTCTTATTGTGTTTATTGTCTGTGTGCCCTACCTTCCTGCCACAAAAAAAGCCCTTAGGCGGCCGGACATCTTTGTTGTGTTCACACCTGCCCCCCACTCCATGCCTAGAACAGTGCCTGACATACAGCGGTCTGTGTTGAATGAATATGTGACAGAACTCTGCTGAGTGGGGAAGAAGTGGGTCACCGCTGCCCCTGTCTGACCAACTCCCTCTGACCTATGGTAGCATGTGAGGAGTGAGGATGGAAGGGATGGTCACGTCACTGACCATACAGAAACACCGGCCAAGGAACGCACTGTCCAGAGGTCCTACACCAGGGACTTTTTTCGGAGGGGCGGGGTGGCTGATGGCGGCAGCTGTGCCCTCCCTCCTTCCCTCCCTTGCCTGTACTACAACCCAACACCATCTTTCCATCCTGGAGACAGGCTAGCCTAGCCCAGCTCTCCCGCGTACCTGTTGTTGTCCACGTAGCGGATCAGCATGGGGTAGAAGGCATAGAGGTCTCTGCAGAGGACTGCAAACTCATCCAGGATGAGGAGCTCTGCCTCCTGAGTGTCTCCTTTGGTGTCGGCTTTCAGATGCTCCTCCTCCTGCACCGTCTTGACCGCCTTTTTCTTCAGCTTCTCCAGAGTTGGGATGAAGTGGCTTTTCAGCAGGTCCTGCTGGGCTTTGCTGATGATTGGCTGGGCATACACTGCATTTGCAAACAAAAAACCTCCCCCTCATTTCACACGTTAGGACAACTGATGAAAGGAAAGAAGTGATACTGAAAGGTGAGGCTGTGACATTCCATGGACTCAGGACAGCCCCTGCCCTGTTCCCTTCCTTAATTGTCCACGAGGCACTTAGTTCCCTCTCACAAAGCCACAGTGGGGGCAGGGAGCCAGAGGAGAAGGTCCCTACTCCTCTTCTGCTTGTCCAGGCCACAGGGAGCCATTACCCGTGAACTCTTCATGCATGCCTGGGACTGGCCATACCTCTTAGCTCCTCATCACATAGTTTTAGGATGTTCATGTTCATCCGGTTTGGGCTCACTAGCTAGATTATAAATTCCTTGAATGGAGCCTTTTCCCCCCACTAATAACCAGCACTATGCTGAGCCAAGAGTAGGCACTAAGTACTATGGTTTCTGGTTATTTTATAGAAAAATCTGTTGTTAAAAATACATTACCCCAACCACAGTTCTCAGTCCCCAGTGCTTGAGAACTGCCAACTCACTGCCTGGGGGCCCCCCTGGGCCCTGAGGAGGACAGAGAAACTATCATCAGCTATAACGACCCGAGAGAGGCTGGGGTGGCCACCAGAAGTCAAAGAGCAGAAACAGCAACAGTGGAGCTTAGGCCTGGGATTCTGGCCCTCTTAAAGAGAAAGAGAAAACCTACATGTCTTACCCTATTTCTTAAATGGAATATCCTCTTGGTCCACTCGATAATAAAGATCAGAATCAGAGTAATTATAAAAAGTTAAGCAAAATAAAATTAATAAGAGTCATGAATCACTGCCAATGTGCACTGTGTGTTTTGTGTATTTCAAAGTTTCTTTAGCTGGGGTGCATTTCAGTTGGAAATAGCCTACATCTGGCACTGTTTCTTTTAAGTCTCACTGCCTTCTTTTTTACTTTCACAGCAATGGCCGTTGTAGGAGGAGGAGGTGAAGGCAGCTTCCTGCTGAGATGCACTAAGCAAGAAGCCAAAACTCAGCTAGGAGAGCTCAGGGTTCCTACCCGCCCTGCCCTGAGGTGCGCTTCTGCTCCGGCCCCAGAATCAGAATGGCTATTCCAGATGTGGGTGAGCTGGGGTTACAACTTAAAATCGACTTTGTTTCGGCACCAGCAATTAGGTGGCCCCCCTGGTCTGGACGCTCCTGTGGAATAAGAGGGCGAGTTCGCTTGCCACCTGTGCCCCTCATGCTAGGCCATCTCTCTTCCCTGCCCCTCTAGGGAGCTGAGGGAGCCCATCCTTCCACCTCCTCCCTTCCTTGAATCCCTCATGAATTATAAAGTAGAGCTTCTCAACAAATTGTCTTGGGGTTGACAATATTCTTGGGCTAACAGGTAAGAAGGGAACATCAACTTTATTTACTCGCATGTTCACAGGGGCCTGTACTATCTAGTAGCTATGAGCACCCAGAATATTTATAACTCTGATCTCAGTTCATTTCAGAGACAGGAAGGGGGAAGAAAACTTTTCTTCCCTGGTCTTGCAGAGGAATACCTCCTCATTTGTCCAGGAAGATAAATATCTAAGGTTGGGCTAATAGCTCCCTTTGGCCCAGCCACTGTGTTTCCTGGTCCAGTGGGTGGCCTGGGGGAAACGCCTACCACGGAGCTGTCTACACTGTAGGTCCGTCAGAAGCAATGACTTTGCCTTGGCTCTGTCTCCACAGACTCTGCTTTGACACAGAAGACACTAAATATTCATGATTTCCTGACTGTGGGAAGTATGGTTGTTCATTTTCCAAGTCTTTCCCTTTTTTGATGTTGCTTCAGGAATAGAAAATCAGGTAACAAAACTCATTAAGAGCCTACTGCATGCAAAGAGTTCTAGAGGAATGAAGAAATAAAAAACCAAAAAACCCAAAGTGATGTTATTATGAACCTAACTTAGGGAGTGTCTTAGAAAGCATAACATGAAATACGAACACTAGCAACTTCCAGTACAGCCCAGATGGGTGTGAGTTTTATATGTGTACGGAACACACAGGAGGACTTACAGGGAAACCATGGACAGTTATTACTGTAAGAGCAAATGGGATGCTTAAGTACCAAAAGCAAATAAAGCAATGAACATCCGAGTCAGGCAGAGAGTATGGAGGAGGGCTTCCCGGAGATCGAAGGGACCTGATTTAGCTGGGGAGTAGGCAGGAGCATTTGCTCCAAGACGCTCTCCAGGGGAATATTTACTGGGAACTAACTAGGAGGGGGAGGGCGACTAGTTTAGAGATGGACTGAGAGACAAAGAGAGAATGCAGGCATCCTGGCCCCGGGGTAGGGGGTGGGGGCGGGGAGAAGAGGCATTTGTGGTACCTGCAATGCGCTTCATCCAGGACGCCTCGTCTATGCCCAGGTTGTTGTTGATGATTTTCAGAATGTTTCCCAGGATGACACTGAGGTGTTCAGAGGTGACCTTGGTGCACCAGGGCCCTGTGCTGGGGGGCAGGTGCTCAGGCCCCCGCTCCCACCAGTAGGACAGGTAGTTGCAGAGCATGGGCAAGATCACCTCGATGACGTGAGGCATCTCCGTGTACCGGGCCCCCGACTCGGCCAGGTCGCTGATCTCCTTCATCAAGCCTTCCAGCTGTGGGATGTCAGGACACATCTCTTCCACTGTGTCTGGCATGCCCAGAACTGACCAAGAGGGTACAGAAGAACACAAGGACAGGAATTCAAAAGCACAAATAATGCAATCCATTCTGTCTGTCCCACCCTTCCGTTGGTCTTTAGACATTAAGTGACCACCCTCGAGCCTCAGATGAATGAGCACTGGATGTGGGGGAGCTTCTGTCCTCCAGCTGTTTGTGTAAAGATGACAGCTTCCAGAGGCTGGGTTAGCCTCCTGGAAGCCATACTCAGGCTAAAACACTTCAACTTAAGGCCAAAGGAGCGTGCCAGAGACAGCTGGGGAACATTTCCTAAGACTTCCCTGAGATGAAGCCAGTCTCTTGGCTTCTCTTTCCTGGCAGAAAAGGTGATACTAGATGGAGAAAAGCAACTCATCTGTGTTTAGTTGAAAACCTGTAGTTCAGTCACCTGGATCTCTATACTGTTTAGAAAAGGAAAAGACACCCCTCTCATCAAATACTCCTTTAGCCAGACCAGAGATATTACTTTTCACCTGGTTGAGATTTTGGGGGGAAAAATTGCACTTGTGTTAATTTATCCATTTCCCACAGAAGTTCTTGATGAGGTGACTGATGCCAAGGCCTCCTGTCACGCACTTCAACCTTTTTGTTTGTGAAGCCTTCTATGCAAGGAAGAGTGAGTGAGCCCCATCTTTTCCTCCCACTAAAGACTGCAGTCACTTCACTGAACACGGACAGACAGGACGATGCAGCAACAGATGGAGTTCAACATGAAACCAAGGAAGGCTGTCAGATGCAAGCATTGCAGACAGCAGTCAGGGGCTACCTGTCCTGTTCTACGTAAGCGAAAGGACAGGACAAGACAGGAGGAGACACCAGCAGCATCCCAAGGTTCCTGATGGGTAAGAAGATAACAAGGGCTCTGAAAGAAGCACCTGCCCAGAGCTCTGTCTCCTCCAACCCCACCTCCCCTGCCCCCATCTGCCTGGGTCGGGTCCACCAGGACCCGGGATATGGATCACATGCAGACTCCCTCCCCCACAGGCCAAACTTCTCACACTGGGGCCAAAGCGGCAGGCACCACAGGAGGCTAGGGAGTCCGAGAAGCCACAGGCAAATGTGGAACACTTTTCTGGAACATCAGTTCCACTAGATGACTTGAGGAAATTATTTTCGATATTTGGAGAAAAATGCAAAGTTCTCATGCATTTCCAAGGACAAAGCAGAAGACTTCAAATAAAATGTTATCTTTTGTGAACTGAGTTACAGTGGCAGGTCCTTTGCCACTGGGGTTACTGCTGGCTGGAAGCATCCCTTCTCTAGATTTTAGGTACCTAGGCATTGAAGGGTTAATGAATAAGAGAGGTCACAGCAAATTCTGTGGCCTTTAGGAATACTGGTCAGTTGAAAGGAACGGTTTTGATTTCTCCCTTGATTGTACTTCCTGGAGCAGAGATGCGGAGCAATGCAGCCTGTCTTGGAGACAATGAATCTGCGGCTGAAAGAAGCAGGTGTGCTGGATGCCAGGTGCAGTCACAAAGTAAAGGACGCGCAGGAACCTCCCTGCTACAGGGCAGGCCCCAAGCGGCCCGAACACTCTTTGCCTAGCCATGACGTTCTGCTGCTGTCACTGTGGCTGAAGAGCTCTCTTCCTTGGAAGTCATGAGGGGTTCAACATCTTTTAAAATCCAGACAATTCAAAGGGCGCCCGGGTGGCTCAGTCGGTTAAGCGGCCGACTCTCGATTTTGGCTCAGGTCATGATCTCAGGGTGCTGGGATCTAGCCCCACGGCAGGCTCTGCGCTCAGCGGCGAGTCTGCTTGAAGATTCTCTCTCCCTCTGCCCCGCCCCCCACTTGTGGTCGTGCTCTCTCAAATAAACAAATAAATCTTTTTTTTTTTTAAGATTTTATTTATTTGACAGAGAGAGACACAGCAAGAGAGGGAACACAAGCAGGGGGAGAGGGAGAGGGAGAAGCAGGCCTCCCGCTGAGCAGGGAGCCCGATGCGGGGCTCCATCCCAGGACCCTGGGATCATGACCTGAGCCGAAGGCAGACGCTTAACGACAGAGCCATCCAGGCGCCCTAAACAAATAAATCTTAAAAAAAAAAAAAAATCCAGACGATTCAAAAGGATTAGTAGTATGAAAGCCAAAGAATGTGACACTCCTGTGATTTATAGGGGAAGAGAATTCTACGGGCCAGACGTGGTTTACGGCCAATGCTGGGCATGTGCCGAGAAGGTCTGGCCTGTCCCTCGCAGCAGAACCACCATCGGGGGTGACATCAACATGGAGGTCTGCAGGAGCCTCCCAAACAAAACCATTTTACACATACAAGAAGCTACAGACCAAAGAAGGCAAGCCTTCCATCTTGAAACTCAGCACACAGAACAGTGCCAAGTGCCACAGATGTAACTGAAGTTCACAACTGTTTGCTCTCTAATTATCAACGAGGCAGCTCAGAGGGGTGTGTGTGTGTGTGTGTGTGTGTGTGTGTGTGTGTGTGTTTAAATGACACACAGACAGTACATCACCAGGGACACTTTTCCCCTACCTAAGAAAAGTGTTGCTTCAGGGTGTTGCCCTGGAATCATTATAATGACCTTTAAGAGTTATTTATATGTAACTGGTCCTTGAGTGAAAGAAACATTTGTGATTCAGATGGTGTTTTGTACCTCAAATGCCACATAATAAACTCACAGAATGAAGGCTGCTGAGTTACGTACCTGAAACACAGCCTCAGCTGGGTCCTATCAGAATCCAACACAAGACTGTGGGGGGGGGGGGTTATCATTAGAACACACTGTCCTTTCATCTTCTACATCAGGGGTTCCCAAAGTGGGGTCCTCCCACTAGCAGCGGCAGCATCACCTGGAGACTCTTTAGGACCTGAATCCAGCTCTACTGAGTTATAAACTCTAGGGGTAGGACTTAGCAATCTTTGTCTTAATAAGCCTTCCACATGATTCTGATGTATGCTAGAGTTTCAGAACCACCAAGTAAGGTTCTAAAGTCAGATTTTCTTCACCAAGCAGCCCTTCCCCAAGAAGAGGCCATCTTCTTCTTGGAGAAGGAGAGTGCCACCCTTTGTGGAGGCAGACAGCTGACACAGGAACTGGACCTCCTGCTCTCTCTGGAGGGCTATTCAATAAGGGTCTGGAAATAAGCTGGCTGGCGACTAGGGTATCTTGTTTAATAATCTGATTAACAGACCACTGCCACACATAACCAAAGGTTTATGGTTTATCTAATTTTGAGTATCTGGAAGGTACCAGTATTAAGCCTTTTCTAGGCATATCTTAATAACTTCTGGATGAATCAGAAAATGCTCCAGGGTCATATAGAAGAGTTACTAATATGAGTAACTGCTGGCAAAACACCAACTGTCAATTAATAAAGATGTCCAGTTGACTGAAGCCTTGATACGTCAGCTCATATTATATTTCTAAACCAAAGGCTCACATCATTTGTCACCCTATACATCCCTCCCCCATCTCAGTCCCTCAGGCCACTCACTTTGTATAATAAATGAAGTCTACCTTCTTAGAGTCCATTAAGCCATCAGTCATCCTCTGGCTCCAGGCAAACCCGATTATCCCAGAACACATATTCACGTACACTCTACTTTTCAAGAGCCACACACATGGTCAGCATTTCCTCTGTTGATTAACTGAATGATGGAAACCATGGGGTCAGGGGACTTGGGCACACCCCACAGTGTGTCACTGATGGACGAAAACTGTGTCGACTCTAATCACATTCTTCTCTTTTCTTCCCTGTGGAGTCTGCAGTGATTGATATTTATTTTTCATTTATGGATTGTTAAATAAAAGTCTTGTTAAATAAAAGTAAAGTACATAAAGTGAGAAGGAACATAATTCCAATAGCCTTTGAGAAGAACAAAGGGACAGAGTCATGCCCTTCCTTCCCAAAGCTCATCCAAGGCTTCCTCCATCTTTGTCAAGTCCTCATTTTGCCTGCTACTGTATGTGTATGAGCTCAAGAGCAGAAGAGGTCCGTTTCTACACATTGGTCAAAAAGAGACATACGATCTCCTGAATCACAGCTGGGGCAGAACAAACGGATGAATATCTAGTGCTGTCATGATGGGCCCGTGTCCCTTCGGAGCTGCTCAGCAACACTTCGGCTGGCCTATGCCTACAGGTGTCAACAGCCCTTTCTCAACCAGAGCCCGCCCAGCTGCTTAGCTCCTCTGTGAGCTACAAGATGTGACTCATTCAGTTTCAGGAATGGGTGGAGAAAAACAAGGTTAGAGATAAGATTTTTGCTAGTCCGAGAAAGGGGAGAAAGGGTGAGGTGAGGCTGGGAGGGGTAGGAAATGAACTTAGAGAAGTCACAGGAGACTCTGGGAAGCTGAAGCATCTGGGCAATGTCTCTCTCCTAACTTTGAGAACACTAGTCTCCACTGTATTTATTCGAGCTTGGGACCAGAACTTCATTAAGTGGCTTTGTCTAAATTGTCCTGGTCATCATTTCTGGGGGCGATGTGCTTCTTTATCTGAAGTAACGAGAAGCAAGTTGGAATAAAGCCACTGTGGCTTAGCACTCTCCATTTTTACCTGGAGAGAAGAGGATGACACAGGAGTGTGACATGAATAGAAAGTTCTAGCTCTTAGAACTCTCTCTCTCAGGATCTCAAGACCGTTTGATAAGGAGGCTTGAACCGAATGGAATTGCCACACAGTCTAATCATCTACTCTTACTATCAATATTTTCAGAGAATATTGGTTCTGAGTAGGATAGGTTCTGGTTTGAAATGGTTTATTACAGTATTTTCTTAATATTGACTAAGCCCATGGTGTGGTAATTTTTGTTTCATGTTACATTAAATCATTATAATTCTTTCTAGTTGGGAGTCCAAACCTTGTTTCCCTGCTTGAAGCTCCTCTGTTCTATTCCACTGACTTCCAGTAGGATCACAATTCATCCACATAGGAGGACTCTCCCTTCCATCTCCCTGGGAGCAGATATATAACCTGTCTTGGATTCCAGTTCTGGAGTATTCTAGAAAACTTTTTCTGTAAAGGGCCAGATAGTAAATAGACACTGTAGGCCCCAGAAAATCTTTGCCACCATGACTCAACTCTGTCCCTGAGGTTGAACTGGAGCAGAATGTGCCACTTGAAAATATGCCTCTTGGCATAAGGATTATTTGGGGCTGATTATTTTTAAGAATCTACAAACACGGGAGAAACTCTGAAAACAGAGTAGAAGTTACCCCTGTGTAAGAGAAATCTAAATTTTATAAAGGAAATTTACATTAGAAAGGGGGCCTGTACCAGGCAGTGAGCTATTTACCAGAGATCACTTTTTCATCTGAGAGACTCATCTGCAGGGCAGGGCAAACGTTTACCAAATGTTTCCACTTCTCCCCTGTCAATTGCCTTCTTCCTTTTGAATCCCCAGACCCTTATCTCTTTCCTTAGCTCTGAACTCTTGTCTATAAGCCTCAATCTGCTGGCTGCATTCTGAGTCTCATATCTTTGTGGGGCTCCTATAGGTACTAATGTGTATATAATTACATTTTTTTTTTCTCCTGTTAATCTGTTTTTTTGGGGGGGTCTCAGCCAAGAACAATTAAGAGTAGAGAGAAAATTACTTTTCCTCCCCTACGTAGGGCTAAAGCAGCCACAGACAACATGTAAATGAGTAGGTGAGACCATGTTCCAATAAAACACTATTTACAAAAATAGGCAGCAGCCAGATAAGGCCCATAGCCATAGTTTACCTACTGCTGTTCTAGAACTTAGTGTGTCAACACCCCTGTTAACTTCTCTTTCTTGCATAATTTCAATCCCTCCTGGTGTTTTTCTTTTTTTTTAAATTTAAATTCAATTAGCCAACATATAGTACATCATTAATTTTTGATGTAGTGTTCAATGATTAATTGTGTGTAACACCCAGTGCTCATCACATCACATGCCCTCCTTAATGCCCATCACCCAGTTATCCCATCCCCCCACCCACCTCCCTTTCCGCAACCCTCAGTTGGTTTCCCAGAGTCAAGAATCTCTCATGGTTTGTCTCCCTCTAATTTCTTCCCATTCAGTTTTCCCTCCCTTCCCCTATGATCCTCTACACTATTTCTTATGTTCCACATATGAGTGAAACTATATGATAAATGTCTTTCTCTGACTGACTTATTTCACTTAGCATAATACCCTCCAGTTCTACCCACGTCGATGTAAATTGTGGGTATTCATCATTTCTGATCGCTGAGTAATATTCCATTGTATATATGGACCACAACCTTCTTTATCTATATTTATCTGTTGAAGGACATCTCAGCTCCTTCCACAGTTTGGGTATTGCGGACATTGCAGCTATGAACATTGGGGTGCAGGTGCCTCTTCTTTTTACTACATCTGTGTCTTTGGGGTAAATACCCAGTAGTGCAATTGTTGGGTCATACGGTAGCTCTATTTTTAACTTCTTGAGGAACCTCCATATTGTTTTCCAGAGTGGCTGTACCAGCTTGCATTCCCACCAACAGTGTAAGAGGTTGGTGTTTTCCTATGCTTTATTTTTTACAATGATAGACAGCATGTGGTCATCATCTTTGGAAACACAGCCTCTCCCTGACCTTGAAAAGTACAATTAGGTTGCTAGTGCACGTGTGCACCTTCTGATGGCACTCTGCAGAGGAACTAATAAAGAAGTCATGTCCCCACGTGCAGAAGGGGACTTGAGGCCAGGGCAGACAAGAGAGCCTAAGGCTTTAGGATGGGAAGGGATTTAGAAATCAACCACACTGTCTCATTCTACAGAAGAGGAAGCCAAAGTCCAGTGATAACAAAGTACTTGCCTATGTCCATGTTTCCAGTAAAATGGAGACACACAACATGGACCCTAGCTTTGACCTCCTGGCCCCTCTCAGACTATATAAACCAAAAGTGCTGCAAGGCTGCTGTTCCCTGCCTGAGGGGCCTTCCTTCCTGGCTGCTCTCCTCTCAACACACGGGTTGATGACCTCTGAGGGAAGATACTTACTAGACCTCTCCCTGGGGGTTTTGGTGTTGAAGACTGAGAGTGGATTGTAGCGGTTAAGGGTGGGCTCCAGGAATGCCACTGGGATGGCAGCTGCCAGTGAGGCCAGACATTCTCCAAGGGCAGGACGTTGCCTGGAAACAAAGAAGTCCATTTAGAAGTGGTGCTACCACATACTGGCCCCATGCATGGTGGGCTAGGCCCCTTTCTCAAGATGTCTCAGGCCACCTCCCCATAGATTACTCTACTGGACATCCCTGGATCTTGGGCTCAGCAAGATTACAAGCACTTCTCCCTCCCCGCATCTTTCTCTGGACCCTGACCATTGGTGTACAATGGTCTTACCACATGGACCCCAGTTCTTAAAACTGGTGAAGGCAATATAATAATACACTTTGTAGCTTTGTTCTTCTCTCCCAGCATTTCTGAGAAGTTTTGCCATCATTCAAATTGAATTTGATCCTCTCTCTCTTCTCAAAATGTTTTGAAATCTTCTGTGTAATCTCTGTGTGTCTATTCCCTGCTTTGGATGGAGCTGGTGTTTGCCGGTGAGAACAATAGATAATGGGCCCAAAGCACCAATAAGACACAAAATAAAAGACCTGCCTTGCAAGAGAAGCACATCCTAAAGCACATTGCTTGATTTAGAGGAAAGACCTCTAATACCTGTTAACTTCTCACAAATATTCTACACAAATATTTGAGTGTCCATCATGTATAAAGTTCTGGGTCTAAAGTATGTCTGTGAAATGAGCAACCAAACAAGAACAAAATGCTTAGGATTCCTTGTTCAGATTTCCAGTTCTCCAACTGGGAGAACTTGTGCTTGCTTGCCTGCTAGCCAAGTCAGCAAGGGTAAGTAATGGGAACCAGCCATTGGCTGGTTAAAGCAGAGCTGGTACTGAGATTGTGTTTCCCCTCCTGGACCTGGGCTTAGCCCTGGAGTCGTACTGGCTAGCTCAGCGGGTCCCTTCTCCCAGTGAGTCACACAGTGACAGTGCTGGCTTGAAGGGGCCCTGTATGGGCACTGACATCTATTGCTTTCTGATGAATGAGAGACCAGCCATCTGTTTTTTCATCATCAGTGTCTTCTTTCTGTCAATTACCGGCATTCAATCACTGTCAGACTACACACCTGTTATGTGAGTTACACACGTGATGTCAGTTCCCAAAGAAGGAGGAAAATGTCTTCAAACTAATACTATGAGTCCTTTCTTAGACCATGATACAAAGATAATTAGTGGAAAATGCAGACGACAGGTCTATAATTAAGAAGTGGGGGTGCCTGCGTGGCTCAGATGGTTAAGCATCTGCCTTCGGCTCAGGTCATGATCCCAGGGACCTGGGATCGAGCCCCACATCGGGCTCCCTGCTCGGTGCAGAGCCTGCTTCTCCCTCTTCCGCTGCCATTCTCTCCGCTTGTGCTCTCTGGCTCTATCTCTCTGTCAAATAAATAAATAAAATCTAAAAAAAAAAAAAAAAAAGTGGATGGGGCTTACAGTGTTTGAACATATCTTGTTTGCCTTCCTTTGTGTCTGACCAGTCGGAATGAGTGCTGATGCTGTGTATCTGAAGCCCACTAGCAGAGTCCCTGGGAGCTGAGGGTGTCAGGCTGCATCTTGGGGGATGTTAACGGGACCATCATGGGGAAAACTGCCAGCTAGAGAGGGCACACTTGGAGCCAGGAGCAAAAGCTTACACGCCTACTGCAGTTCTGTGCAAACAGAAAGGCATTCAGCCCTCAGGGTTCCCTTCAGCTCCCCACCAAAACCTGAACTGAAGGCTGGGTTAATTGCCCTTCACTGTGATAACGGCCAACAATTCCAACAGCACCAAGAAGCCAGAATGTGAAAAGTGTAGGGTCTCTGGATGTGAATAACAAGCATTTACTACAGGGTGGAGGTGGGGGGTGGCTAGGAGAGCCACGGTCTGCTGAGGAGTAAGCCACAGAGTCTGAACATTAGCCTTTGTCTTCCAGATAGTAAAAAGCCAAGCCCTTCTTAGAACCCTGAAGCAGTGGATAAAATAACATATTTATGGTCTAATTACAAGAATTAGGATCAACGTGCCACTTGATTATAGCAGAGAAAGAGACACACTTGAACTGGCTTAAAACTGTGATCTTAATTGGTCCCCCCCAAAATAACTTGATATGGCTATCTGGGGTAGAATCAGAACCTGCAAGGGTCTAAGAACTGCTGAGAGGCACTAGGAATCTGCTGCACCAGAGGGAGGAGGGTGGAGGGAGATGGTGGGTGAACGAGTGAGTAGAAAGCTGTCTTGGAATCCATCCCCCCACACCCCCCATCTTCTGTCATGTTACCAAACTTATGGAAAAAGTCACCTTTTGATTAATTTATTTAAAAAAATTTTTTTTGAAGATTTTATGTATTTATTTGACAGAGAGAGCGAGTAAGCGAGCACAGGCAGGGGGAGCGGCAGGCAGAGGGAGAGGGAGAAGCAGGCTCCCTGCGGAGCAGGGAGCCTGATGCGGGACTCGATCCTAGGACCCCGGGATCACGACCTGAGCCGAAGGCAGCCACCTAACCAAATGAGCCACCCAGGTGCCCACCTTTTGATTAATTTAAAGGACAATTAATATATGTGGTTTTAATCCTCATCTTCTATCTTCTTAGGCTCAGCTTTTAGGGGACTAGCTGACAGTTTGCTTAGCTGTGAAGTGTTTGAGCAGAGAACTTTAAAATCAGCCTCCAGCAAGCAAGCAATCACTTCTCCTTGCGCTGGAGGTGTGACTGTGAGTGCCCCCCTCCGGGTCTGCTCTGGGGGCTCAGCAGCAGCCCTCAGACAGACCAGGTCCTCTGTGTCCTGTGTACCGAGCTGCCCGGCTCCCGCTGCAGCCTGCACCCCTGCCGGAAGGCGAGGGAGTGAGACGTAGGCTTCTCTGTGGGGACCCTCTGCACCATGACCTCCCTTCGGAGCAAGCCTCACTGTTTCAACCAACCACAGTGGCCACTGAGGAGAAATACTCTATTTCCTCAGTCTTGCCTTTCTGGGAGGAGGAAAGAAGAAGCTAAGCCGTGAGGGTGAAAGAAATGCCAGAGGGAGAGCACTGATGAAAGAAAATCTGGGCGAAAATCAGGATGACAAGGGGTAAGGTCAAATCTGAGCGCAAACTCTACTTGGCCCAGCAAGATGAACCTTGGAAACAGCGGGGCCGGAGTTGCCTTGGTGATAACTGGACCCATTCTTCTTCTCTTTTCTCTTTCTCTCATCAAATTAAAGTCCCGATCTCACAAAAGTGGATTTCTAGAAAGTTAGTGGGACACAAAGGCAACCCGTGGGGCAAAAGACAGTTTTCCAGTGTTATGCTGCCTCGGGGACATGCATTCCCTGTGCTCTCTGATATTAATTACGGACAAAGCTGAGTCTCAACAAGCTCACAGCAGGGCATTTTCTAGTCTAGGGCACACAATGATGCTAATTAGCCATTTGGCCAACAGGCATAAACAACATGTTCTCCTGGTTTCGCTGTGAAAAGTTCTGTAAAAGTAAAGCCCACAAGTCTGCCAATGACCTTGGCCCCCAGACCCCAAGAGGGCCTGAGGAAATGCCTGCTGTTAGAATGCTTCTCTGGTCATTAGCGCCCCCAGGGGGCAGTGTGGGTATGGACTGAGCCGAATGAGGGCTACTGAAACAGCTCCAGCCACCAAAGGGTCTACTTGAAAAGTCTGTTCACTGGATGTGGAACTCTCTTTCTCTTTCCACTTCAGTTCCTACTGCCTAGCACAGTATCTTTCATATAGTAAAACTTGGTCAATGGTGACAGGTTGAAGAGGGTGCGATTTGTATTTCAATTTTTGTTACTTTCTAATTTAATAAGTTGCAGGCTCTCCTTGTCTATCTCTCGATTTTATTTCCACGGATCCATATCTAACCTCTCAAATGTCTATTGTTAGGGATCCAGGCAGATTGAAAGTCATCACAGTAATAAGAATTATGCCTTGTACCTATCTGGTGTTTTTGCAATTTTGAGAGTACCTTCATGTATGTTCCAAAGGATGCTAAGGAGAGGAAGTAATATGTAGAGGAGGGGCAGAAAGCAGAGGCAGGCCACGGCTCTAGATCAGCAACACAAGTCCCCTCAGAGGCTTAGGGAAGGTGTGCAATGTTTGGCCAGAAACAACTGGTCATAGGCCGCAGGACAGGAAGGAATAAATGTCTCTAAAGTGTGAAGGGGAAAAACACCGTTTTCATTTGAAATAAAATGAAGGTTCCAATGCTTCATTCAATTCCAAGTTTCGCTTCTTGACCAACCCCCCTCAAATGCTGTGATCAAAGTAACTCCCCATCAAAGAAGGCAAGTATTCTCTGTGGTTAAATGCATAAGCCTTTACCTTTTGCTGAAAATTTGTTGAAGACTACTTGTCAGTGACCTCAGTGTTGTCTCAAGTGGAACATATCCCAAAAGAAAGGTCTCTATTCTGTTTCAATGACCTTCTTTTCTTTACTGCCAACCCTGTCACTGAGGTGTCTAGAGTCTCTCCCACCCACAATGCAAGCTGTAGCTGGAAACCAGATATTTAGTGGTTCCCTTACAACCCTGCAGACATTCATTAGCCACTTTAGCAAAAGATGGCAGAGAAATGGTGTATTTGACTGAAGTTTCCTCCCTAAAGCGCACAAGAAATGGAGAAAAAATTGGGAAGACATTGAAATCTTTGCTGAAATAAGAAAATGTGTGATAATGTCAAGCCACAAAGTATGGACCAAATCAAGTGGGGACGCTGAAACTGAAACATACTTTCTGGGCTAAGAGCAGAGTGTAGAAATCTCTGGAAGTAAATATGGGGATTCTGAGGAGCCCAGAATATGAACTTGTGCTTGAAACAATGAAGGGTGTGGGGAGGTCCAGGGAGACCTACGGGGGATGCAGGACCAGGTTCATACTGCAGAGAAGCAGGCAGGACAGAGTAGGGAAGAAGTATACATGCCATCATTCCTGTGACCTGGACTCCGAGCCTGGAGAGGACACTGGACAGGAAGTAGAGTGCAAGAGTGAGAGGTAACCTGTCCTGTAGCTGCTGACTCAAGTCCTCTACTGGATGGAATAAACCTACTTTACTTTTTTATTTATTTTAAAAAAATATTTAATTAATTTATTTGACAGAGAGAGAACACGCACAAGCAGGGGGAGCAGCAGGGAGAGGGAGAGAGAGAGAGGGAGAAGCAGGCTCCCCGCTGAGCAGGGAGCCCGATGTGGGGCTCAATCCCAGGACCCTGGGATCATGACCTGAGCTGAAGGCAGACGCTTAACTGACCAGGCACCCAGTCACCCGGAATAAACCTACTTTAAATGACTATACAAGAGCCCTATGTCTTTAGGTTGCACTAAAAATTTTACCTGTGACCTCTCATCTGGGCCAGTTGCTTACTTTTGTTGGGGGAGACACCAAAGGCTAGAGGTGGATGCACTCTAGTGTTAAAGGCACTCTGGGTAGAGTGAGGGAGTCCTGAGCCAGTTTGTCAGATGTGAAGCTGGATGATGCTTCTTCCCCATACACTCCTTCAACACGCCCCCCGCCCCCAGACACGTGCACACATGCTCTTTTCCATTCTTGAAAACTAGCAATTAGCTAATGATCAAGAAGTAGATGAGAAACATGGTTCTAAGGAAGAATTATCCAGGAAGAAATACAGAAAAACTCTTTTTGATACATTCACAGAAAATAAAGAAAATAAAGAGAGTCAGGAACATGGAGAAAGTTTGAGAAATACCTTACAAACCCAAAACAGGAAAGAGCAACTAGCTAAAAGTTACTTGGGAGAAAATGAGAAATGTGGAAGATTAAGGAAAAGCCAATAAACCTCTCCCTGAATAACAGCTAGGGAACCCCCCCCCCCCGCAATTACAAAATAAAGTGAAAGATTTGTAAAAAATGGAAGACCCAGTTCTGAATACTGAGGGGGCATATTAAGTTCTGAGGAGAAGCAGAGGGGACTGATATAGAATAAGCACATCCCGGAACATATTATAGGAACTTACTGAGCTTCAAGACTGAAGAAGGAATCCAACGAACGGCCAGTTTTTCCCCTCCCACTGCAAAGTCATGTGTAAGTCAGTAAATCACCTGGCCTAGGGCGTATTGTCAGAATACAAAGAAGCAAAGTCTATATGCTTCTGAGGGAAAAAAAAATTATGACCCAAGGATTTTACCACAGAAATTGTTCACAAAATCAAGGGGTAATATTCCAAAATATGCAAGGATTCAAGAGTATCTAAGAACTCTTAAAGAAACAAATACTTAATGATGAATCTGGCCAACCAAGACACAAAACAAAATAAAAAATTTGGAATGGGAAAGTCATGGTTCAAAAGGATTGGCTATTCGGTGAATCAATACAAACTAAGGTAAACAACTCAGGAAATATTGGTTCTAGAATAGAATGTAAATGTTATAAGAAATTATTATTATGATTTTAGAGAGCGAGAGCGAGAGAGCACGCATGTGTGTGTGCGAGTGCGGGGGGGGGGAGGCTGGGGGTGGGGAGGGCAGAGAGAGAGGGAGAGAGAATCTTAAGTAGGCTCCATGCCCACTGCAAAGCCCAATGCAGGGCTCAATCCCACGACTCTGGGATCATGACCTGAGCCGAAATCAATATTTGGAGGCTTAACCGACTGAGCCACCCAGGAATCCCTGTTTTAAAAAATTATAGAGCAAAAAAGGAAAGGTAGAAAAGATAGCTAGGAATACAAGTGTACCAAATTTGCTTACCTTTTTAAAGTAGAAAGGTAATGACATTTTATCTAAATAATAAATCTAAAAATAGGAGTTGAATGGTAAAGGAATTCAGTTTTTTAGCTTCATCCAACAGGACAAAGTTGCAAAGCAATATGGATATTATGATCCCACATGTGTACGAATGTACATGTGTAGAAAATATCTGGAATGACATACACCAAATTGTTAATAGTGGTTTCCTTTGGGAACTGGATCAGCTTGTTCGGATTCAAGATTTCTGAATTGCATTTCTGGTACCAAAATGTGCACTTGTTTAAAACCATAGCTAATCTGACAGCCAAGAATGGTAAAGGTCCAGGGCTGTATCACATAGAAACTCATTAAACACTCAAGTAACAGCCTCATGTCTCTTGAGTTTTTCTGCAAGCTTTAACCACAGGAACTCTGAAAGCTATTTGGAAGCTGTGATTATGAAGAAATAGACATTTCTTCAACGTTTTTTGGTCACTAGCATATGATTTAGCTTGGCTATACAGTATTGCTTCTCCAATCACATACATTTACCAGCCATCTGTTAGAAAACAAAATTCCACTGAGTAAATCTGAAGCTCTCATTGTCTTTAAGTGATTCATGAATCTGGCAACATCCCATCTAGCAAGTAGCGGAGTGCTTGGAGGAGATGGTACAAAATGGAAAGTTTTTATAGGAAGAAGAGTGGGACAACAAAGTCAGAAGCCAAAGAAAAAAAAGGAAAGTTTGGTCCAGGCTAGGTAGCTTTCCCTTAGGGGGAAGACCTGGGGGTCTTATCCTGCAGATTACCTCATCTTCCTTTAGGGGATTGAGAGGGCCCTTGTGACAGATAACCTCATTGGCACCTATTAGAAAACTCCTGACTTACCAGTTAAGATTTAGATTTCTGCAGGAGGTTGAAATTGCAATTAGGCGGGCACCCGGGTTAAGTGTCTGCCTTTGGCTCAGGTCATGATCCTGGGATCATGGTCTTGGGATCGAGCCCCGCGTGGGGCTCCCTGCTCAGCGGGGAGTCCGCTTCTCCCTCTCCCTCTGCCCTTCCACCCTGCTAGTACTCTCTCTTGTACTCTCTCCCTCTCAAATATATAAATAAAATCTTAAAAAAAAAAAAAAAAAAGAAAAGAAACTGCAACGAGGTTAGGTATTAAGCCCTGTTTTGGTGACTTGGCCTAGCCCAAGTAATGCCAATTTGGGCCTGTGGTTTTCTTTTTAACTTAGCTCCAGAGAAGTCATAAATCTCAATAGCCTCACTACATTTTAATATTGTCATAAACATTTAATGACCTAGGCTCAAAATCCCCATCCCATTTCAGTGAGCATTTTGATTTTGCTGTACTGAAAAGATGTTGTTAAGTGTTGAAAGACTGTAACATTTTTTTCTTTTTTTAAAAAGATTTTATTTATTTATTTGAGAGCGAAAGAGAGAGAGAGAGAAACAGCATGAGAGGGGAGAGGGTAAGAGGGAGAAGCAGGCTCCCCGCTGAGCCAGGAGCCCGATGTGGGACTCGATCCCAGGACTCTGGGATCATGACCTGAGCTGGAGGCAGTTGCTTAACCAACTGAGCCACCCAGGCGCCCTGTAACATTTTTCTAAGCCTTGCACATGTAAGCCTCTTTTGTTCACTAATTACCTTTCAACATAGATATTCTTTCCAGTCCCAAGGGAGTAGAGGCTGCACAGTATGTGGTAGCATGAAATCTGCACATCACCTACTGGAAAGAACAGAAAAGAGCAGTCATTACCATGCTGCAATCCCAGCACTTCACCTCGGGCACAAGGAAAGGGTCCACCAACAGAAAACATGGCATGACCCAGGAGTTAAAGACAGTGCATGCACCCTGCACTGCCCCCCCAGCCCTCCCCCACCCCTGCATGGTATAGTCCCTTTCTCCCCAGATGCTGGTTACTGAACTGGGAGAGAACCCACTGACAGAAGAACGCCCTCCACTGAGTCATCTCCGTTCCTTTGCGGGCTTTTGATGTGAATCACATTGCTTCTCAGGGAAAGAAATCATTTGACCAATGAGATCCATATGGGATTTTTTTTTTCCAATGGGGGGGGAACACTATAGTTAAATTTTACATATAGTAATATTTCCTTCCTTTGAGAGGAAGAATGCAAGAAATCTGAAGTTTGAATGAGTCTTCTGTTAATTTCCTAGGAAGACATGTAGAACGTCCCTACCTCTTTAGAGATAGACCAAAATTTCTCATGTCCACCTGTCCCAAGTTCTCTGATGGACATTTTTCAAAAAACAATTCAATTATATCATGATTGTGCCATGTTTTCCTGAGGGAAGGGCATGTTCCACTTAGGAATCCACAGAGTTGAATTCATCGGCTACATGCCCCTTCAATGTCTGGAACTCATAATAAGGCAGGGACTAATTGAACATAATGAGAACTAATTTAATTTTTAGGTTTTCAATAAGGAAGGGCATTCTTTCCATGACATGACATAATGAGTTTGGATGCTCCCCCATCCCTTTGCCCTCCTCTATGGAAATAATTGATTTTCATTTGTTCAGGGATATAGCACTCACAGTGTCAGCTATCAACAGTTGGTTAAATTGAATTAAATCATGGGCCAACATTTAAAGTGTGAAACTGAGCTTGATGGCAGAATATTTGCTCTAGGGGCTATATGTGGTACTAAATGCAAACTGAAATAAAACTAACTGACTATGGTCTTCTTCTGAAGGCTCAGATAATGAAATGTTAGCAGCTTTCCTTTGCTCCTGGTATCCAATGAATAAATTAGGGCTTCTTAACAGGAAAATTGGTATCTGAAAAACCCTGGGAGCGAACCTATATCCCCTGCTGGATTACTCAGATAACCTTTTCAAATTAAGTGGGAACACAATGGCTGACAGCTAAGCCAGTGGGTGGAAAATTCTGGTCCTGAATAATAGTGGGGAAAAGATGAAATATTATATACTCAAATTGGAGGATTTCTCCTCCTCTAAGTATTTATTATTTCATTTTTAAACCTAAGAAGAAAACAGCATGGAATAATTATCGCTCTGTTCTACTTTCAAGGTCAACTCAAGTGAATGAGTCACACACTTCTTATCTAGGGCCATGTGCATAGAAATCCACGATAGTAATAGGACTCACAGAGTAAATCCACCCCAAACTGATGCTGAGCAACGTGCTCAAAGATGGATGTCAGGATGGGGAGCAGAGCCACCGTGGTATAGTTAATATTCTGAGACACGCCTTTAATCTGTGTTCTGGAATGGGTAAACTTCCCCAGCTTCAGGTTTTCTGAAGTCTTCTCTAAGTCTTCTGCAGCATTTTCAAAGAATGCTCGTAACCCGGCCTTGACCAGCTCTGAGCCTGACTTCATGACAGTCCTGTAAGCAAACGATGTTCAAGACCAGAAGCATAATCATAATCCAAACCTTTGGCCAACCCCCTTCTTGAAACTGGTGACTTGTAGTTTAACCCAGGCAGACATTTGACACTCCAGTCAACTGAAAACACTAAGTCAGAAGTGGAGAGAACAGTTGGCATCCAGGGAGTCACCTGGATCACACAATCCCAAGGGGGGGCTGACAACAGGATGGTGTTCTCTGTTGGATGGAATTAGCACTCCACTCTTCAGGAAATACAGAGGAGGGTTTAGAATGAAACTGAGTTTAGTCATCCTTTATCAGTATAGTGTCCCAGTTGGCTACGTTCCTCTGTAAATATCTTTTTTTAAAAAAAGATTTATTTATTTGACAGAGAGAGACACAGCAAGAGAGGGAACACAAGCAGGGGGAGTGGGACAGGGAGAAGCAGGCTTCCCGTGGAGCAGGGAGCCTGATGTGGGGCTCGATCCCAGGACCCTGGGATCATGACCTGAGCTGAAGGCAGACGCTTAATGACTGAGCCACCCAGGCGCCCCCCTCTGTAAATATCTAATTAGAAGGAAGGAGAGGTGAGTTTTTCTTAGAGTTAATTACGGGATAAGCTACTTTTATAAGGAGTAGCTAGAAATATTAGCTCTCCCATGATGCAGGACCTCTTAGAGAGAACAAAGAAGTCACGTGAAGTTTAGATTTCTATTAGCTTGCAGGGATGTCCTAGCTTGGAGAAGGAAAGGGAAGAGGGACAGAAAGCCTCTTTTAAAACAGACAGCTTCATCAGACCGCTAGGAGTGGGGGGTGGGGAAACAACTATAGATTGTGCCCTGTGGGAATGGAGATTAACCTCCCCTCAAAACTATTTTATAAAACTTAGAATTGGAACAAGGCTAACAAGTCAACTATTATTTTCCATATTTCAACATCTTATTCACAAGATTATGACAGGCTTGCTTCAAGGACAGATGCTTTTTATCTACAGCATTTTCAGGATAATCATCCAACCAACCAGAAAAATAAAAACAAAGAAATGAAGTCCGTGAGGCTTGCTGCTAGCCTGTAAAGAATCATGAGCTATCTTCCTAACTTTCTAGTCTTGGGTTTTGTCAGGAATGATTATCAAACATGCTGACCTGCATTTAAAAAAAAGGGGGGGGGAACTCTCTCCTAAGGCAGTCTACATGCACCTGGGAATCAAGATTTCTCTTCCTAGCTGCAAGGGATCTGAATCCTCTGAGGTGCCTTGGCCTGATCCTACGAATTTGTGCTGTCCTAATATCACCATGTTTGTTTCTTGTTCTAGGGGTGTAGACCCCTCAAATCCCCTTTAATTATCCTTAACTTTTTTTGGCAACCATTCTTAGTTGGTAGATTTTCATCTTGTGGCCACTCCTTCAGTTGGTTTCTCTTCTGCATACCGTCCTCCTCCCAACTTTGACAAGGGGCTCTGCTTGACAAGTGTGTGAAAGAAAGCTCCCTGTCTGTCCTTGCCACTCCTTCTCTTCCTCATCTCATCAGATCATTTACGCTTATATTACTGGAACTTACACATACATTTGTTAAGACTTCTTTCCCTTTCAGCCATCTTTCCTGCAAGACCTTCAGGCCATGGGTCCAAACACATCTTTGTCTCTGATATATATATATATATATATTTTAAAGATTTTATTTATTTATTTGACAGAGAGAGAGACAGTGAGAGAGGGAACACAAGCAGGGGGAGAGGGAGAAGCAGGCTTCCCGCTGAGCAGGGAGCCCGAGGCGGGGCTCGATCCCAGGACCCTGGGACCATGACCCGAGCCGAAGGCAGACGCTTAACGACTGAGCCACCCAGGTGCCCCTGAAAATGTTTTTTTTTTTTTTTTTTTTTAAAGATTTTATTTATTTA